>NW_028262342.1:1604687-1925625 GCF_047370975.1 Nipponia nippon
GCAGGTTAGGTTAACCTGTTAGGTTATCGCCTGTTCACGGGGGATGAAGGAGGGCATCCCGCAGACCTCGGGAGCCCTTGGGAAGGGACTGGAGGCAGGAGGAGAGCAGAGATGCCTTGGAGAGCTGCAGCGGGACCTTGGCACGCCTGGGTCCTACAGGCTCTGCCTTCATTCGAGTCACTCGGATGCTGAACCCTCCCCTGGACCTCGGCTGTGTTGAATTTTCCTCTTCCAAAGCACAACCACAGGCTGGAGCGTGCGAACGTGTCGGGGTAAATCACTCAGGTGAGATGGAGGAGACTCTGGCCCGTATTCAGGGCTAAAGCATCACGATGCGGAGCAGGTCGCTTACCTCCCTGAAGAGTTCTGGCCGCGGATCTGTCCCCTGCCACGGCACAGAGCAGCGCTGGCACCTCCCCGTTGCCTCCTGGGGACCCTGCAAGATGCTCTCACCACGTTTCTATCATCAATGTCTTTTTTTAGGGCAGCTCATCCCTCACAGGCGTAGCCTAAGACCTTCCTGAGACCCGACTGTCCCGCACCCTCCCGCGCATCTTCCCCTGGGCCCCGTGGCCGACAGAGGTGCACAGTTGGTGACGATGAGACTGGGGTGGCGAGTCCGGAGGTCGGGGACATCCGTCTCTGTAACGCCTTGGTGTTTTTCTCTTATTAGGAAAGCCGAGCAAGCGAGAAGAATAAGGGAGCCAAGAATGAAGAAGAAAAGGGAAAGGAAGCTCCTTCCAAAGACCCGGCCCGGAAACGAGATACAAAAGTGGGGAAAGACTCTAAAAAGGAAGAAAGCGTTCAGAAAACAGACGCGAAAGTTAAAGCTGAGGCTGAGACCAAGACCAAAGAGGAGAAGGCTATCAACGACAAAGTCAAGGCCATGGAGAAAAAGCTGATGGGGAAGGACAAAAAGGAGGAAGAGAAAGGCTCAGCATTGAAGAAGGACACGGGGAAGGATAAAAAGGAGGAAGAGAAGGGCTCAGCATTGAAGAAGGATGCAGGGAAGGATAAAAAGGAGGAAGAGAAGGGCTCAGCATTGAAGAAGGATGCAGGGAAGGATAAAAAGGAGGAAGAGAAGGGCTCAGCATTGAAGAAGGATGCAGGGAAGGATAAAAAGGAAGAAGAGAAGGGCTCAGCAGCAAAGGAGACAGGGAAGGACAAAAAGGAAGAAGAAAAGGGTTCTGCATTGAAGAAGGGCACAGGGAAGGAGAAAAAGGAGGAAGAGAAGAGTTCAGGATCAAAGAAAGAGACAGAAAAAGACACAAAGGGAGAAGGTAAGAAAGAAAAAGATAAAAAAGAAGAGGAAAAGAGTTCAGCTTTGAAAAAAACAAAGGCAGATGAGAAGGAGAAATCCCAGCCAGAGGCAGAAAAGGCAGCGGAGGAGAAACAGGAGGCGAAGGCAGGGGCCGAGAGCAGCCCCTCCAAGCCCAGCACCGGCAGCTCCCCGGATCAGGCCAAGGACGATGAAGCCTCCAGCATTTTCGATGAGCTCATCGAGAAGGTGAAGAACAACGATGCCGAGGTCACCGAAGTGAACGTGAACAACTCGGACTGCATCAACAACGAGACCCTGGTGCGCTTCACCGAGGCCCTGGAGTTCAACACCGTGGTCAAGCTGTTCGCCTTGGCCAACACCCGTGCCGACGACCACGTGGCCTTCGCCATCGCCATCATGCTGAAGTCCAACAAGGTGCTGACGAGCATCAACCTGGACTCCAACCACATCACGGGCAAGGGCATCCTGGCCATTTTCCGGGCGCTGCTGCAGAACAACACGCTGACGGAGCTGCGTTTCCACAACCAGCGGCACATCTGCGGGGGGAAGACGGAGATGGAGATCGCCAAACTCCTGAAGGAAAACACCACGCTTCTGAAGCTGGGCTACCACTTCGAGCTGGCCGGACCGCGTATGACAGTCACCAACCTGCTGAGCCGAAACATGGACAAACAGAGGCAGAAACGCCTCCAGGAGCAGAAACTGGCACAGGAGCGTGGGGAGAAGAAAGACCTCCTGGAGGTGCCCAAGCCCGGAGCCCTGCCGAAGGGGTCCCCCAAGCCGTCCCCACAGCCGTCCCCCAAGGCTTCCCCCAAAAGCTCTCCCAAGAAAGGGGGTGCGCCCGCCGCGCCGCCCCCGCCTCCTCCTCCGCTCGCCCCTCCGCTGATCACCGAGAACCTGAGGAACTCGCTCTCGCCGGCCACGCAGAGGAAGTTGGGAGACCGGGCGCTGCCGGTCCAGGAGAAGAACTCGCGGGACCAGCTCCTGGCGGCCATCCGCTCCAGCAACCTCAAACAGCTCAAGAAGGCAAGTGCAGGGCCGTGGTGGGGTCGCCTCATGGCAGCACCCATGGGGTTGGTCCGTGGGCTGAGGTCTGGGGTCACGTCTGTCGTCACTTGGGTAGTGCAGAGGTGAGGGCTGTCCTCCTCCGGCGCAGGGTATGGAGCAGGGCGTCCGTGGTCCCGACCCCTGCGCAGAGCATGTGGCAGGGGCAGATCCCTCCCTTTGCCGAGCGTGTCGGGTGGGCAG
The DNA here is from genome assembly GCF_047370975.1 of Nipponia nippon. NCBI lineage: Eukaryota > Metazoa > Chordata > Aves > Pelecaniformes > Threskiornithidae > Nipponia > Nipponia nippon. The sequence goes on from NW_028262342.1 coordinate 1,607,218, forward strand.
ATCCATCCTTTTGCACCATCCCTGGCAGAGCAGATGGGGTCAGCAGATCCATCCCTTGGTGGAGCATCCAACAGAAGATCCATCCCTTGGCAGAGAGCATGAAAGGGGCAGATCCATCCCCTGGCATTGCCCCCGGGGTGGGCAGAGCCGCTTCATTCCAGCAGCCAGGTTTGGCTCCGGGGCTTGGGACACAAGGAAGAAGCCAGCTTTAACCTATAACCCCAGGGGCTGGAAATCCAGGACCTCCCCGTGCAGAAAAGGAGTGGCGCGTAGCCACAGCGAGGGAGGCTCACACGCACCCACGGGGACAGGTGTCCGTGCAGTGGGTCCCCAAGGGCGGCAGCTCACCAAGCCCTTGCTGCCGCGTTGGCACGGCTGAGCCCGCGCCCCTGGGGGTGGGAGGTAGCCCGGGGTGGCGGAGAGGCTGCGTCTCCAGCGCTGGTCCCAGCGTGATGCCTTGAAACATCTCACTCGCCCCGGGTGGTTTGTGTCCCCAGCCGGGCTGCCCACGAGCCGGAGTGTGGGGACAACCAGCCCAGCCGAGAGGAGATGTCCCTGGAGCGCTGAGCATCCCCGGCAGCAACAGAGAGAGGGGTCCAGCCCCACCACGGCGGTTCCAGCACCCCCCTTCCTCGCTCTCCGCTCCCCGCAGTAACGCGTTGTCTTCTCTGGCAGGTGGAGGTACCGAAGCTGCTGCAGTAGGGAGCGGGAGGGCTTTCCCCCCGCCGCCCGGCGTGGCAGACCCCGGGACACTCGCCTTTCTCGTGACCGTTTCCATGACAAGCCCTTTGGGACCCTGCAGTGACCGACGCCGAGGAGCAGCGATCTCTCTGGGACAGACGGAGGAAGGGCCGGGCCCGAGGAGGGCCAGCACGGTCGTTGGATGCAGCGCAGGAGGAAGACGTTGTATTTATTATTTTTATGGTTGTGAAGCCTTCAAGCTCTTTCTTTTGCCAGCACCGTGCCCCACTCTGTCCAGCCGCCTGGAGATGCCGAGGATAGAGGAGGGGTCTGTGGAGCCGATCCTTGCGGGAAACCCCTCGGAGCGCGCCGAAGGGGCTTGGCACCCTCCGTCCCAGCTTGCCCGGGGCGAGTGGAGGTACCCTCCCAGCCTCGCTTTTTGGAGGGGCAGGGGCCAGCCAGATCATCGTCACCACTTGCCTCCCCACAGGGTCTCCGGGTGGCCGGGGGCGTTGCGGGGCGCAGGCCCGGCGGTGGGTGCCGGCTGGCGGGGCGCAGGCGCGAAGTCGGGAGGAATCGGCGGGGTCGGAGAAGGGAGCGGCCGGGCAGAGAGGGGGGAGGGAGGCGGTGGGGAGACGGGGCAGGGGGGCTGGAGCGGGGGGCTCGGGGCACGGCGTACACACCCGCAGCCTTGCTTGGGGACCCCCAGGGCGCTTTGCGCCGCAGCCCGGCCCGGCCGGGAGCGGGTTTGAAGCTTTTCAGCCCAATTTAGGTGTGAGGGGGTTTTTTGTCCCCTCTTCTTGACCCACCACCTTCTCGACGCGACACCCGACGGCTCCACCTGCCCCCCACGCAGAAACCAAACCCTCCCCGGGGGAGAGCAGGGCTCGCCCCGAGGGTGGGCACCCCCGGCGGGGGACAAGAGCAAGGGGGTGCCACGTGGCAGCAGCCGCCTGCGCCGGCGGTGCCACCGGCAGCCCTACCCGCACCTCCACACGTGGGCACGGGGCCGGGCAGGGACGCCGCCCGCCCCCAAAGCGGGTTTTGGGGTGACGCCGATGGCCGACGCCCTGCGCCTTCCCGGCGTGAAGCCTCGCTCGCGCTTTGTACGACTGCGGCCACTGCAGCGGCAATAAAGCTCACCCAGCGCTTCCCCCGCCTCGGGGACCCTACTGCGCCCCGGCGTCCCCAGGGGCGGTGGCACGGCGGGGGGGCGCGGGGCTCGCTGGGGAACGGGCTCAGCCCCCCGCCGGGGGCCGCGCTCCCCTCTCCCGGCACCCACTGCCCCGCCACGGTGCCACCTGAACTGGGCGCGCTGGGGCCAGCCCAGACTGGGCACCTCGGGGCCATGTGGTCACCCCAAACTGGGCATCCCGGAGTCATGTGGCCACCCCAAACTGGGCACCCTGGGGCCACTCCCAGTTGGGCACCCTGGGGCCATGTGGCCACCCCAAACTGGGTGCCCCAGAGCCATGTGGCCACCCAAACTTGGCACACTGGGGCTACCCCAAACTGGGCACCCTGGGGCCATGTGGTCACCCCAAACTGCACACCTGGGATCCATGTGGCCACCCTAAACTGGGCACCCCGGAGCCATGTGGCCACCCCAAACTGGGCACACAGGGGCCACCCCAAAATGGGCACCCTGGAGCTATGTGGCCACCCCAAACTGGGCACCTTGGGGCTACCCTGACACCCCAACCCGTGTCTCCTGGGCCACCCACCCACCCAGACCCCCCGCAACAGGGCACCCTGTGGCTGCTGGACACCCACGACCGGGCACCCTGGAGCCACACAGACACCCCAAAACCCCTGGGGACACCCAGATCTGGGCACCCCGGGGTCCCCCAGGGCCACCCCAAAACCCCCGGGGACACCCAGATCTGGGCACCCTGGCGGCTCCCCGGGGCCTGCGGGATGCGACCCGGGCTGACGGGAGCCCTGCGCCGGGGCAGGACTCGGGGTGCCGGGTGGCCACCGGGGGGAGGCCCCCACTTGCCCGGGGACACCCCCCCCCCATGGGCCCGAACCCGGGCGCCGTGCCCATATTTGGGCATTTTGCGGGAGGGCAGCGCCTCCTCCCCGGCGGGGGGGGGGGGGGGGGGTCCAGGGCACCGGTCCCTCGGGGCACCCAGCGGGGCACCCCGAACCGGGACACCCCAAACCAGGACACCCCGAACCGGGACACCGCAAACCGGCTGCCGGGACACCCCAAACCGGGACACCCCGAACCGGGCACCCTGAACCGGGACACCCCAAACCAGGACACCCCAAACCGGGACACCCCAAACCGGGCACCCCGAACCGGGACACCCCAAACCAGGACACCCTGAACCGGGACACCGCAAACCGGCTGCCGGGACACCCCAAACCGGGACACCCCGAACCGGGCACCCTGAACCGGGCACCTCGAACCAGCTGCCGGGACACCCCAAACCGGGCACCTCGAACCGGGCACCCCGAACCGGCTGCTGGGCCACCCCAAACCGGGCCACGCCAAACCGGGCACCCCGAACCGGGCACCCCGAACCGGCTGCCGGGACACCCCAAACCGGGCACCCCGAACCGGGCACCCCGAACCGGGTACCCCGAACCGGGCACACCCCCACCCCCACCCCCCGGTGCCCCCCGGCCGTGGGGACGCCGCCACGGCGGGCCCGGACCCGCGGCCACCCCCGCAGCCCGAGCACCGGCGGCCGGCAGGGGGCGCCATAACGCGGGGAGCGGGGCGGCGGCGGGGGGGGGGGGGGGCGGTGGCGCCGGGCGGGGCGCGGTACCGGTAGCCGCAGGGGAGCGGCGGGGAGCGGCGGCGGCCGGCAGGGGGCGCTGTCCCCGCCGGTTCCCGCCGGGCTCCGCTCCGCTCCGCTCCCCGTCGGCGGGGCCGGGGCGGCGGCGCGGGGGAAGGAGGCGGAGGACAAAAGGCGGCGGCGGCGGCGATGGGCGGCGGGGCGGCGCCATGAGGGGGAAGCGGCGGCCATGGCGGCGGGAGGCGGCGGCGGGGCGCGGCGGGGGCTGCTGAAGCGGAAGCCGAACTTCACGTTGCAGGAGATCGACATCCTGATGAGCGAGGTGCTCAAGTACGAGCAGCTGCTCTTCGGCGCCGCCGCCAGCACCGTTAACGCCTACGAGAAGCAGAAGATCTGGTGGCGCATCACCAACAAGATCAACGCCGCCGGTCGCAACCAGCGCGATATCGGCGAGGTGAAGAACCGGTGGCGGGGGTTGCGCCGCCGGGCCAACGATAAAATCACCCGGCACCGGCAGGAGAGGCAGGGACCCGCCGCTCGACCCGCCGCTCGACCCGGGAACGGCAACGGGAATAACGGGAATGGATCCGGGCCCGGCCCGCCCGAGCTCGGCCCCGGGCCCGCCGCCGGCTGGGGACAGCGCGGAGCCGCCGGTATCGACCCGCCGCTGCTCGGCGTCGAGGTGGTGGCGCCGCACGGTGGGTGCGGGGCGGGGGGACCGGGACACGAGGACCGGGACAGGGAGAGGTGCGGGGGGACAGGGACATGGGGACCGGGACAGGGACATGGGGACCGGGACAGGGAGAGGTGCGGGGGGACCAGGACAGAGACACGGACACGGGGACAGGGAGAGGTGCGGGGGGACAGGGACATGGGGACCGGGACAGGGACATGGGGACCAGGACAGGGAGAGGTGCGGGGGGACCAGGACAGAGACACGGACACGGGGACCGGGACATGGGGACAGGGAGACGGACACGGGGACAGGGAGAGGTGCGGGGGGACAGGGACATGGGGACTGGGACAGGGAGAGGTGCAGGGGGACAGGGACATGGGGACCGGGACAGGGACATGGGGACCGGGACAGGGAGAGGTGCGGGGGGACCAGGACAGAGACACGGACACGGGGACCGGGACATGGGGACAGGGAGACGGACACGGGGACAGGGAGAGGTGCGGGGGGACAGGGACATGGGGACTGGGACAGGGAGAGGTGCAGGGGGACAGGGACATGGGGACCGGGACAGGGACATGGGGACCGGGACAGGGAGAGGTGCGGGGGGACCAGGACAGAGACACGGACACGGGGACAGGGACATGGGGACAGGGACACGGACACGGGGACAGGGAGAGGTGCGGGGGGACTGGGACATGGGGACAGGGAGACGGACACGGGGACAGGGAGAGGTGCGGGGGGACAGGGACATGGGGACCGGGACAGGGACATGGGGACCAGGACAGGGAGAGGTGCGGGGGGACTGGGACACGGATACGCGGACAGGGGGACAGGGAGAGGTGGGGGAGGACAGGGACACGGGGATGGGGACCGGGACACGGGGACAGGGAGAGGTGCAGGGGGACCGGGACAGGAACACGGACATGGGGACAGGGACACTGGGACCGGGACATGGACACAGGGATGGGGGAACAGGAGAGGGAGATGGGGACTGGAACATGGACACTGGGACCAGGACAGGAGCATGGGGGGACCGGGACGTGGACATGGGGGACGGGGACATGGACATGGGGGACAGAGACAGGTGGGGGGGGGACTGGGGCGGGGACACAGGGACACTGGGACCAGGACAGGGAGATGAGGGACTGGGACAGAGGCAGGGACACGGGGGACAAGGAGCAAGATGTGGGGGACCAGGACTGTGTCAGGGGCATTGGGACCAGGACATGGGGGACCAGGACCAGGACCAGGACATGAGAGGGACCAGGACAGGGACACAGGAGACCAGGACCAAGGCACTGGGACCAGGACAGGTGTGTGGAGGGACTGGGACAGGGACATAGGGGACCAGGACCAGGACAGGGACATGGGGGCACTGAGACCAGGACGTGGGGGACGGGGACAGGGACTTGAAGGACTGGGACAGGGACACAGGGGACCAGGACCAAGGCACTGGGACCAGGACAGGTGTGTGGAGGGACTGGGACAGGGACATAGGGGACCAGGACCAGGACAGAGAGACTGGGACCATGACATGGGGGACCGGGACATGGATACAGGGGACAAAGGCAGGGATGTGGGGGACAGGGACATGGGGACACTAGGACTGGGACAGGGGCAGGGACACTGGGGACAAGGAGCAAGATGTGGGGGACCAGGACTGTGTCAGGGGCATTGGGACCAGGACATGGGGGACCAGGACCAGGACCAGGACATGAGAGGGACCAGGACAGGGACACAGGAGACCAGGACCAAGGCACTGGGACCAGGACAGGTGTGTGGAGGGACTGGGACAGGGACATAGGGGACCAGGACCAGGACAGGGACATGGGGGCACTGAGACCAGGACGTGGGGGACGGGGACAGGGACTTGAAGGACTGGGACAGGGACACAGGGGACCAGGACCAAGGCACTGGGACCAGGACAGGTGTGTGGAGGGACTGGGACAGGGACATAGGGGACCAGGACCAGGACAGAGAGACTGGGACCATGACATGGGGGACCGGGACATGGATACAGGGGACAAAGGCAGGGATGTGGGGGACAGGGACATGGGGACACTAGGACTGGGACAGGGGCAGGGACACTGGGGACAAGGAGCAAGATGTGGGGGACCAGGACTGTGTCAGGGGCATTGGGACCAGGACATGGGGGACCAGGACCAGGACCAGGACATGAGAGGGACCAGGACAGGGACACAGGAGACCAGGACCAAGGCACTGGGACCAGGACAGGTGTGTGGAGGGACTGGGACAGGGACATAGGGGACCAGGACCAGGACAGGGACATGGGGGCACTGAGACCAGGACGTGGGGGACGGGGACAGGGACTTGAAGGACTGGGACAGGGACACAGGGGACCAGGACCAAGGCACTGGGACCAGGACAGGTGTGTGGAGGGACTGGGACAGGGACATAGGGGACCAGGACCAGGACAGAGAGACTGGGACCATGACATGGGGGACCGGGACATGGATACAGGGGACAAAGGCAGGGATGTGGGGGACAGGGACATGGGGACACTAGGACTGGGACAGGGGCAGGGACACTGGGGACAAGGACCAGGACATGGGGGACCAGGACACAGGCACAGGGGGACAGGACAGGGACATGAAGGACTGGGACAGGGACACGGGGGACCAGGACGGGGACACAGACACAGGGGAACAGGGCAGGGAGATGGCAGGACTGGTATGGAGACACAGACATGAGGGGACTGGGATGGGGACATGGACTGGGACCAGGAGGTGCGAGAAACTGGGACAAGGGCAGCAGGACCAGGACGGGTGCATGGAGGGACTGGGTCAGGGACAGGGAGGGGACACAGACACAGGGGAGGAGGACAGGGATGTGGGGGGACCAGGACAGGGACATGGGGGGACCTGGGCCAGGACAGGGGACTGAGAGCAGGACCAGGACTGGGACAAGGGCATGGGGCACCAGGATCAGGACAGGGGCATGGAAGGACATGGACAGGGGCAGGGACAAGGGACAGCGGCACTGGGATTGGGACAGGAGGATACCGGGATCAGGACAGGGACTGGGTTTAGGGATTAGGGACAGGGACAAGGGACATGGGGGTACTGGGACCAGGACAGGGACATGGGGGGACCCGGATCAGAACAGGGACATGGGAGACGAGGACCAGAACAGGGACATGGGGGTACTGGGACACGCAGGGACACGGGGGGGACCACATTCAGGACAGGGATGTGGGAATACTGGGACCAGGAGAGGGACAAGGGACAGGGGATGGGGCTGAACCATGACGAGGGACCCGGGGAATGGGGGTGCGTACGTACGGATGGGAGCAGGAGGGTGCGGGAGAGGGGACGGGAGAGCCCGGGGGGGGGGGACAGGGGAAGCAGAGGCAGCAGGGGGTCGGGTCGCTCGCTCCGTGGGGAGATGGGGGGTCCCGCCAGCTGCCCCGCGCTCTCCGTCCGTCCCGCAGGCATCAAGGAGGAGGCGGTGAAGGAGGAGCCGGTGGAGGTGAAGACTGAGCCCTTCCACGGCCCGGCCGCCGACGGCATCCCCGGCCGTGGCGCTGAGCGCCGGCTACCCCGCCCCGGCCCCCGCCCGCCCAGCGAGCTGTGCGAGGGCTGGAGCCAGAGCCCCCCGCGCCCCGCGCCCCCCGAACTCTCCCTCGGCGACCTGGGCGGGCAGCAGGAGCCGTTGGGCTCCGATTTCCCGAGCATCCTCTTCGAACAAGAGGCCGAGCATCTCAATAACTGCGGCGCAGGCGAACCGGGACCCCCCGGGACAACGGGGCTGTCGGACGGGGCACCCGACTGCGCCCAGCTCACCCCAGCCGAAAAACGCATCGTCCAGTCGAACGAACGGCTGGTGCAGGAGATGCGAGCTTTCCGCCGGGAATACGCCGAGAGCCGCCGGGAGACCACCTCCGTCCTGCGCGTCATCGCCCAGGCGCTGGGCGGCCTCAGCCGCAGCTTGGCCGAAATCCGTGACCTCTACCTCCGGGAGCAGGCGGTCCCCAAACCCTGACCCCCCACGCAGCTGGCTGTGTGCGCCCGCGGCCGGCGGGGACCGCCCTGGCGACAACTTTTCCCCCTACCCCCCAGAACCCACCTTCCTTTTTTTATTATTTTTATTATTTTTATTATTTTTATTATTTTTCTTCCCCCCCCCCCCTTCCCTCCATCCCACTTAAATAAAACTCAGAGTTGCCCCCCGGCTCGCCCCTCCCCAGGCTCCTTGCAGGGGTTTTGGGGGCGATGGGGTGCCCGGGGACAGGGCTGCCTGGTTTTTCCCTCACCGGGAGCGATGGACTCGGCGCTCCCAAATTTAGCCGGTGCTTGGAACCCCCCTTCCCGGTGCCGGTGCCGGGGGGGATGAATCACCCCGAGAGCAGCCGTCCAAAATAGCCGGGGTGAATCACGCTCCCCCGGCGCCTGTTCCTCGCCGCTGGCTGTGAAGGGAGACGCGTCCCAGCTCCGGCGATTCGGACCGGGGGGGACGGATGGAGGAATTGACCTGGCACCCGCTGCCCCCATCCCGGGGCTGAATTTGTCGCTTTCTGCCCCAAAACGCCGCTGGAGCTGGTTTCGCACCCCAGTTTTGTGCGGCGGGGCTGGGCGGGCAGCAGCGCTCCCAGGCTGGCTCATCCCGCGTTTGGTGGGAATTAGCCATCCCCCCCCCGCCATTTTTGGATGGAGAAGCCCTGGGAGTGGGTGGGGGGAAGGGCGCAGCCCCCCACCCTGTCCCATCCCCCCCCAGCACGGAGCCACCGACACCGGGTGTGGGGCACGAGACGTGGTTTAATGCCAACCCCAGCGGCAAAGAGCCGGGGCCAAATCCGGACGCGGGCGTGCGGGGGTGCGGCGATGCACGGCCCTCGGGGGACCCCCCGCCGGGCTCCCCTCCCATGGGCGCAACGGGGCCGTTGGCACCCAGAGCCGGGGCGGAGGCACCCACAAAGGGCCCAGTGTGCGGGACAAGAGCCGCCCTGTGCTGCCGGCGCGGGGTCATCCCCGGGATGGCCGGGAAGGGCCTGATCCGGCCACGGCTGGGGCACCCTCCCAGCCCCGTGGCGGGGGGACGAGGGCCCCCAGCCCGGCTCCGCTGGCCGGCGGCGGAAGGAGGGCGCCGGGGTCCCCGCGGGAGGAGGCTGCTGGGGTCCCCACGGGTGCTCAGGCTCCGGGGTAGCTGGGCTGTGCCGGGACGTAGGGCGGAGGCGCTGCGGGGGGAGCAGGACGGGGTGTCAGCCCCCCGCCAGGCCACCGCGCCCCCCCCGGGAATAGGGGGGTCCCGTCCCCCCCCGGCGCTCACCTGTGGGGTTGTAGACGGGGGGGCCGGCGGGGTACAGCGGGTACTGGGCGGTGGGGCCGGCCGGCGGGTACACGGCCATGGGGGCGAAGCCGAGCTGGGGGGGCGCGGGGCCGGCTTTGGGGTCCATGGGGAAGGGAGCTGGGGGGGGTGCGGGGGGGTAGCTGGAGAGCGGAATCTCCGGGCCTGCGGGAGAGACGGGGTGGGGGCTGCGGCACCCCGGGACGGGGACGGGGACCGGGACGGAGCCCATGGCGCCCACGGGGGTCCACGGCCCTCGGGGAGGGAGCAGGGGAGGGCGGTGGGCACTGGGGTGGGTGCTGCTGGGAGCACCCCAGTGCCCTCCCCCCGCACCCCAACCCCCCCGCACCCAACCCCCCCCCACCTTGCAGGGGGGTGCGGAGGTGCTGCCGGCGCTGGTACAAGTAGCAGCAGGAGCACATGAAGCAGCAGACGATGGTGGTGACGATGGCGATGAAGAGCACCACGGCCGAGGCGATGCCCGCGATGGTCTTGGGGCTGTGGGACACGGCGGGGACGTGGGGGAGCGGGGGCACCGGGGGCACCCTCGCAGCACCCACCTGGGGACTGGGGGGACGGGCACGCCCAGACAAGCACCCAGTGCCCAGCACCCAATGACCAGCACCCAGCACCACGGCTCAGCACCCAGCACCACTGCCCAGCACCCAGCACCACTGCCCAGTGCCCAGCACCACTGCCCAGTGCCCAGCACCCAGTACCAACACCCAATGCCCAGTGTCAGTGCCCAGCACCAGCACCCAGCACCACTTCCCAGTGCCCAGTACCAATGCCCAGCACCCAGTACCAACACCCAGTGCCCAGCACCAGCGCCCAATACCACTGCCCAGTGCCTAGCACCCAGTACCAACACCCAATGCCCAGTACCAGCGCCCAGCACCACTGCCCAGTGCCCAGTACCAATGCCCAGCATCCAGCACCAACACCCAGTACCAGTACCCAGCACCCAGTACCACTGCCCAGCACCCTCCTGCAAGCACCCAGTGCCCAGCATCCAACCCCCATGACCCAGTACCCAAAAGCAAGCACCCAGTGCCCAGCACCCAGGGCCCAGTCCCCAAAGGCAAACACTCAGCACCCATCGCTGAGGCTCAGCAGCCATGGCTGCAGCTCAGCACCCGCCCCCAGCACCTGAAGGCGAGGCAGTGGCGCTGCTGGCGCTCGGTGAGCAGGCGCAGGGGGTCGCGGCAGCAGTACCGCTGGTGGCACGTGCCACAGCAGAAGGTGAAGAAGTCGCAGTCGAAGCCGGGGTGCCAGGAGCCGTTCCTGTCCACGTACCACAGGCAGTCCTCGCCCCCCGCCGCTGGGGACAGCTGCCCGTCACCGGGGCCTCGGGGCACCGCCAGCCAGGCCGCCGCCACCCCAGTGCCACCAGCATCGGCCCACGTCCTCCGTTCCCCACGTGCTGTCTCAGGGGGACAGCCCGTACCCCGCTCCATCCTGCCCCACGTCCCTCCGGGCCCCGCGTCATCCTGCCCCACATCCCCCTGGACCCCGCGCCATCCTGCCCCACGTCCCTCCGGGCCCCGCGCCATCCTGCCCCACATCCCTGTGGACCCCGCTCCATCCTGCCCCACGTCCCTCCGGGCCCCGCGCCATCCTGCCCCACATCCCTGCGGACCCCGCTCCATCCTGCCCCACGTCCCTGCGGACCCCACGCCATCCTGCCCCACATCCCCCTGGACCCCGCTCCATCCTGCCCCACATCCCCCTGGACCCTGCGCCATCCTGCCCCACATCCCTGTGGGCCCCGCGCCATCCTGCCCCACATCCCCGCGGGCCCCGCTCCATCCTGCCCCACATCCCCCTGGACCCTGCGCCATCCTGCCCCACGTCCCTGCGGACCCTGCGCCATCCTGCCCCACATTACCCTGGACCCCGCTCCATCCTGCCCCACATCCCTGCGGACCCCGCTCCATCCTGCCCCACATCCCTGCGGGCCCCGCGCCATCCTGCCCCACGTCCCTGCGGGCCCCGCTCCATCCTGCCCCACATCCCCCTGGACCCTGCGCCATCCTGCCCCACGTCCCTGCGGGCTCCGCGCCATCCTGCCCCACGTCCCTGTGGGTCCTGCTCCCTCACCCCAGCCCCCCAGGCCCCCTCCCCACCCGCCTGCTCCAGCACCGCCTCCGGGCTCTATTTCTGGCCGGAGCCACCTGCGCTCCCAGAAATAGCCCGGGCCGAGGCCTGGGGGCGGCCGGAGGCGCGGGGACGGCGGCCGGGAAGCCACCGGCCTTGGGCTGCTTCCCTCGAGGTTTCCAGCTCGCTCCCCACCATCGCCAAGTGGCTTCTCGGGGGTCTCGTATGGGGTTCACTCGCTGCCCAACGGGACCATGGCAGCCAAGTGGGGACACCGAGGCACGGCCCGCGTGGGTGGGAAGCACCCAAATCCCCCGGGAATGGGCATCCCGGCTCCAGCGGCCGCCGGGTCCGTGCACTCCCGGGGGCAAGCGGCTCCCGGGGACACCCCGAAAGCGGCAGATGGGGCGCAGCATGGTGGAGGGGACAATGCCTGGTGGGACGCGTTGGCGCCAGTGACCTCCGGGCCGCCCGCGGGTCACGGTCACGGCCGGTGGCACCGGCTCCCGCCCCGAGGTGCAGTGCGGTGCCAGCCGCCGGCACCGGGACCCCCCCCCCGCCATGCCCCGGGACCCCCCGGTGTCTCTTACCCAGCGAGGCGGCCACGGCCACCAGCACGGTGCCGGCCAGGGGCCAAGCGCTGCCGCCGGGTCCCATCCCGGGGCCGGGGCCCCCGCTCGGCGCTGCCCGGCGGCGGGGCCGGTGGAGCCGGGGCCGGTGGAGCCCGGGGCCGGTACGGCGGAGCCGGTGGAGCCCGGGGCCGGTGCAGCCCGGGGCCGGTGCGGCGGGGCCGGTGGAGCCCGGGGCCGTGGAGCCGAGGCCGGTGGAGCCCGGGGCCGTGGAGCCCGAGGGCAGTGCGGCGGGGCCGCTGGAGCCGGGCCGCTGGAGCCGGGCCGGTGGAGCCGGGGCCGGTGCAGCCGGGGCCGGAACGGGCCCGCAGTGACGCCGCAGCCCGGCGCCGCTCGGTCCCTGCCCCGCGCCCCCCCGCGGCGGCGCCTCCCGCCGCAGCCACCGGCCCCGGGCCCCGCCCGCCCCCGCCGGCCGCGGGCAGGGGCAGCGCCGGGGGGCTCCGGGGTGGGAGCCTTCCACCCCCCGCACCCCTTCCCCTGCACCCCGGCACCCCCCGGCGCCCTCCCCTGCACCCATTCTCCACCCTCCCAGCACCCCATCCCTCTGCTCAGCCTTGCACCCCTTCGCCTGCACCCCATCCCCTGCACCCCTTTCCTTCCCCACCCCTGCACCCCTTCCCCTGCACCCATTCTGTACCCCTCCTGGCACCCAATCCCTCCGCTCATCCTTGCACCCCTTCCCCAGCCCTGCACCCCTCCCCTGCACCCCTTCCCCTGCACCCCTGCCTTTCACAGCCCCCGCTCCCCCTTCCCCTGCACCCCATCCTTTCGCTGCCCCCCTGCTCCCCATCATTTCCCTTCCCAGCACCCCTTCCCCTGCCCCATCCCCTCCCTGCACCCCATCCCTCCACTCGTCCTTGCACCCCTTCCCCTGCCCCCCTCCTGTCCAGCCCCCCCGCACCCCTTCCCTTCCCCACCCCCCATCCCTCCCCTGCACCCCCGCACCCCTGCACCCCCGCACCCCTGCACCCCCGCACCCCTGCACCCCATCCTTTCCACTACCCCTCCCCTGCCCCCGCACCCCCTTTCCCAGCACCCCCATCCCAGCTCGCTGGGTGCCGGGGGGCCACGGCCAGACCTAGGCACCCCCCTTGGCACCAGGGTCACCCCATCATTACCCCGAGCCCACCCACCCACCGGGGCCCGATCCTGGCAGCGCCAACCCAGCACCAGCTCCAGGGGATGGAGGACCCGGCAGGGGACAGGGCTGGGGACCGAGGTGACGCGTCCCGAGGGACCGGCGAGGACAGGAGCACCCCAACGACCACCTTTATTAGAGACCAAGGCCCCCAACCGCAGATTGCGGTGGCACCGTCGGCACCGGGGTCGCGGTGGCGGTGAGGGGACACGAGGAGGGGGGGGACCAGCCCCAGCCACCCCGTCCCGGCCCCGCGCACCCCAGGACGTCCACTGTCCCTGGGCCAGCCAGGCCGTGCCCCCCCCGGGGTGGGAGGGGGGGGTCTCCACGCTTACACTTGTGTGACGATCTCGCCGTTCTCAGGCACGTAGACCTGCACGGGCACGCCGTCCGGGGAGCGCCGCAGGACGCGGATCGGGGGCGCCTGCGTGGGAGAAGGAGCCCGTGGGTGCCGGCACCCCTCCCCGCGCCGGGGCAGCACCCCGGGGTGCACATCCCGGGGCGGGGGCTGGGGAGGGGGGGGTGTTTGTGGGGGCACGGCTGCGGGTCCCGGCTTGCCCGGACCGGGTCCCGGCTGTGCCGTGGGTGCCGGCCGTCCCGGCACGCCGCGCCCGTGCGCCGCCGTCTACTGCGTGCACCCATCCCGGTGGGACCCCCCAGGGAGGGGGGGGGACCCCATGCGCACAGGGACCCCGGTTCTGCCCCAGGGACCCACGTGGGAACCCAGGTCCTGCGCGTGGGACCCTGGGTGTGACCGGAGGGAACCTTTGTGGGACCCCCGTCCTGCCCCAGGGACCCTCGTGGGACCCCGGTCCTGCCCCAGGGACCCTCATGGGACCCCAGGGACCCTCGTGGGACCCTGGTCCTGCCCCAGGGACCCTCATGGGACCCCAGGAACCCTCGTGGGACCCCAGGCCCTGCTTGTGGAACCCCAGTCCTGCTCATGGGACCCCTGTCCTGCCCCAGGGACCCTCATGGGACCCCAGACCTGCCCCAAGGGACCCTCAGAGGGTCCCCATCCTGCCCCAAAGGACCTGGAGGGACCTTGGTCCTGTGCCCAAGACCCTCACAAGACCCTGGTCCTGGCCATGGGACCTCCTCAGGACCCCAATCCTGCCCTAAGGACCTTTCTGGGCCCCAAGGGACCCTCAGAGGGTCCCCATCCTGCCCCAGGGACCCCCCTGGGACCTGGTCCTGCCCCAGGGGACCTTCACCAGTCCTGTCCTGCAGACCCTCGGAGCTCCCCACTCTTGCCCCAAGAGACCTCATGGGACCCCAATTCTTCCCCCGCGATCACCTCAGGACCCCGATCCTCCCCCTGGGACCCCCTCAGGACCCTGGTCCTGCCCCAAGAGCCCCCTTAGGATCCTGCTCCTGCCCCAGGGACCCTTGTGGGACCCCAGGCCTGGCCTTTGGGACCCCGGACCTGCCCTGAGGGACCCTCAGAGGGTCCTGATCCTGCCCCAGGGGACCTTGGTCCTGTCCCCAAGACCCTCTTGAAACCATGGTCCTGCCCCAGGGACCTTCATGGGATCCCACTCCTGCCCCAAGGACCCTCATGGGACCCCAGTTCTTCCCTATGGACCCCCTCAGGACCCCACTCCTGCTCTGGGGACCCTTACGGGACCCCACCCACACCACTTGTCCCTGAACCACCCCTCAGGGTGACAACTCATGTCACCCAGTCACCCTGAGGGCAGCACCCAGGGCGTCCCCATATGGGGATGAGCACCACGGTGCCCCCCACTCTCCCATGTCCCCTCTCCCGTCCTGGCACCAGCCGGACCCCGTGCCCTACCTGAGCCCGTGGCAGGAGTCCACGGGTGATGGGCACATCCCTGGTGGTGCCACCACGGGGTCCCCGAAAGGCCCCTTGCCGGTCAAGGGAGTGGGGACGAGCACCCCGCAGCCGGGCGCGCTGGTGCCATGACTTGAGCTCCTCGGTCACGGCCGCCTTGGAGAACCCCCGGCCCCCTGCCGGCGCGTAGTCCTTGAGCGAGGGGGTGCGCACGATGCGGCTGTGCGAGGGCACCAGGCGTTGGTAGCGTAACGGGGCCAGATCCTGCTCGTAGAGGAAAGCCGGGGGGCCGGCGGGTGGCAGGAACTGGTGGGCACCCCGAGGGTAATAACCGGGTTCAGCGAGGGGCGGTGGGACTGGGGGGCGCGGGAAGGAGACATCGGGGCTGCTGCTGCCCGGGGAGGTGGCGTGGGAGATGCTGGAGAGGTCGGAGATGCTGTCGTCGGAGCCGGAGCGGCGCACGGGGACGGGGGTCGGGATGCAGGAGGTGGGCACCGTCACCGTGTAGTAGGTAGGACGCCGGCGGGGTACGGCACTGCGGCCCCGCGGCTCGCCGGGCTGCCAGCACGCCTCCACCCTGCGGGCAGGAGGGCCGCGGCTGCAGACGGACCCTTCCCCTCGCCGCCTGCCCGAAAGTCAGGGCGAGCAGGGGGAAAGGGTGGCTGGGGGGTGCTGGGGCTGAGCACCCCGTGGGTGCCGCCTCCCCATGGGGTCAGCTCCAGCCTCCTCCCCGTGGGGTTGTCTCCAGCCTCCCCAAAGGATCATCTCCATCATCTCCGTAGGGTTACCTCCAGCCTCCCCGTGGGGTTACCTCCATCCTCCTCCCCATGGCTTTAGCTCCATTATCTCCATAGGGTTACCTCCATCCTCCTCCCCAGGGATTTAGATCCATCCTCCCCATAGGGTTGGCTCCATCCTCTCCTTGGTGTTATCTCCAACATCCTCCCCATGGGGTTATCTCCGTCCTCTCCATAGGGTTAGCTCCTCCCCACAGGACTATCTCCATTCTCCTCCCCATGGCTTTAGCTCCATTATCTCCATGGGGTTATCTCCATCCTCCTCCCCAGGGATTTATGTCCATCCTCCCCATAGGGTTGTCTCCATCCTCTCCATAGGGTTAGCTCCTCCCCACGGGACTATCTCCATCCTCCTCCCCATGGCTTTAGCTCCATTATCTCCATGGGGTTATCTCCAACGTCCTCCCCATGGGGTTATCTCCAACGTCCTCCCCATGGGATTATCTCCATCCTCCTCCCCATGGGGTTATCTCCATCCTCCCTTGCAGAAGCCCTTGTCCCCCCTCCCCACACACAGGCCATACCTCAGGGACTGGGACTGTCCCCGCCGGCCCGATGGCTCCGGGGTGCTGGGAGCGCTGGAGCCCGCCTGCCGGCACAGCACCAGGGTCCTGATGGGGACGAAGCGGTAGGGAGGGACGTCCCCCGTCCTGGGCGCCGGCGAGGCTGCGGGGTCGGGGCTGCCGGGGGCTGAGGGAGCGGCGGAGGTGGCCGGCGGGGACCCGGGGTAGCACCGGGAGCCCTGGGTTTCCTCATCCCTGGGGTCGATGCCGGGTTTTTTGGCCTTCTCGTAGGGTCTGTCGAGGCTGGTCTCCCGCCAGGGACTTGGGGGGGCCGGCAGGGGCCCCGACGCCTCCTCCTCGGCGGGCTCCTCCGGGGACGGGGACCCCCGCGGGGTGGTGGGTCCCAGCGGCCGCGTCTCCTCTGCGGGAGAGACGGAGGGTTGGGATGGAGGGGACAGACAGGGGCACCCCAATGTCCCCCAGCCCGATCCCCACAGCCCCCTTACCCTCTTCCAGCAGGACGGCGTCCGACAGGGAGCTCTCGTCAGAGGCGCTGAGCTCTGCGGGGCAGGGGACGGGTGAGAACGGTGCCGGTGCTGCCGGCGGGAGCCAAAACGCTCCCACGGAACCTGCCGCCACCCAGCGCGTCCCCGGAGGCCTCCGCTCCCCCTCTCCCACGCCGCCTGTCCCGACACGCTCCAGGACGGTGGCGGTACCGGCCGGGCCGGCTTTGCCGAGCCATGTGCCGGCGCTGCGGGCAGCTCCCAGCCTGCCCAGGCCGGGCAGGAGGAGGGGTGCTGGGCAGGTTTGGGGGGCACCAGGGGGGAAGGAGCCGCTGCCACCGTGTCCCCAGGCCATGGTGGGTGACGGACGCGGAAGCCCCAGGGAGGGCGGCGGGGACAGAGCCGAGGCCGAGGCACGTGCAGGGGCGATGGGGACCCGCTTGGACGGCTGCCACCGGGATGGGGACGTGGCAGCCGGGCCAAATCCTGGGGTGCGCTCGCTGGGGATGGCGGATCGGGGGGCAGCCACGGGGTGCAGTCAGCAGGGGTGAAGTATTGGGGTGCATTCACGGGGGTGCATACAGCAGGGGATGGCGTATCGGGGTGCAGTCACCAGGGATGAAGTACTGGGGTGCTTTCACATGGGTGCAATCACCGGGGATGAAGTATTGGGGTGCATTCACGGGGGTGCAATCATCGGGGATGGTGTATCGGGGTGCAGTCACCGGGGATGAAGTATTGGGGTGCGTTCACTGGGGACCACATGTCAGGGTGCATTCAGCAGGGTGCTTTTAACAGGGATGAAGTATTGGGGTGCGTTCGCCAGGGTGCACCCATCGGGGAGAGCGTATCGGGGTGCTTTTGCTGGGGGGGGGGGAGGATTGGGGTACATTCCCGGGGAAAGCAGATCGGGGGGCAGGCACCAGGGATGGCATTTCAGGGGGGCATCCAGGGGGGTGCATGCACTGGGGATGGGGAATTGGGGTGCATGCACTGGGGATGGTGTATCGGGGTGCGCCCAGGGGGGTGGATTCACCAGGGATAGGGAATTGGGGTGCATTCATTGGGGATGGCGCATTGGGGTGCATCCAGGGGGGTGCATTCACTGCAAATGGAGGACTGGGGTGCATCCAGGGAGGTGCATTCATCAGGGGATGGGGAATTGGGGTGCATCCAGGGGGATGGCGTATCGGGGTGCATCCAGGCGGCTGCATCCACTGGGGATGGCACATTGGGGTGCATCCAGGGGGGTGCATTCACCAGGGATAGGGAATTGGGGTGCATCCACTGTGGATGGAGGATTGGGGTGCATCCAGGGGGGTGCATTCACCAGGGGATGGGGAATTGGGGTGCATTCACTGGGGATGGAGGATTGGGGTGCATCCAGGGGGGTGCATTCAGCAGGGATAGGGAATTGGGGTGCATTCACTGGGGATGGCACATTGGGGTGCATCCAGGGGGGTGCATTCACCAGGGGATGGGGAATTGGGGTGCATTCACTGGGGATGGTGTATCGGGGTGCATCCAGGGGGGTGCATCCACTGCGGGTGGAGGATTGGGGTGCATCCAGGGGGGGTGCATTCATCAGGGTATGGGGAATCGGGGTGCATTCACCGGGGATGGCACACTGGGGTGCATCCAGGGGGGTGCATTCACTGCGAACGGAGGACTGGGGTGCGTGCACCATGGATGGCCTATCGGGGCGCATTCACCAAGGGCACCCAAGCAAGCTGCACCCATTTCTGCCTCCCTGACCTCCAGCATCCCCCAAACGAGCCACCGCCAGCCGGGGAGGCACACGAGGGGCACGGGGGGCTCACCCTCGGCAGCACCGGTTCCACCGCCGGCAGGCAGAGGCCGTCGGCCGGCCAGGAGCCGTCGTTGGTTGAGGATGTTCTCCAGGTCCTTCAGCTTCTGCTCCTCCAGCAGTGCCGCCGTCTGCCGGCGCTTGCGGAGCCGCTTGCTGATGTTCTCCTCCCGGCAGAGACGCCGGGCGGCCTTGGCAATCTGCAGCTGCAGCGCCAGGTCCCGCTCCAGGGCGCTCAGCGGGTCCTGGGGACGGAGGGGACACGCGCTCGGCACCCCGCCACCACCCGTCACATTTGCACGCTAACGAAGGCTTTGCCTAACGAGGGGGAATATGGATTTCTCCCATGGGATGGGGATGGTGACATCTCCGGGTGACGCCTGGGCATCTTCCGCAGCTCCGGGATGGGATGGAGAGGGGTCTCCGCCGCCCGCCCCAGGGACCCTCCCCACCCCGCTCTCACCCCGGGGAGCCCCTCACCGCCCCGCGCAGGACGAGGGTCTCATCCAGCTTGAAGGCAGCACCGATCCTGCGCCGGACCTTGGGGGGCTTCTCGCCGGCTTTCAGGGGGTACTCGCGGGGCAGCGTCCCCGTCAGCTCCTGGGGATGGCACGGGGACACTGAGCCGCTGCGGCGGCGGCGGGGGGGTGCGGGCAGGGTGTCCCCCCCAGCCCCGCTCACCGCCTCGCGCAGGCAGAGCCGCCGCAGCTCCTGCACGCAGCCCTCCAGCCGGGCCTCCAACGCCTGCTGCTGCCTGCGCCCTGCCTGCGCCCGCTCCTTCAGGGGCGACACGGGGCTGTCGGGGCCTGGGGACGGACGGACGGAGGGAGGGAGGGACGGGCGGGCGGACGCCTGCTGAGATGCACCCAGAACCCACCCCCCCGCCCCCAGCCTCCCTGCCTCAGTTTCCCCCCAACCCCAGGGGGAGGAAAAGCACCTGTGAGCCCCCACGCCCTGCCCCCCCCGCAGCACCCACGGGTGCTCGGGCTCCCCCGGGGCAGCCGTGATTTCCCAGCGCGAGGGGGGGGCGGCACAGGGAAGGTTTCGCCCTGACTCAGCCATCCTTGAGCGAAACCCGGCTGAGTCAAAGCCGGTCCAGGGCCCCCCCCGCCACCCTTGAGGGCCCCCCCGAAACCGGGGGAACCCCCATTTCCCCAACCCCCCCCCACGAGGAGGTTTTGTGTCTCCCCAGGGCGGCTCCGTGCACCGAAGCGCCCCGTTCTCAGCCGGGGGGGGAGGTGTCACATCTATAAGAGCACATATGGGGGCACCCCAAGACCTTCCCCCCCCCAAATACCCCCCCCAGCGCTCACCCGAATGCAGCATGATCCCACTGTCGGTGTCGCTCGCCTCCCCCATGCCAGGCCGGGACCCTACGGGCGACAGCAGGGAGACGCCTTGTCCCCGCGTCACCCCCCGGGGAGCACCCATGGGTGCGCAACCCCCCGTGCCCCCCCCAACCCCCAGCATCGCCCCGTCTTTCCCGGCTGCCGGCTCCGGCAATGGCGGCAAGGGGGAGGAAGGCGAGGCCGTGTTTGCTTTGCCTGCCTTCTTGTAGGTCCTACGATAAACAAAGGTGTGCGAACACGTGCGTGGCAGCCGGGGTTGCCTGGATGAGACCCATCCCGGGGGCAAAGGTGGTCGGGGTGCGGCGGGGGGGGATGGGGGCCCTCGCTCCCGCCCCGGCCGGTTTCGCTGGGCGCCTCTCCCAGTTTTGATTTCTTTTCCGTCTGGGCTGGAGGCGGCTCCCGGAGTGGGGGCGGCTGCCGGCCCTGGGAAAGCGGCTCCCCCCCAGCACCCCGACACCCCCCTGCTCTTGGCCGGGGTGGGGGGTGAGCGGGTGGGAGTGGGGCGGATGGGAGGGGTTGCTCACCCCCGCTTTTGCATTGCTTTTGCCCCCACCGTGCCTCAGTTTCCCCCGGCGGGACGGGGAGCGGCGTGGGGAAACTGAGGCAGGGAAGGGTTGGGGGGTGCCGGGGGGGTTCGCGGCGGGGCCGGGGGGCGATGCCTTACCTGGGCGCTCGCCGCCGCTGCCGGCTCTGCTGCGCCCGGGACACGGGGACGTGTTTTGACTTGAGGCGGAGGGGAGGAGCGGGTGAGCAACACCTTCCCCGGCCGCCGCCGCCGGCAGCGCCCGCGCCCGCGCCGCCCCACGCGCCCCAGCCTCCGCCCCACGACGACGACGACGACAGCGGCGACGAGGGCCTGCCCGCCTGCGGGGCTCGGCACGGCACGGCACGGCACTGGGTGTGGTGGCGTGGCAAAGTACAGTGCGGTGTGGCACGGCGCAGTGTGCCATGGTACGGCATGGCATAGTAGGGCATGGTATGGCATGGTATGGTATGGCATGGCACAGTAGGGTATGGCATGGCACGGTATGGCACGATATGGCGCAACTTGACACGCCACAGCATGGCACAGCATGGCACTGGTGTGGCGTGGCACAGTGTGGCATGGAAGAGTATGGCACGGCATGGCACAGTATGGTGTGGCGTGGTACGGCATAGTAAGGCATGATATGTGGCACAGTACGGCCTGGCACAGTACAGCACGGTATGATGCGACGTGGCACGGCACAGCGTGGCACAACATGGCGCAACATGGCGCAGCATGGCACGGCACAGCCTGGCGCTGCCTGGCACAGCACGGCACGGGTGGAGGCTCCATCCCCGGTGCCGTGTGGGTCCTGGCCAAGCCCAGGGACACCGTCCCCATCCCTGCCGCGGTGGGTGGCCGGGGCGGGTCAAGCCCTTGGGGTTGGTGTCCCCAAAATGCCGGAGGGTGGGCCGGGAGCCGAGCCCGGCAGGGCGGGAGGTTGGCGGTGCTGCCCTGGCACTGCCACCGCTGTGCCTTCCCCAGCGCGGGGACCCGCTGGGAGCCGAGGCAGCCTGTCTTGTCCCCGTCCCCAGGCAGGAGGGGACGGGTGAGGGGCAGCGCCAGGACAGTGCCAGGGCTGTGCCAGGCCGTGGGAACGGTGCTGCCGCGGCCGCCAGCGCGGTGTGAGATGAATCAGGGCGGCTGGCGCGGGTGAGTCGGCCACATCCTGCGCTGGCGGCACGGGGCAGGTGGCGGAAAGTGTGTCTCAGCCCCGCGGGACGGTCCCACAGCCCGGGGATGAGAGGGCAGGGTGCAGGCAGGGTGCAGGCAGGGGAGATGCAGGCAGGGGAGATGCAGGCAAGGGCTGCTGGCAGGAGCGGAGCGGCAAGCGCGCGGAGAGCAGAGGTACAGGCGGGGGAGATGCAGGCAGGGGTGCGGGCAGGAGAGGCGCGGGCAGGCTGCAAGGAGGGGTACAGCCAGGAGAGGTGCTGGCAGGGTGCAGGCAGGGTGCAGGCAGGAAGAGCTGCAAGCAGGGCAGGCGCAGGCCAGGGATGCAGGCAGGGTGCAGGCAGCAAGCGTGCAGGCAGCGAAGCCAGCCCCAGGCAGCTGCAGGCAGGCGTGCAGGCAGCGGCGGTGCCCTTGCACCTCCACAAACTCCCCAACTCCTTCCTCCCACCCGCGGCTCCCCGACGTCCCCGCGTCCCTCCGTGACTTCAGGGGGGGGGGGCACCCCATCTTTGCCAGGGCCACCCCTTGCCCAACGGCACAAGGAGGGGGTACAGGAACCCCGGCGGCGCCGAGAAAGGGCAGATTTGGGGAAAAAGGGCGGATTTGGGGAAAAAAAGGGGTTTTTTTCTCAGTGTGTCCCCGCACCGGGCAGAGCTGCCGGCAGCCCCGCTGGCACCGAACCCCCCCGGCGGGGGGCAAAAACAGCTTGAGGACTAAGATATGTCATTAGTGATAAGGTTGAATTTGTATTAATGGGATTTAAATTGGAATTAAAACCAGGTTCCCGCTGCCGAAGCCGTCCCTTGTGAGAGCATCTCTGCGGGGGGGCGATGGGGCGGAGGGGGGCGATGCTGGGGTCGGATCCTGCCTGCGCTGAGGCTGCGGGCAGGGCACGGGGCGGCAGCGCCCTCGGGAATCGCACCGGGATGGGCTGGGCCCGGGTTACGGCTGGGGAGCGGGTGGGACGGCGGGGACGGCAGTGGCACCCGGGGACGCTGGGGAGGAAGGGGGGGGGACTCACCCCGGGGTGGCCCCGTGGGACCCCCGGTGCCGGCCGGAGCTCGGTCCCACTCCCGCGCCGGGGAGGGTCCTGGTCCGGATTCGGCTACCGAAGAGGAGGCTGGAGTCGGTGGCGGAGGAGGGGGTGGCTGCACCGGGACCCGTCCCCGGTGCACGGGGACCGAAGGGACATCGGGGACGGCAGCGTCCGTCCATCAGGGCGTAGATGAGGGGGTTGATGCAGCTGTTAACGAAGGCCAGGCAGGTGCTGCCGGCCACCACCCACCTCAGGGCCACCTCCTGCCCCTGGGACAGGACCAGCGTCCCCTTGGCGAGGAAGAAGAGCAGCACCTTGCAGGTGTTGAGGGGCAACCAGGAGCAGAGGAAGGCTGCGACGATGGTGACGATGGCGCGGTGGGAACGCCGGACGCCCCTGCCCAGCCGGACATGACGCTGGAGCCGGCAGTAGATGGAGCAGTAGCAGAAGGAGATGACCCCCAAGGGCAGGAGGAAGGTGAGGAAGACCATGACCAGGCTGAAGTCCTCTCCATCTTCATCCCAGCAGTCGTCCCCATCCAGCCGCCGGTACGCCAGGGACGGGGCGCCCAGGAGGAGGGACGCTGCCCAGATGATGCCGCAGGTGACGCGGACGTGCCTCCGGGAACCCATCATCTTGGTGTCCAGCATCTTCCTGATGACCAGGTAGCGCTCCACGCTGAGGGCGGTGAGGAAGAGGATGCTGGAGCAGCGGTTGACGGCAATGGCGTAGCTGCTCACCTTGCAGAGCCCTTCGCCGAGCAGCCAGCGGTTCCCCCGGGCTCCTGCCGCCACCCAGAAGGGCAAGGTGCAGACGAAGATGACATCGGCCACCGCCAGGTTCAGCACGAAGGTGTCCACCATCCTCTTGCCCCTGCCCTTCTTGGCCATCAGCACGATGACGAAGAGGTTCCCCACAAGGCCGAGGAGGAAGATGAAGGAGTAGAAGATGGGGATGAAGACGGAGGTGAAGAAGACCTCCCACCTGGAGGAGACCTCCCAGTTCCCCGTCACGTTGGTCACTGGTGAGTAATCGTAGTCGGCCGAGCCAACGAGCTCCTCAGGAGCCATGGCGGTGGCCAGGTGCCCTCCCCGGTGCCCGGGGCGGTGCTCACCACGCTCGGCGGTTGGGTTGTTGATCTGAAATCTGCTCAAAAACAGCATCTCGCACTTCCTTTCCAACAGGGCAAGGGCTGTGGGGTGGAAGGGGCAGGAGGTGAAGCGCATTTAATTTTGGAAACAAAAAAAAAAAAGTAAACCCCAACGAGAAGAAAGAAACCCCCCCAAAAAAGGAGGGGGAAGAGGAAGACCGGGGGGGTGGAGGAAGGCTTGGCACCACAAGATGATGGCTGAAGGCCTCGGGTGGACACCAACCTGCATCTGGGCTTGTGGGACCACCGCCAAACCGAGCCGCCGGCCACCAACCCGCCCTGCAGCTCTCCCGCCGTGGCCACCCTCCATCCCCACCGCGCGCCGTCAACCCAAGCCGATGCCACCCCATCGCTGTCCCCGTCGCTGTCCCCATCCACGTCCCCAGCACATTTGCATCAAGAAAACCAGATGAAAACCTTTATTTTCTTATATATATATATATTTTTTTTTATATCAGAGCGAGCAGGAGCAGGTGCAGGTTGGGGTGAGACCGTTGCCCGCCACATCCCCGCGCCGCCCCCGGCGCTGCCCCGGCTCTGCCAGCTCATTCCAGCCCCTGGCACGTTGGTTCTCACCGCTTTGGGGACGCCGAGGCACCGGTACCCACGGCCGTCCCCGACCACGAGCTGTCCCAGAATGACAGCACCGGGGCCGTTCCCAGCGCCAGGATGTGCCGGGGATGGGGGGAGCCCGGTGTGCCACCGGGGGGGGTCTCGGGGGAGCAGCCCCCCGCTCTGCTGGGCCACCTCCTGCTCACGTCTGCCAGGCGCCCGGCTCCACCAGCTTCATCTTCCTCAGGCTGTCCCGCACCAGCAGGAACTCCGGACGAGGGTCCGGATCCGGCCCTGCCGCCGCCTCCCGCTCGTGCTGTGGCAGGTGGGGCCCAGAAGGGGCGGCCATGGGTCCCGGTCTGGGTCCCCTCAGCCGTCCCCATGACCTGGCCATCTCCTGACCTGGGTGTCCCATCAACCTGGGTCCCCTCAGCCATCCCCATGACCCAGCCATCTCCTGACCTGGGTGTCCCATCAACCTGGGTCCCCTCAGCCGTCCCCATGACCCGGCCAGCTCCTGGCCTGGGTGTCCCATCAACCTGGGTCCCCTCAGCCGTCCCCATGACCCGGCCAGCTCCTGGCCTGGGTGTCCCATTAACCTGGGCTCCATCAGCTGTTCCCATGACCTGGCCACCCTTGACCATCCCCTGACTTGTCCTTCCAACGCAGCCTCCCTCGGCCACCCCCAAGTCTTGCCTCCCCTGGCTGTTCCTCAACCCAACTGTCCCAACAGCCCGGCCATCACCCAACTGTCCCTGTGACCTGGCCTCTCCCAGGTGTCCCCATGGTGTGGCCTCCCTCAGCCACTGCCCAAATCTGTGGGGCAAGGAGGAATGGATGGGGGCTGAAGGGGGTGGAAGGATGGATGGATGGATGGATGGATGGATGGATGGATGGATGGAAGGAAGGATGGATGGAAGGATGGGTGGATGGGATGAAAGGATGGATGGATGGATGGATGGAAGGATGGATGGATGGATGGATGGAAGGATGGATGGAAGGATGGATGGATCGATGGAAGGATGGATGGATGGATGGATGGATGGATGGATGGATGGATGGAAGGATGGATGGATGGAAGGATGGGTGGATGGATGGATGGATACATGGATGATGGGTAGATGGATGAAGGGATGGATGGGCAGACAGACGGATGGACGCATGCATGAAGGGAGGAAGGGATGGATGGACAGTGGCACAGGTGGATGAATGCATGCATGGATGGGAGGACAGAGGGAGGGATGAAGGGTGGGTGGGTGGGTGGATGGATGGAAAATGGTGAGGTGAAGGCAGGAGGGCTGAGCTGGATGGAGGGATGGAGGGCTGGGACAGATGGACAGGGGACAGAGGGACGGCACAGACCTCCTCAAGCCTCTGGTGGCGTTTCCTCAGCTGCTGCTCCAGGTCGGAGGGGGGTCCCCGCAGCTCCTCCCTCAGCTGCCTCAGCCGCCGGCTCTCCAGCACCCGCGGGAGCTCAGCCCTGTGCCGGGGCAGGATCCCCCTGCGGAGACAGACAGACGGACTTCAACAGGGCCACCCCTACCTGGCCACCCAGCTGGGGACCGTCCCGTCCCCACGCCCCGGGTCCCATCCGTGCTCACCTGCTGTGGCTGAAGAGCAGCTCCCGGTGCAGCTCCCGGTGGCTCCGGGACTCCCGCATTGGGTTTGGCAGCTTCCTAGGCTGGATGAGGCCCCCATGGCCATCGGTGGCCGTGTCCAGGGAGAGGACATCACTCCTGTCACCCTCTGGAGAGGCAGCGGCATGCAATGGGGTCACCATGGGATGGGGCCACCAGAGGCATGGAGTCACCAGAGGCATGGAGTCACCATGGGATGGGGTCACCACGGGATGGGGTTACCATGGGACAGGGCCACCAGAGGCATGGGCTCACCATGGGATGGGGTTACCATGGGACAGGGCCACCAGGGGCATGGGGTCACCATGGGATGGGGTTACCATGGGACAGGGCCACCAGGGGCATGGGGTCACCATGGGATGGGGTCACCATGGGATGGGGCCACCAGGGGCATGGGGCCACCACGGGCATGGGGTCCCCAGGGACATGGGGTCATCAGGGAGTGGGGTCACCAGGAGGGCTGTGGTCATCAGTGGGAGAGGGTCACTGGGGACAGGGTCATTGGGGTATGGGATCACCATGAGGGATGGGACAACCTGGGACAGGGTCACCAGGGGATGGGGTGACACTGCCCGGCTCCACATGCCAGCGCAGGGTGAGATCCTGGACCCCAGCCCCCGTGTCCCCCAGCCGGGGGCGTCTCGGGGTGTCACAGCCCAGGGTCCCTGCACACTGCCTTGCAGCACCTGGCACCCTCCAGGATCCCTGTGTCCAAGTACCCCTGTCCCCAGGCCACCCTATGGTCCCCATGTCCTCCCATCACCCCTTGGGGTCCCCATCGTCCCTTGGGGTCCTCATTATCCCCAGGGTCCCCATCACCCATTGGGTCCCCATCACCCCTGGGGTGTTCCTCATCCCTCAGGGTCCCCATTACCCCTTGAGGTCCCCACCGCCTCCAGGGTCCCCATCACCCCTGGGGTCCCCATCACGCCTGGGGTCCCCATCACCTCTGGTCCCCATCACCCCCAGGTCCCCATCACCCCTGGGGTCCCCATCGCCTCCAGGGTCCCCATTGTCCCTGGGCTCCCTGTCACCCCTGGTGTCCTCATCACCCCTGGGGTCTCCATCGTTGCCAGGGTCCCCATCACCCCTGGGGTCCCCATCACTCCCAGGTCCCCATCACCTCTGGCATCCCCGTCACCTCTGGGGTCCCCATCACCCCTGGGGTCCCCGTCACCTCCAGGGTCCCCATCACCCCTGGGGTCCCCATCACCTCCAGGGTCCCCAGTGCCCCCAGGGTCCCCATCCTCCAGGTGCCACAGCCCCAGCCCCGTGCCCCAGCGCCGGCAGCACCCACCCGGCACCGCGCTGCTCCTCGGGGCTTTGTCGTCACCCTGGCAAAGGCAAAGAGTGGGGTCAGCGAGGGACACCCTGGGTCCTCCCTGGGCTGGGGACACGGCGGGGGACACTGCCAGGTCCCTGCTCGTCACCCCCATGGGGCACAGGAGGGGGTGCAGCCATGGCTTCTCCGGGGTTGGACGCCCTCTGTCCATCCATGGCTGTCACCCGTGGGGACAGAGTCACCGCCCAGTGTCCCTCCCCGCTGGGAGCTCGGGATGGCTGTGGCGGCTGGGTGCAAGGGAGGGAGACGAGAATGGATATGCTCCACGTTAACTCTGGAACCTAAGGATGGCGAGGGGTCCCCAGGCTTAATGCCGGGGGCGGCATGGGGACAGCCAGATGTTTGGCTCTGTGACATCGACATGGCACCTGGGGACAGGTCTCAG
Source organism: Nipponia nippon (assembly GCF_047370975.1). Classification (NCBI taxonomy): domain Eukaryota; kingdom Metazoa; phylum Chordata; class Aves; order Pelecaniformes; family Threskiornithidae; genus Nipponia; species Nipponia nippon. Next base: position 1,635,045 of record NW_028262342.1, read on the forward strand.
GGTGGCCCCCGTTGTCCCCTCCCACCCCCAGCACAGGAGATGGGGGCCCAGCCCAGGGCACGGGGGTGTCCCTGTCCCCCATGCGTCCCAGCCAGCTGCCACCACTCACCCTCTTGCTCTGCGACAGCCCCATGTCCCCGATGTCGGTGGTCCTTGTCCCCGCGCCCTGGGGGGCCAGGGCACAGGGACACGGGCCGGGCGCCGGCTCCACCGAGCCTGGCTGCTCACACCGTGTGCTCCGCCGGTGACGGTGATGGTGACAGTGACGGTGATGGTGGCCCTGCTCCTATCAGCAAAAGCCATTAAGCCCCGGGATTAGCCCTGACGGAGCCAAGGGGACGGTGACACGTGTCCTGCACAGGGCTGGTGGCACTGTGCCTGCTGCTGCTGCTGGGGACACCGGGCCCATGGGGGGCACTGGGTCTGCTGGGGACACTGGTCTCACTGGGGGCACTGGTCCCACCGGGGGCACTGGGTCTGCTGGGGACACTGGTCTCACTGGGAGCTCTGGTGCCACTGGGGGCACTGGGTCTGCTGGGGGCGCTTGGGTCTGCTGGGGGCACTGGTCTCACTGGGGGCACTGGGTCTGCTGGGGGCACTGGTCTCACTAGGGGCACTGGTCCCACCGGGGACACTGGGTCTGCTGGGGGCACTGGTCTCACTGGGGGCACTGGTCCCACCGGGGGCACTGGGTCTGCTGGGGACACTGGTCCCACTGGGAGCTCTGGTGCCACTGGGGGCACTGGGTCTGCTGGGGGCGCTTGGGTCTGCTGGGGGCACTGGTCTCACTGGGGGCACTGGGATCCACTGGGGGCACTGGTGCTACTGGGTTATGGGGGTTATTGGGGGAGCTGGGAGAAACTGGGTTGGGGACTGGGCGCACTGGGGATTATGGGGGGTATTGGGAGTTACTGGGTGCACTGGGGGTCATTTGGGAGACAGGGCTCATGGTGGGGACTGGGGTGGGGACTGGGAGGCACACAGAGTTACTAGGGGACGGGGGATTACTGAAGGGACTGGGATACTGGGGGCACTGGGGGTTATCAGGGGACCCTGGGTTACTGGGGGGACTGGTGGTTACTGGGAGAGCTCGGATGGGGACCAGGTGCTCTGGGGGAACAGGGGTTTATGGGGAAACTGGGAGTTAATGGGGAACCTGGGGGTCACTGGGGGCAGGGATGGGGACTGAGTGCACTGGGAGGTTACTGGGAGGACTGGGGAGTTACTGGAAGGACTGGGGATCACTGGGGGCCGGGATGGGGACTGGGTGCACTGGGGGTCACTGGGAGGACTGGGGGTCACTGGGGGCCGGGATGGGGACTGGGTGCACTGCGGCGAGCGCACTGGTAGTTGCTGGGTGCACTGGGGCTGTTGGGGCGAGTACTGGGCGACACTGGTGATCCCCCCCCGCCATAGGCGCTCGATTGAGGCTGCCTGCCCCCGCAGGCCGGCTCGATTTCCCCGCCCGGCTGCTCGGCCGTCGGCTGGCCGCGCCTGGCGCCATCGGCACGCCACTGGCCGCGCCTGCGCGTTCCGCTGTCGCGTTGGCCGCGGAGGCGGAAGCGGCCCCGCGCGTGCGCGGCGCCGCCGAGACCGGGAGCGGGGGGGGGGGCGCCGCCGCCGCCGCCGCCGCCGCCGCCGCCGCCGCCGCCGCCATGACCAACGGTGAGCGGCGGGGCCGCTCGGGGTCCCCCGGGGCGAGGGGGGGGTGGCCGGCCGGTCGCTCGGGCGCCGGGTTCCCCTGGGGGGGGAGCTGGGAGGTCTGGGTCCTTTTTGGGGGGTGGGGGCTGCGAGGCCGGGGTCCCCTTGAGGGGGGAGCTGGGAGGTCTGGGTCCCTTGCGGGGGAAGGGGGGGCTCGGAGGCGGGGGTCCCCGGGCAGGGGGAGCTGCGAGGCCGGGGTCCCTTTAGGGGGGGGCTGGGAGGTCTGGGCCCATTTGGGGGGGGGGCTGGGAAGTCCAGGTCCTTTGCGGGGCTGAAGCTGGGAGCCCTGGGTCCCTTTGAATGGGGGGACTGGGAGGCCTGGGTCCCTTTAGGGGGGCAGCTGGGAAGTCCAGGTCCTTTGCAGGGTTGAAGCTGGGTGGCCGGGGTCCCTTTAGGGGGGAACTGGGAGATCTGGATCCCTTTGGGTGGGGGGGACTGGGAGGCCTGGGTCCCTTTAGGGGGGCAGCTGGGAAGTCCGGGTCCTTTGCGGGGCTGAAGCTGGGAGGCCTGGGTCCCTTTAGGGGGGAACTGGGAGATCTGGATCCCTTTGGGTGGGGGGGACTGGGAGGCCTGGGCCCATTTTGGGGGGCAGCTGGGAAGTCCGGGTCCTTTGCGGGGCTGAAGCTGGGAGGCCTGCGTCCCTTTAGGGGGGGACTGGGAGGCCTGGGTCCCTTGGGGGGAGCCGGGGTGCGCGGGTGCCGGCGGCCCTCCCCGCTCAGCCCGCCCGCAGTGTACTCGCTGGACGGGCTGCTGGTGTTCGGGCTGCTCCTGGTCTGCACCTGCGCCTACCTGCGGAAGGTGCCGCGCCTCAAGGCCTGGCTGCTCTCCGAGAAACGCGGCCTCTGGGGCGTCTTCTACAAGGGTGAGACGGGGGCCAGGGGGGCTGGGGTGGGGACACAAGGGGCCAGGAGGGGCCCATGGGGCTCTGGGATAGGGACACAAGGGGCCAGGATGGGGCCATGGGGACCGGGATGGGGCTATGGGGGGTGGGAGGGGGCCGTAGGGGTCTGGGATGGGGACATGGGGGCTGGGACAGGGACATGGGGGGCTGGGACAGGAACATGCGGGTCTGGGGTGGACGGGGCCATGGGGGGCCAGGAGGGGGCCACGGGGGTCTGGGATGGGGACATGAGGGCCCAGGACGGGGCCAGGGGGGGCTGAGATGGGGCCACGGGGGGCCGGGAGAGGAACATGGAGGGCCGGGATGGGGACACGGGGCTCTGGGACAGGGACATGGGAGTCTGGGATAGGGACACGGGGGTCTGGGACTGGGACACAAGGAGCCGGGAGGGGGCCATGAGGGGCCCGGAGGAGGCCACGGGAGTCTGGGATGGAGACATGAGGGTCCAGGATGGGGCCATGGGGTCTGGGATGGGGACATAGGGGTCCAGGACGGGGCCACAGGGGTCCGGGATGGGACACAAGGATCCGGGATGGGCCACAGGGGTCTGGGATAGGGCCACGGGGGGCCGGGATGGGACACAGGGGTCTGGGATGGGGCCACGGGGGCCAGGTCAGGTCCCCGGGGGTCCGGCCCCAGCGTGGGGCACCCCCCGCGCTCACCCCACTCTACTCCGACCCCGCAGCTGCCGTCATCGGCACCCGCTTGCACGTGGCCGTGGCCGTCTCCTGCGTCCTGATGGCTTTTTACGTCCTGGTGGTGAAGTGACCCCGCGGGGACCTGCCGGGAGCGACGCCGAGGACCGCAGACCCCGGTACGGACCCCAACCGCCCCGCCACCAGCCCGGGGCCTGCCGGTGGGGAGCCGCCATGGCCCGGCACCCTGCTTGAACCCACCCCGTCCCCCTCGGCGGGGCCGAGCGGCCACGGATGCCACGAGCCGTCGGAACGGGGGCGATCCCGGGCGCGCGGCGGGGCGAGGGGCTCGGCACGGCAGCCCCTCGGCGAGGGGGAAGATGCAGCTGTGCCCCGTGGGCGCCTTCTCCCGACGCCGAACGCCGCGGCCCCGCGGCCGAGGGGGCACAGCGGGGGCTTGGGGGGGCCGGTGGCAGGCAGGGCCCCCCCCCCGCCAGCAGGGTCTCCCCAGGAGCGCGCGGGGGCCCTGGCGGGGGTCTCCCCCCTCCCCCCCCCCCCGGGTTTGTAAACGCTGGATCGCGACGTGCGAATAAAATGGGGGTTCCCCTGCAGGCAGCGATGGCTCCCTCCCGGGGGACGGGGGGTCCTGTGGGGTGGGGGGCTGCTGTGGGGCTGGGTGCGGTGGGGGGGTCCTGTGGGGTGGGGGGTCCTGTGGGGTGGGGGATCCCATGGGGTGGGGGGCTGCTGTGGGGCTGGGTCCTGTGGGGTGGGGGGTCCTGTGGGGCGAGGGGCTGTGGGGTGGGGGGTCCTGTGGGGTGGGGGGCTGCTGTGGGGCTGGGTCCCATGGGATGGGGGGTCCCATGGGGCGAGGGGCTGTGGGGTCCCATGGGACAAGGGGGTCCCGTGGGGCTGGCTCCCATGGGGTGAGGAGTCCTCTGGGGTGGGGGGGTCCCATGGGGTGAAGGGCTGTGGGGTGGGGGTCCCATGGGGTGGGGGGCTGCTGTGGGGCTGGGTCCTGTGGGGTGGGGGGTCCCATGGGACGAGGGGCTCCCGTGGGGCTGGCTCCCATGGGGTGAGGAGTCCTGTGGGGTGGGGGGCTCCCATGGGGTGGGGGGGGGGTCCCGTGGGGCAAGGGGCTGTGGGGCAGGGGGGTCCCATGGGGCGAGGGGGTCCCATGGGTGGGGGGCGCCGTGGGGCGGGGGCTGCAGGGTGAGGGGCGGGCGGTGGGCACACGCGTGAGGCTGGGCCCGCTCGCGGGCGCGCTCGGAGGGGCGAGCGTGCGAATGTGAGGCCGTGGGCGGGGCCGGGGGCGCACGGGGACACACGGGGACACATGGGGACACACGGACACACGGGGACAGTGTCGGGGGCACAAGTGCGCAGGGGCGTGTGCCCAGTGCACACGTGGGTGTATGGGGGGGGTGTATAGGGTGTTGTGTGTATAGGGGTGCGTGTGTAGGGGGCTGTATATAGGGTGATGTGTATATGGGGGGTGCCTGTATATAGGGGGTGTATATGGGGGTGTACATAGGGGGGTGTATATTGGGGGTGCGTGTGTAGGGGGGTGTATATAGGGGGTGCATATATAGGAGTGTGTGTATATAGGGTGGTGTGTATATAGGGGTGCGTGTGTAGGGGGCTGTATATAGGGTGATGTGTATATGGGGGGTGCCTGTATATAGGGGGTGTATATGGGGGGGTGTATATAGGGGGTGCATATATAGGGGGGCGTGTATATAGGGTGGTGTGTATATAGGGGTGCGTGTGTAGGGGGCTGTATATAGGGGGGATGCGTATATGGGGGGCGTGTATAGGGATGTGTGTGTATAGGGGGGTGTATATGGGGGGTGCGTGTATAAGGGGGATGTATATATGGGAGGTGCGTACATGGGGGGGTGTATATAGGGTGTGGGTGTATATAGGGGGTGTACATAGGGGTGTATATATATGTGTGTGTGTGTCTGGGGGGGTGCGTGTGTAGGGGTGTGTATATAGGGGGGGTGTGTATATAGGGGGTGTACATAGGGGCGTGCGTGTGTGTGTGTATGGGGGCGCACACGTGTGTGCTCGGGGCGGGTCCTCCCGCCGCCAGGGGGCGCGCTGGTGGGGGGGCGTGGCCCGCGCCGCCTCCTCCCGTCGTGCCCCGCGCGGCCGCGCTATAAAATGGCGGCGCCGGGGAGCGCGGGCCCGGGCGGGCGGGGCGCGGCGGCGCGAGCGGCTGTTGGGTGCGTGGGCGTGCAAGGCGCGTGCGTGGGTGTGCAAGGCGCGTGCGTGGGCGTGCGAGGCGGGTGTGCGAGGCGCGCCGCCCCCTCCCCAGCCCCCTACACGTTGATCTTATTCGATCGGCCGGGCCGGGCCGGGCCGAGGTGAGAAGAGCGGCGCCGCGAAGCCCGCGGGCGCTGTGCGGCGGCCGGCGGCGGGCGGGATGAGTCGATCAGATAGGCGAGGCCGCGGCCGCTGAGCGCCCTGCGATTCTGACCCGCCGCCGGGGCCCTCCTGCCCCGCCCGGCACCGCCGCACCGGGCCCGCCGGCCTGCAAGGGCCGCGCCACGCGTGGGAGCCCTGCGGGGGCTGTGCGCGGGGCTCAGCAGGCTCTGCAACGCGTGGGAGCCGTGCGTGGCGCTGTGCGAGCCCTGCAGCGTCCAAGGGCTTTGCACAAGGCTCCGCAGGCTCTGTGCAACGCGTGGGAGCCGCGCACGGGGCTGTGCGTGGGGCTCTGCAACGCGTGGGAGCCGTGCGTGGCGCTGTGCGAGCCCTGCAGCGTCCAAGGGCTTTGCACAAGGCTCCGCAGGCTCTGTGCAACGCGTGGGAGCCGCGCACGGGGCTGTGCGTGGGGCTCTGCAACGCGTGGGAGCCGTGCGTGGCGCTGTGCGAGCCCTGCAGCGTCCAAGGGCTTTGCACAAGGCTCCGCAGGCTCTGTGCAACGCGTGGGAGCCGTGCACGGGGCTGTGCGAGCCCTGCGGCGTGCAAGGGCTTTGTACAAGGCTCCGCAGGCTCCGTGTGAGCTTTGTGTGGGGCTGTGCAAGCCCTGCAGTGCGCAAGGGCTTTGCACAAGGCCCCTGAAGCTCCGTGCCATGCGTGGGAGCTGTGCACGAGGCTCCTCCAGCCGTGCGAGGGCTTTGTACAAGGCTGTGCAAGCTCCATATGAGCTTTGCACGGGGCTGTGCAAGCCCTGGGGTGTGCAAGCCCTGTGCATGGGGCTCTGCAAGCTCCGTGCGACGCGCAGGAGCTGTGCATGGGTCCCCACCAGCCCTGCAAACTCAATGCAACACGTGAACTGCGCACAGGGCTGTGCAAGCTCTGCAGCGTGCGAGGGCTGCACACGAGGCTCCGTGCAACACGCGTGAGCTGCGCACAGGGCTCCCCCAGCCGTGCGAGGGCTGTGCACCAGGCCCTGCAAGGTCCGTGTGACACGTGGGAGCCTTGCACAGGGCTGTGCAAGCCCTGCGGTGTGCGAGGGCTGTGCACCAGGCCCTGCAAGGTCTGTGCGAGCTTTGCACAGGGCTGTGCAAGCTCTGCGGCGTGCAAGGGCTGCACAGGAGGCTCCGTGCAACACGCGTGAGCTGCGCACAGGGCTGTGCAAGCTCTGCAGCGTGCGAGGGCTGCACACGAGGCTCCGTACAACACGCGTGAGCTGTGCACAGGGCTCCCCCAGCCGTGCGAGGGCTGTGCACCAGGCCCTGCAAGGTCCGTGTGAGCTTTGCACAGGGCTGTGCAAGCTCTGCAGCGTGCAAGGGCCGCACAGGAGGCTCCGTGCAACACGCGTGAGCTGCGCACAGGGCTCCCCCAGCCGTGCGAGGGCTGTGCACCAGGCCCTGCAAGGTCCGTGTGACACGTGGGAGCCTTGCACAGGGCTGTGCAAGCCCTGCGGTATGCGAGGGCTGTGCACCAGGCCCTGCAAGGTCTGTGCGAGCTTTGCACAGGGCTGTGCAAGCTCTGCGGCGTGCAAGGGCCGCACAGGAGGCTCCGTGCAACACGCGTGAGCTGCGCACAGGGCTGTGCAAGCTCTGCAGCGTGCGAGGGCTGCACACGAGGCTCCGTGCAACACGCGTGAGCTGTGCACAGGGCTCCCCCAGCCGTGCGAGGGCTGTGCACCAGGCCCTGCAAGGTCCATGTGAGCTTTGCACAGGGCTGTGCAAGCTCTGCAGCGTGCAAGGGCCGCACAGGAGGCTCCGTGCAACACGCGTGAGCTGCGCACAGGGCTCCCCCAGCCGTGCGAGGGCTGTGCACCAGGCCCTGCGAGCCCCGTGCGACCTTGTGAGCCCCGCGCGGGGCCGTGCGAGCCCTGCGGCGCACGGCAGCTGCGCACGAGGCCGCGCGCGCCCCGTGCCACACGTGCGAGCTTCCCACGGGGCCCTGCGGCGCGCTGGGGCGTGCAGGCGCCCAGGCCTGGGGGGAGGCCGCGAGCCCCGCGTGTCCCCGGGGCGCCCGTGGGTGACACCGCGCTCCTCCCTGCTTCAGTGCAGCTGGGGGCGACAAGGGGATGGACGCGATGGTGACAAGGGGATGGCCGTGGTGGTGACAAGGGGACAGCCACGGTGGTGACAAGGGGATGACCACGATGGTGACAAGGGGACGGCCGTGGTGGTGACAAGGGGACACCCATGGTGATGACAAGGGGACAGCCGTGGTGGTTGCAAGGGGACGGCCACGATGGTGACAAGGGGACAGCCGCAATGGTGACAAGGGGACAGCCATGATGGTGACAAGGGGACACCCACGATGGTGACAAGAGGACAGCCGCAATGGTGACAAGGGGACACCCATGGTTCTGACGAGCGGACAGCCGCAGTGGTGACAAGGGGACACCCATGGTGATGACAAGGGGACAGCCGTGGTGGTGACAAGGGGACGGCCACAATGGTGACAAGGGGACAGCCGCAATGGTGACAAGGGGAGGGCCGTGGTGGTGACAAGGGGATGGCCACGATGGTGACAAGGGGACAGCTGCAATGGTGACAAGGGGACAGCCGTGGTGGTGACAAGGGGATGGCCGTGGCACTGGTGCTACCGGGAGACAAAGCCACCGTTGTGCCGTTGGTGGCCGCGCCGCGGGGACGCTGCAGGGTTGGGGACGCCACGGGGTTGGGGACGCCGGCTCGGCAGGGTCTCCGCCTGCCGAGGTGGCACTGTGTCCCCAGCTGTGTCCCCGCGGTACGCAGCCGTGTCCCCGTGCCACCGCAGGAGCGGCGACGTCCCCGTGCTGCCGTGGGGACAGGCGTGTCCCCACCCCGTGTCCCCGTCCCCATGGTATCTGCTGGCCTCCCCGTGCCGCCACAGATGGAGCCACGTCCCCAGTGTCCCCAGTGTCCCCAGCCGCACGGTACACACCCGCACCTCTGCCACCACGGACGGAGTCGTGACCCCAGTCCCTGTGTCCTCGTGTCCTCCATGTCCCTGTGTCCCGTGTCCCCATCTCCCCCACGCCCCTGTGTCCCCCAGATCCCCCATGTCCCCTGTGTCCTCATGTCCCCTGTGTCCCCTGTGTCCTCCATGTCCCCCAGATCCCCTGTGTCCCCATGTCCCCTGTGTCCTCTGTGTCCCCCATGTCCCCCTGTGTCCCCCAGATCCCCCATGTCCCCTGTGTCCTTCGTGTCCCCCATGTCCCCCAGATCCCCCGTGTCCCCATGTCCCCCATATCCCCTGTGTCCTCTGTGTCCCCCATGTCCCCCGTGTCCTCATGTCCCCTGTGTCCCCTGTGTCCTTCGTGTCCCCCATGTCCCCCAGATCCCCCGTGTCCCCATGTCCCCCATACCCCCTGTGTCCTCTGTGTCCCCCATGTCCCCCCGTGTCCCCCATGTCCCCCAGATCCCCCGTGGCCCCATGTCCCCCCGTGGCCCCTGTGGCCCCCAGATCTCCCGTGTCACCTGTGTCCCCATGTCCCCTGTGTCCTCATGTCCCCTGTGTCCCCCGTGCCCCGCACACACAACCGTGCCCCCCCCGGCCCCGGTTCCCCGCCTCCCTGCCGGGGCTGGCCCAGACGGGGGGCACGGGATGGGGGACACGGGGGGACACGGGACAGGGGACACGGGACGGGGGACACACGCTCACCCGTGGGCGCGGGGGGAGCCGCGCCCTGGGGTTGGCTCCCGGGGCCGGGGCGGGGCGGGGGATTCCCGGTGCTGGGGCCGGTCCCGGGGGGGGGGGAGGGGTCGGATGCCCCGGGTTATTCCCGGGGGACGACGCCCGGGGCCGTTCCCGGTGCCATTGCCGGGAATGCGGCCCCGGGGGGTGATGCTCGGTCCCATTCCCGGGATAACGTTCCCGGCGATGATGCCCGGTTCCATTCCCGGGGACACGTTCCCGGTTCCATTCCCGGTTCCATTCCCGGGGGTTCCGTTCCCGGGGATGGTGCTCCGTGCCGTTTCCCGGGGGCTCCGTTCCCGGTACCGTTCCCGGTGCCGTTCCCGGGGGCTCCGTTCCCGGTGCCGTTCCGGTTCCCGGGGCGGGGGCAGGTGGCGGCAGGTGCCGGCGCGGGGCCGGGCCGTTGGCGGGGGGCGGGGCCGGTGCCCGCACGGGGCCGAGCGCTGCCTCCGCCACCGCTGCGCCATGGCCGGTACCGGTACCGGTACCCGGTGGCTGCTGCTGGGGCTCTGCCTGACGGTGCCGGTCCCACCGAGCCGCAGCGGGGAGCGGCTGCACGTTTGCAAGGAGGTACCGGTACCGGAACCGGGAGGGAAAGGGGCGGGGGGGGGGGGGGGGAACCGGGAACCGATCCCGGTAGCACGGGGGATGCGGGGCTGCTCCTTATGGGATGGAGAGGACCGGGGCGGGGGCCCTATAGCGGGGGGCCCTATAGCGGGGGGGACTGGCCGGTCCCCGGGGGGGCCGGGGGGGGCCTTTGCCCCCCCCGGCCCCCCGGGGACCGACCAGTCCCCGGTAGCCTCCAGCCTTACCGGGAGGAGGGGTCCCATAGGCTCCATCACCTATAGGGAACGTATAGACCGGGCTGCGCTGCCTGTAAAGGAAGGGGGGGGGGCGCGGCTACGCGGGGTCCCCTATAGCGATGGGGAGCATCGAGGGGGAGAAAGTGGGATGGGGACATGTTCCCCCCCCCCCCGTTGTCACCTCCCCCCCACCCCAGGCCAACGCACGGCCACGTGCCCGGCACGCGGTGGCCCAGTGGGCAAGCGGGGACAAAGTCCCCGGCCAGGAGATGCCGGAGGGGACAGTGGTGCCGGGGTGAGACCCCCGCCGGCTTCCCAATTCCCGGGGGTCCTCGCCCGTGTCCCCGTGTCCCCGTGTCCCCCCTCCCCGGCCCGCGGCCGCCTTGCATCTGGGCCAGTCATTTTTTTTCCGTGCCACGATCCAATTTTGGGGGGGGTTTTGCGGTGTTTCACAGCTGGAAACAATAGAGAGCGGCTGGCGTCCGTCCCCGGGGGGGGGATCGCTCCCACGGAGGTCATGTCCCCCGTCCCCCTCCCCGGCTTGGGGACAGGCCCTGCCCTGCCCGCGGCAGGGTGGCGGTGGCAGCCCGGGGTCCCACGGCAGAGCCACCCCGGGGCTGAATTAAATTGATTTCTTTCCATTTTGGTACCAAATTTGCAGCCTTTCGGAAGGGAGGCGATGAGCGCTCGTCCCTCCCGCTCGGCTCCGTGCTGGTGGGGGGCAAAGTTTGGGAAGAGGGGGGGAACCCCCCCACCCACACCTTCTTCCCAAGGGAATCCCTCGGGAGCCGGAGCGATGCGGGGGGCTCGGGCCCGTGGGTCCCCCCCGTCCCGGCAGTGGGCACCCGCCTCCGCGTCCCCGTGCCGGGGGCTCGGTGCCGCCCGTCCGCGGGCAGGGGGGGCCGCGGGCAGAGCCTTCGCGCCTCTCCGGCCTCCTTTCCCCCCCTCATCCTCGCCGTTCCCAGCTGACGGCAAACATCAAAGCCTTGTTTTCTCGCCAACCTGCCACGCTCCGGCGTCTGCCAGGAGCACGAAGCCACGACGCCCGGCTCGGAAACCCCAGCGATGCCGCAGCGGAGGGGTGGGGGGAGGCTGCAGCGTCGCTTCCCTCACCCCCCCGGTACCCCACCGCGCCGGCATCGACCGCGGAGCAGCACGATCCGGCCTTCGCCCTGCCTGGGAGATTAACCGCGCCGGCTGGGCTTCGCCTGCCCCCGGCGTCGCCTCCTCGCCGGCCTTGAGCCAGTCCCGGCTCAGAGGCAGCCGGCGGCACGGGGGGGTCACGGTGCCCCGCTCTCCCCAGCCCTTTTCTTTTCCTCCCGGCTGCACCCTGCTCCGGCACCCAACCGGCGGCGCTGCCGAGGGTGCTCCCGCCACGGTTCCCGAGCAGGACGGTGCATCCGGGTTGCGCCGAGGAGCCCGTTTTCACGAGCGCCGTGTGCTGCTGCGCGCGGGCCACGCCAAGGCAAACGGTGCCATCTGCTCGCCGGCGCCCCGGGGGATGCCGGGGAGTTGGGTGCCCGCTCGCCTTTGCCGCGCCGGGGCTGTTTCATGCCCGTGGGGTGGTCGGGGAGGTCCCAGGTGTGGGAGCGCGGCCTGGGTGCCCTCCCTGGGGTTTGGGTGTCGGGGGGGAGCCGCAGGGGTTTCGGGGCCGCAGCTCTCCCTGCCCGCGTTTTCTCTTCCAGTCCGAGTACCACTACGAGTACACGGCGTGCGACAGCACGGGCTCGCGGTGGAGGGTGGCCGTGCCGCACACCCCGGGACTCTGCACCGGCCTGCCGGACCCCGTCAAGGGCACCGAGTGCTGTAAGGTTGGGGGGACAGGGTGGGGGGGTCCCGGGGGGTGGGGAGGGCAGGGCAACGAGGGCGAGGAGCAGCGAGCCGAAGCGCGGCTTTTCACCAGCTCCCTCGCAGCGCGGTGCTTTCCGAGGCGGCGAGGGGGGCCCGGCCGCTCGGCAGCAACCAGCACCCGGTAGCGCCATCAGCTCGGCACGGCGAAGGCCAGGGTGCGATCAGGGGATTGGAAACCACCCCCTGCCGCCCCAAGGCTGGGGGGTGCCGTGGCTGCGCAGCGCGCGTCGGCGGGGGGGTCGCATCCTGCCTGGCGCTCGTTGCTGGTGGGCAGGCAGGGAGGTGCCACGGCGTTGCCAAAAATCATAAATTGGGGGGGGTGGGGTGGTGTTCACCTCGCTGCCATAGGGCTGGGGGATCCCAGAGCCGGCCAGGCGCCGTCGCTAGCGGGGAGCGCTCCGAAAAGCAGAGCTGAGGATGAGGAGGCCGAAGCAGGGCTGGGGGGAGCGGGGGTTGAGCGCCCTGACCCCCGCCCCGTTGCACGCGGGCAGCTTTCTCCTGCAAGGCGGGCGAGTTCCTGGACATGAAGGCGCAGGCGTGCAAGCCCTGCGCGGAGGGCACCTACTCGCTGGGCACCGGCGTCCGCTTCGACGAGTGGGACGAGGTGCCCCACGGCTTCGCCAACGTCGCCACCAACCTGGAGGTCGACGACGGCTTTGGCGACGCGGTGGAGAACTGCACCGCGTGAGTCGTCGCGCCGCCACCGCCACGGCTCTGCCCGTTAACCGGGGGATGTTCGGACTCGGCCACCCTGGCGCGGCGGGGATGGGGACGGTGCGCGGTGCGGCAGCGAGCAGGATGGGTGCTGCGATGCCTCCGTGCATACAGAGCACCCCGTTTCCCCGACACCCCGTCCCCCACGCTCCTCCTGTCACCCTTCCCTGGGAGGCGGGGTGCTGCGGGGGACACCCCGGCCACGGCACGGGGACACCCCATCAGCGTCGTCCCCACCCGCCGTGGCAGGACCCCAACCCCACGGGACGCCCACGCCAGCCCTCCTCCCAGAGGCAGCACCCATGGGAGTCCCCCCGCCTTTAGCCAGCACCTTTATTTGCCGCCGCAGCCCCTTGACCAGCGCCGGCAGCCACCGAACCCTCCCGCCAGCCGCTCACAGCGGCAGCCACCGAGCTGCCCCGCGCCGCAGCATTTATGCAACTTGCAAATGTAACCTACTTCCAGCAGCGCTTTCGTTATTCAGCCGCCGGCCCCGGCGCAGCTCCGGCGCGGCAGGATCCCCCTCTCCTCCTCCTCCTCCTCGCAGCCCACCCGCCTCTCACCCGCGCGGCGCGGGGTGGCTTGGTGGGAAGGGTCCCCCAGGGATCAGGGTCCGGCCACCGCACGGTGACACGTCCCCTGGGCTGTCCCCAGTGCCCAGCTCTGGGTCCCCAGGGTTCCGCATGCTGTCCCCAAGCCCGGGCTGTCCCCAAGCCTCCTCCCTGCTACACCCCCCTGGGGACCGTCACAGCCGTCCCCGCTGTCCCCATCCCGGCTGCGGCGGCGTTTGGACCGGTGACGGAGCCCACGGTCTGTGCCACCCGCCCCAGGTCGACGTGGGTGCCGCTGGGCGACTACATGGCCTCCAACACAGACGAGTGCACGGCCACCCTGATGTACGCCGTCAACCTCAAGCAGTCGGGCACCGTCTCCTTCGAGTACATCTACCCCGACAGCAGCATCGTCTTCGAGTTCTTTGTAGGTGCCAGGGACCGGAGGGTTGCAGGGCTGAAGGGTGGGGGTCCCTGGGGACATGGGGGGGGGGGTTCTGGGAACATGGGGGGGTCCCCGTCCTCACGCCGGCCCCGCAGGTGCAGAATGACCAGTGCCAGCCCACGGTGGAGGAGTCGCGCTGGATGCGGACGACGGAGAAGGGCTGGGAGTTTCACAGCGTGAGTTTGGGGGGCGGGCGGTGACACGGGGGGGTCCCTCGGCACAGCCCCCCGGGGTCCCTTGTCCCTCCCCTGGGTGGAAGATGCTCCATGAGGATGCGGAGAGGGTGGTGGGTGCCTCACCCCCCCACCCATGGGTGCCAGCCCCCTCCCCAGCAGCGGGACCACCCGACCCCGCTCCTCCCATCACCCCTTTTCCAGGTGGAGCTGAGCCGTGGCAACAACGTGCTGTACTGGCGGACGACGGCTTTCTCCGTCTGGTCCAAAGTCCCCAAACCGGTGCTGGTGAGGAACATCGGCATCACAGGTAGGTGGGTGCAGGCTGGGGGGGGGTCCCATCGCCCCCCGACCCATGGCTCCCGCACCCTGAGCACCCTCCCGCTGCCAGGGGTGGCTTATACCTCCGAGTGCTTCCCCTGCAAACCCGGCACCTTCGCCCCCGCCGCCGGCTCCTCCGCCTGCCAGCTCTGCCCCGCCGACACCTTCTCCAGCAAAGGGGCCACCGCTTGCCAGCCCTGCGAGCCCACCGCCTACGCCGGTGAGAGGTGGCAGCCGGGTCCTCCTCCCCTTGGCCCCTCACCCAAGGGTGGCACCCGCTCCCCTCGTCCCCCTGCGGAGATGGCCCTGGGGAAGGGAGAGGTGATGCGAGGGGCAGGGGGGACCTGCCGTCCCTTGGCGGGGACATGGGCGTCCCGCTGGTGGCACGGCGGGGACGGCAGTAAGGTCCCCTCGCCGAGCTGGCTCAGTCGCCGTCTCCCTGTGGCCGGCAGAGCCCGGCTCAGCATCCTGCAAACCGCGGCCGCCCTGCACTGACAAGGATTACTTCTACACCCACACCGCCTGCGACGCCCGCGGGGAGGTACGGCCCCGGGGGGGGGATATCGGGGGGCTGGCACCCGCTGTCCCCGTGTCCCCGTCCCCAGCTCAGCGCCCCGCTCCCGCCCGGGCAGACCCAGCTGATGTTCAAGTGGGCAGAGCCGAAAATCTGCAGCGAGGAGCTTCCCCAGGCGGCCAAGCTGCCCCCGTCCGGGGTGAAAACCAAGTGCCCCCCCTGCAACCCCGGCTTCGCCAAAAGCAATGGCAGCGCCTGCCAGCCCTGTCCCTACGGCTCCTACTCCAACGGCTCTGGTAAGGACGTCACCGTCATCGTCCCCAAGGGGTGACTGGGGCACCCAGAGGTGCCGGGGTGGGAGGTGGGTGCCACCCCGGTGCAGGGTTGTCCCCTCCTGTCCCTATGGCTCCAGTAAGGACGTCCCCATCATTGTCCCCAAGGGGTGACCGGAGCAACCAGAGCTGCCGGGGTGGGAGGTGGGTGCCAGCCCAGTGCAGGGTTGTCCCCTCCTGTCCCCAGGCTGCCTCAGCTGCCCAGCGGGCACCGAGCCGGCGCTGGGGTTGGAGTACAAGTGGTGGAACGTGTTGCCCCCCAACATGGAGACCACCGTCCTCAGCGGCATCAACTTCGAGTACAAGGGGATGGCAGGTAGTGCCGGGACGCTGTCCCCTCGCCGTCCCCTCCCGCGGGGGCAGCTGGGGACCCCGCTGAGCCGTCACCGGGTCCTTGCAGGCTGGGAGGTGGCCGGGGACTACATCTACACGGCGGCAGGAGCCTCCGATAACGACTTCATGATCCTCACGCTGGTGGTCCCCGGCTTCAGGTGAGGTGGGGACCAGTGCCGGGGCGTCCCCAGGGCGGTGGGGGACGGCGCCGTGGGGCAGAGCCCGGCAGCGTCCGCGTGCTGTCCCCACGCTGTCCCCAGCCCCCCGAGCCCAGTGCTGGAGGACGCGGAGAGCAAAGAGGTGGCCAGGATCACCTTCGTCTTCGAGACGGTCTGCAGCGTCAGCTGCGAGCTCTACTTCATGGTGGTGAGCGGGGGGGACACGGCGGGGGTTTGGGGGGGGGAAACACCAGGTTTGGGGGGGACACAGCCGGTTTGGGGGGGTCCCACCGTCCCCGCGTCCCCACAGGGCATCAACTCCCGCACCAACACACCGGTGGAGACGTGGACGGGCCCCAAGGGGAAGCAGTCCTACACCTACGTCGTGGAGAAAAATGCCACCATGAGCTTCACCTGGGCTTTCCAGCGCACGCCCTACCACGAGGCGGTGAGGGGCGGCGGGGAGGCCCCCCCCGGGGCCGCGGGTGCCGGCGGGCGCAGGCGGGCAATGGTGACGGGTGCTCTCGGTGCCAGGGCCGGCGGTACACCAGCGACGTGGCCAAGCTCTACTCCATCAACGTCACCAACGTGCTGGGAGGGGTGGCATCCTTCTGCCGGCACTGCGCCCCCGAGCCGGCCGGATCCTGCGCCCCGTGTCCCCCCGGGAACGCCGTGGACCGCGGTTCGGGCGCTTGCCGGCCCTGCCCGCCCGGCACCTACCTGCGGGGTCACCCCTCTGACGGGACCCCCGCCTGCCACCCCTGCGGCCCCGGCACCCGCAGCAACCAGGTGCCCGTCCCCACGTGTCCCCCGGGGGTGGGGGTCCGCGGGGTGATGTCCCCACCGGCGCCCCCGGGCAGCCCAAACGGGTGATGGGGTGGGCCCCAGAGGGGTGACACCAGCCCCCCACCCAAGGTGGGTGGCACCAGCCAGCTCCAGGAGGGTGACACCAGCCCCCCCACCCCATCATGCGTGGGTGACACCAGCCCCTCTGCTCATCCCGGCTGGGTGACACTGTGTGGGTGGGTGATGCCAATCCCCAGCTGTCCCCAGGGAGGTGACACCAGCCCCCCGGCCATCCCAGGTGGGTGACACTGTGTGGGTGGGTGATGACAGCCCCCCAGCTGTCCCCAGGGAGGTGACACCAGCCCCCTCTGGGCATCCCGGGTGGGTGACAGGGTGGGTGACAGCATCTGACCCTGGGTGGGTGACACCCCCTGCCCTGGCTGTCCCTGACGGGCGATGCCAGCCCTCCGCTGTCCCCAAGGGGATGACCCCCGCCGCCCCGCCTGTCCCCAAGGGGTGACACTACCCGTCCCCAACGGGGTGACGCCAGCCCCCGGCCGTCCCTGACTGCCACCTCCTGCCACCCCAGCTCCGCTCCCTCTGCTACAACAACTGCAGCTTCTCCCTGGCGCTGCCGGGCCGCATCCTGCGCTACGACTTCTCGGCGCTGGCCGCCGGCACGGCCTTCACCAGCGGCCCCAGCTTCACCGCCAAGGGCCTCAAGTACTTCCACCACTTCAACATCAGCCTCTGCGGCAACCAGGTGAGGCCGGGGCGGCTGGCGGGAACGCGGGCGTATGCAGCGCAGACACGCGTGTGCATGCATCTGTAGTGCAAACACGCACGCACGCGGTCATGCAAACACAGGGAGCCGTGCAAACATGCAAACTAGTCATGCAAATGCATGCATGCGTTGTGCAAGCACAGGTGTACATGCAGTCACACGTGCACACATACATAGTCATGCAAACATGTGCAACGGCACACTCGTACACCCATGGTCACTCGCACACTCATGCAAATGCATGCACGCTCGTGCAAACAGACATGCAAACATGCACACTCGTGTAAACACGTATGCACACCTGCAGTCACGCACACACAGGCAGTCATGCAAACCTATGCATGCAGTTGTGCAAACACAGGTGTACATGTGGTCATACGTGCACACATGCACAGGCATGCAAACACACATGCACACAGTCGTACAAGCACACAGGCACACTCATGCAAACGCACCCACACCTGCACATGCATGGAAACACATGCAAGCATGCACAAACACTCATGCACACTTGCACACTCACACAAACACATATGCACACCCGCAGTCATGCAGACGTGCACATAGTCACGCAAACACATGCCATCATGCGAACGCATGCGTGCAGTTGTGCAAACACAGGTGCACATGCGGTCATACTAAAAGACGTGCAAATGCGCACAGTCGTGCAAATGCACGCACACAGTTGTGCCAACAGGTGTACATGCAGTCAGACGTGCACACACGCACAGCCACGCGAACACACGTGCAAACGCATACAGTCACACACAGTCACGCACTCGTGCAAACACCTGCACGCTTGTGCAAACACACGCGCAGACATGCACAAACCCTCGCGCACACTTGCGCCCTCACGCACGCACGCGCGCAGCGGTCGCGCGCACAAACGCACGCCGTCGCTTGCAGCCGCGTGTGCCGTCGCCGCTCGGCCTCACCCCCCTCTTCCTCGCCGCCAGGGCAGGAAGATGGCCTCCTGCACCGACAACGTGACGGACGCGCGGCTGCCGGCGGGCGAGGGGGACCCTGCCCGGGTGGTGACGTCATACGTCTGCCAGTCCATCCTGGTGCCCCCTGACGTCATGGGCTACAAGACGGCCGTGTCCTCACAGCCCGTCAGCCTGGCCGACCGCGTCGTGGGTGAGCCGGCGCGCGGGGTGCCAATGCGGAGCAAACCCCCGGGGTTTGAGCTTCATCCTCGCCGTCCCCTCCCGTGGGACCCCGCTGGCACTGGGACACCCCGCTGGCACTGGGACGCCCCGGTGGCACTGGGACACCCCGCTCTCGCCGCAGGCGTCACCGCCGGCTCCACGCTGGACGGCATCACGTCCCCACCCGAGCACTTCCCGGCCGGCCACCCCGACCTGCCCGACATCGTCTTCTTCTACAGGTGAGGGTGGGTGACCGGGGAGGGGACCCCCACCCGCACAGGGACCCCCCCACCCGCACAGGGACCCCGCCGTCCCCGCCGCTGAGCCCCCCGCGTCCCCCTCGGCAGGTCCACCGACGGGACGCAGCCCTGCAGTGGGGGCCGAGCCGCCGCCATCCGCCTGCGCTGCGACCCGCTGCGCCCGGGCGCCGGCACCCTGGCCGTGCCCAGGTAGGTGGGGACGGCGCTGGGGACCGGGGTGGCTTTGGGGACAGTGGGGACAGCACCCTGACCCCCCCCCCCCCCAAGGGTGGCACCCCCACCTCCTACCATCCCTGCGCTCGCCCCGCCCGGGCGTGGGGACCCTTGGGTGCTCTGCTTTGGGGACCCCGCCGTCCCCACGCCCTGTGCCCCCCACCCTTGGGTGTCACCGCCGGCCGAGCCCCCCCCCCCCTTTTTTTTCTCCCCCTCCCCAGCAAATGCCCCGAGGGCACCTGCGACGGCTGCACCTTCCACTTTCTCTGGGTGACGGGCGAGGGTTGTCCCCTCTGCTCCGCCGACCACTATCGCCCCATCGTCGGCGCCTGCCTCGGCGGCATCCAGGTACCACCGTGACACCAGGCGGGACGCCACGGGGACGGGCTGGGGGTCACCCACCCCGCTGAACCGTATCCCCCCTCCCCGTCCCCAGCGAACCACCTACGTCTGGCGGGAGCCCCGGCTGTGCCGCGGCGGGCAGAGTTTGCCGGCGCAGAAGGTGAGGGCCTGCAGGAGCGTGGATTTTTGGCTGAAGGTGGGGATCTCCGCCGGCACCTGCGCCGCCATCTTGCTCGCCGCCCTCGCCGCCTACTTTTGGAAGAAGAACCAAAAGTGAGCGGTGCCACCAGGATTTTGGCGGGGGGGGGACGACACACGGTCATCGTTACGGGTCGATGTCACCGCTCTCTGTCCCCAGGCTGGAGTATAAATACTCCAAGCTGGTGATGAACGCGGTGGCCAAGGAGAGCGAGCTGCCGGCGCCGGATAGCTGTGCCATCATGGAGGGGGAGGACGCCGAGGACGACCTGGTCTTTGCCAGCAAGAAATCGCTTTTTGGCAAAATCAAGTCCCTCACGTCCAAGGTAAGGGGGGGGGCACAACCCCGCAGCAGACACCGGAGAAGCCACAACGGTCGGTGTGGTTTGCGGTTGCTCCGTGCCTCAGTTTCCCCACCCCAGCGGGGCGCGGGGGGGGGGTCGGGGGGGGCTCGCTGACGCCGAGGCTCACCGCAGAGGACGCCAGACGGTTTCGACTCCGTCCCGTTGAAGACGTCGTCCGGCAGCACCGCCATGGAGCTGTGACGGGGCGGGGGGGGGCCACCCGCGCCCACCCCCCAGCCCCCCAACGTGGCCTTAGGGACCCCGCTTCGGACCGGAGCTTCGTTATGGCTTTTGTACGTGTCCCCCCCCCCGCCTCCCCGCCCCCAGCCAAGCGCCGAAAAATGCCAAATACAGGTGTGGGGTTTGTACAACGGCTCCGCGTCCCCCCCGCCGCTGGGCGCTGGCACGCATGGGCGCGGGCACGCCGAAACGGGGGGGAGCGGGGTCGGGCGCGCGCGCGGGCGTAGCAGACGCGTGGGTGCGTGGCCGGGGGGGGGGCGGGGGGGCGTTGACGTGCTTGGCGTGCACACGCGTGTGCGAGCTCCGGCCGTGGCACGGCTGCCTCCTGCGCTGCTGTCGCAGCTCGGGGGGTGGGGGCGAGGGGCCGGTGGATCGTGGCTGTGCCGTGCCAGGCTGTGCTGTGCCAGGCCGTGCCATGCTGGGCCAGGCCATGCCGGGCCGTGCCAGGCCGTGCCATGCTGCGCCAGGCCATGTTGTGCCAGGCCATGTTGTGCCATGCCGTGCCATGTCAGGCCATGCTGGGCCAGGCCACGCCGTGCCGTGCCGTGCTGTGCTGTGCCAGGCCATGCCCGGTGATGCCATGTCAGGCCGTGCTGGGCCAGGCCAAGCCATGCCGTGCCAGGCCATGCCAGGTAATGCCATGCTGGGCCACACCATGCCATGCCATGCCATGCCATGCTGGGCCAGGCCACGCCGTGCTGTGCTGTGCCATCCCGTGCCAGGCCATGCCAAGTGATGCCGTGCCATGCCAGCCTGGGCCAGGCCATGTTGTGCCATGCTGTGCCACGCCGTGCCATGCCAGGGCATGCCAGGCCATGCTGTGCTGCGCCATGCCAGGCTGGGCCAGGCCATGCTGTGCCGTGCCATGCCAGGCCATGTTGTGCCATGCCGTGCCACACCATGCTGTGCCAGGCCATGCCGCGCCGTGCCGTGCCAGGCCGTGCCGTGCCAGGCCATGCCGTGCCATGCCGTGCCAGGCGAGGCGAGCCACAGCCCGGCACCAGCCCCGTCCCCGCCCGGGCTCACTCGGCCGCCATCACAAAGTGACCAATTTGGGCGATCCTGCCCCAAAGCGGGAGCCCGACGCCGGCAGCTCCCGGCCCAGCGCTTCCCACCACCGCGGCCGCACGCGGCTCAGCCTGTCCCCACAAGCGCGGGGCATCCCGGGGGTCCCCCGTGGCCTCGCTCCCGAAGCCTCTCATTCCCACAGGCCCCGGGCCCCCGGCACAGCGGGGTGGGCGCCGGTGCAGCCCCCCAGGACCCTTTTTACACGGTTTTCCGCGTTTTCTAGGCGGTGCCGGGGGCTCCGCGCGTCCCGGCCGCGCAATAAAGAGGGATTTTTCTGCCCCCCGCCTGGCTGCCCCGTCGCGGGGGGACGAGGACGGGGTGGGGGCACCCAGGACCCCTCCAGGAGCCCCCCCCGGTGGGGACGATGGGGGCTGCCGCCGCAGCGGGGGGCGGCCACCCCAACCCGGCCTTCCCGGGGGGACGCGTCCCGGGATGGGTGCCCCGATGGGGGCTGGCGCCTGGTGCTGGGGGGCTGCGCTGCCATGGGTGGAGGTGAATGTTGGGGTGCTGTGGGGTGCCATGGGGAGCCATGGGGTGCCGTGGGGTGCCGTGGGGAGCCGTGAGGTGCCATGGGGTGCTGTGGGGTGCCATGGGGAGCCATGAGGTGCCATGGGGAGCCATGGGGTGCCGTGGGGTGCCATGGGGTGCTGTGGGGTGCCATGGGGAGCCATGGTTGTGCCATGGGGTGCCGTGGGGAGCTGTGGGGTGCTGTGGGGTGCCATGGGGAGCCATGGGGTGCCGTGGGGAGCCATGGGGAGTCATGGGGTGCCGTGGGGTGCTGTGGGGTGCCATGGGGAGCCATGGGGTGCCGTGGGGTGCCATGGGGAGCCATGAGGTGCCATGGGGAGCCATGGGGTGCCGTGGGGAGCTCTGGGGTGCTGTGGGGATCCATGGGGAGCCATGAGGTGCCATGGGGAGCCGTGGGGAGCTGTGGGGTGCCATGGGGAGCCATGGTTGTGCCATGGGGTGCCGTGGGGAGCTGTGGGGTGCTGTGGGGAGCCATGGGGAGCCGTGGGGTGCTATGGGGTGCCATGGGGTGCCGTAGGGTGTTGTGGGGTGCCATGGGAAGCCGTGGGGTGCTGCAGGGGGACACCTGGGGACACCCAGTGACTCCTGAGGACGCTGGCGGGGGGCCCGGGGACGCAGGGGGTACCCAGAATCCCCACGGGTGGCCGAGGGGAGCCAGGGACCCCCGGGGGTGCTGAAGGACGCCCAGGCTGGCACCCAGAGTCCCCGCGCCCCCCCGGGATGCTCGGACCCCCCGGGGACCCCCTGGGAAGCTCGCCCCCCCCTCAGGATGCTCACCCCCCCCGGGATGCTCGCCCCCCCCTCCCGGGGATGCTCGCCCCCCCCCCCCGGGAAGCTCGGACCCCCTCCCCAGGATGCTCGCCCCCCCCGGGATGCTCGGACCCCCCGGGGACCCCCTGGGAAGCTCGCCCCCCCTTAGGATGCTCACCCCCCCCGAGATGCTCGCCCCCCCTCCCGGGGATGCTCGCCCCCCCCCCCGGGAAGCTCGGACCCCCCGCCCCCCCGGGGACCCCCCGGGAAGCTCGGACCCCCTCCCCAGGATGCTCGCCCCGCCCCCGGGATGCTCGCCCCGCCCCCGGGATGCTCGCCCCACCCCGCGCCCCCTCCGCCCCGCTGCGCCACCGCCGCTCCAGCAGGGGGCGCTGCTCCCCGCCGCTCCCCCGCGCGTGCGCGGCGGGCGGGGCGTGGCCGCCGGCGGGGCCTGACCGGAGCCGCCGCCGCTGCCGCCGCCGCTGCCGCTGCCGCCATCATGGTGCTGGACCTGGACCTGTTCCGCGCCGACAAGGGCGGCGACCCCGCCATGGTGCGGGAGATGCAGCTCAAACGCTTCAAGGATCCGGCGCTGGTGGACGCGCTGGTGCGGGCCGACGGCGCCTGGCGGAGGTGTACGTGGGGCGGGGGGGCTGGGGGCGGCCGGCACCCCCCGGGGCGGGGGACCCCCCGGCGGGGCTGTCGCCCCCGCTCTGTCCCCTCTCACACGCCGCCGGGGCGGGGGGCCCCTCTCGCCCCCCCCCCCCCAGCCTGGCGGCCTGTCCCCGGGTGGTGCCCCCGTGTCCCCTCCCCCCCCGGTCCCTCAGGGCCCCCTCCCGTCCACCCCCAGGGCTCGGAGCCCCCAGACCCCCTCACCAAGGCGGGGTGACCTCGGGGGGGTCCCGTCCCCTCCGCTTCCCCAGCCCCGGGGGGTCTCCTCGGGGGATCTTAACCCTCGGGGCCCGGGAGATCCGGGGGGGGGTGTCCCTGTCCCTGGGTGGATCCCCCCCACTCCCTTCCCTCGGGCTGGGGACAGGCTCTCCCGGGGGATCCCCCCCTTCCCCCTCCCCAGGCCTGGGGCGGGTCCCCGGTGCCCCCCCCGCCGTCGGCCTGGCCTGCAGGTGGATCCCCCCCCCGTGATGGACTCCCCCCCATGATGGACCCCCCCCCCCCGTGATGGACCCCCCCCGGTGATGGACTCCCCCCCCGTGATCCGCAGGGATCCGCTCCCCGCGCTGCCGGGTCTGGCTCCGCGCTGCTGCAGGATCTGGCCGGGCTCGGGGGGGTCCCACACGGTGCCACCCCCCCACCTCGGGGCCAACCCGGTGGGTTGGAGGGCGCAGGGGCAGCCGCCCCCATCGCCCCCAGCCCCGGCGGGAGGTCAGGCGGCGGGAGCTGCCGTCCAGCCCCGATTTTGGGGTGTCCAGCCCCAATTTTTGGGTGCCAGGGCGCGGGGGAGGGCGTGGTGGGAGGGCAGGAGGGGTGGGTGCCCCAGAAACCCACGGTTCCCAGGGCGCCCCGGTTCCCCTTCGCCGCCGGATGAAAGAGGCAGCTTTAAACACGCTTTTAATCCCGTTGCCTTGATGTGAATGAGCCCGGCCCTGCTTAATCACGCCCGGCGCGTCCCCTGGCTCCCGCCGGGCCGTCATCATCGCTTTAATTTTATCCGAGGGCCTTTCATCCCGCAGGACCAGCCAGCTTTCCAGGCCGGCGGTGGGGGCCACGGCCCGTCCCGGCGGCGGCGGGTGCTGCGGAGGGGTGCGCTGGCGCGTAACCGTGAGGCGCAGGGTTGGCAGGATGCGCTGGCGAGCAGCCGGCTGATGCAATCCCGCCTCTGCCCGGTGCCGGTGCCGTGGGGTCCACGGGAGGCTGCCAAGGTCGTGTTTGCCATGCCCCGTTCCCTGGCTTCTTAACCCTTTGTGTTCCCTGGCTCTGGCTCACCCCTCCCTCCCCCCCCGGGGGTCTGATCGCGCCTGCGGGTGGGGACGTCGCCCCGTTGGGGTGACGCAGCCCCGGCGTTGGCGTGTCTCTGATTTGGGATGCCCTGCCAGGAGGGGATGGCTGTGGCCTGGGCTCTGCCCTTCCCAGCCCTGCTGTCACCACGGGGGACCTCCCCGGTCCCCTCATCCAACAGCCCGAATCTCATCGCTGTGTCCCCGCAGCCCTGGATCTGCTCAGCCCGCCCTGGCGCGGGGGTCCTGGCGGGGCTGTGGCTCGTCTCCGGGGCCCGGCGCAGCGTTGCTTGCGGGGTTTTCAAATCACCCCCTGCTCCCCACGCCTCTGCCCCACATCGTGGCCAGCCCCACACCGTGCTCTCACGCAGTCAGACCCTCCCCCGTCCTTCCAAAATGCCCGGGGCCGGCGGCGATGGGCGTCCCTGGAGCTGCCATCCCCTCTCCTTCTCCCGCCCGAGGCTTCGCGACCCCTCTCGGTGCCGGACAGGGATCCTGGCCCCACTCCCACTCGTGTGGCTGGTTGACGGCTCCCTCCCCTCTGCTTTCTAGGCAGGTTTCGTGCCGATAACTTGAACAAGCTGAAGAACCTGTGCAGCAAAACGATCGGAGACAAGATGAAGGTGAGGCACAGACAACACTGGCAGCGATTCGCTGGTGGGACGTTACTAACGGGTGGCATCTCCCCCAGGTCTCTGCTCTCCAGGCCTCTCCCTCGTGTTGTTGGGGGATATTTTTACCCTGGAGCTTTACTCCTTAACCCGGCTGGGGTTTCTTTTTCTTCCCGCCGCAGAAAAAAGAGCCAGTGGGGACAGATGAGTCCGTGCCAGAGAGCGCGCAGAACCTCGACGAGCTGACGGCCGACGTCCTGGGGGTGAGTCTGACCCCGTCTCCCCCCGCCGCGCTGCTGGCCCACCCAGTTTGTCCAGGCCTTCGCCTGTAATTGCCCGGCGTGAGGTGCCCAAAAGCCCAGCACCAAGCGAGGGGGGGCTGCCTGAACCCCCTGCCAGGAGGATCCTCATTTCCCCCTGTCCCGCACAGCGATAGCCAGCTCTCGCTCTCTGTCCTTCATCTAAAGACCATTTCAGCCTCGCTCGGTGGCAGCTCCCGGCTCATCCCGTGCTTCCCTGCGGGATTTGAGCAGCCTCAGTCATTACGTGTCCTCTGCAAGTCCCTTCCTCCCTGCCCGTTCCCCTTCCCCGTTCGTTAACTGCGGTGTTTAATGAGCGTGGCGCTGGCCGGCTTTGGCTGCCGTGGGAGCTGACTGCTCCCCCTCCTCCCTGCCAGGCGCTGCGTGACGCCGTAGCTCGCTCAGGCCCTTTCAGAGCCTGACTTCTGTCGGTCTTTTGTCCCCTCGGGGGCTGTTGTTTGATGTCTTCAGTCCACGGTTTCGCTCCAGAAGCCGTGTCGGTTGGGCGAGGGGCCGTGATTAACCGCGCTCGGCTGCCAGCCCCCTCTCCCCGGCGGTTTTGTCCCTTGCCCACCTCCCCCCGTTGCCCGCGCAGGCTCTGCAGGTATCCCAGATCAAGCAAGTCCGTCTCCTCATCGACGAAGCCATCCTCAAGTGCGACGCCGAGCGCGTGAGGCTGGAAGCAGAACGTTTTGAGAGCCTCCGGGAGATCGGGAACCTCCTCCACCCCTCGGTGCCCATCAGCAACGATGAGGTAGGGACAAGAGTCCGCGCGGGGTCGGCCGCGTCGCTTCATCAAAACCAGACAACTGCCGGCAAGCGGGGGGCTCGCTGCGGGGAGGTCCCCCCGCAACCCGAGGGATCAGCGGGCGGGTGAATGAAATCTGCATGACAAGACAGCGTTTCCTGGCGGGAGCAGACAAAGAGCAGCTCAGACAACGCTGGACACGGCCATTGTTGGGGGAATACATGGGAAACTCGCTCCTAGCCGGGGGGCTGGGATCTCCCTCCGCTGCCTTCATTCATCCGGCAGGAATATTTTGCTGGGGGAACACAATTGGGCTGGGCCGGCTGCCAAGTGGCCACATAATAAATGACCGTCCAAGATCAGGACCCAGGCTCTAGTGTGGGGTCCCAAACTGGGCCCAGTCCAACACAAAGACTGGTGTCGCCGCGGCTCTGGGAGCTTCCTCTTCTCTCGATCTTTGCGCAGGATGTGGACAACAAGGTGGAGCGAGTCTGGGGCGACTGCGGCTGCAGGAAGAAGTATTCCCACGTGGACCTGGTGGTGATGGTGGATGGTTACGAGGGAGAGAAGGGGGCCGTCGTCGCGGGCAGTCGGGGCTACTTCCTCAAGGTGAGAGCCCAGATCCCCGCGGGGCCACGGAAACGATCAGAGCCGGAGGGAAACGAGAGGGGACAGGGATCCTGGCTTCTCCTCCCCTGGGCTGAGCTCGCTGCGGCGATGGGTGCCTCGGCGGCGGCGTGAGCTCGCGCTGAGCCGGCTCGTCGCGCGGGACGGACTCTGGCCTCGGTGGTGCTGCCGCCGTGGCCTGGGCACCCTCCAGATCTGCTCCGGTGTCCCTGCCGCAGCCGGAGGGTGATGCTGAGCCTGGCAGGCAGAGCAGCCTGCAGCCGGCCTGGGCTCCACGTGCTCCCAGACCTGCTGAGCGAGAAGGGGCGGCATGGTGGGGTGTGTGTGTGACGGGCGGTGGCTTCCCTTGTCCCCCAGGGTCCCCTGGTGTTCCTGGAGCAGGCCCTGATCCAGTACGCCCTGCAGAGCCTCCGCGCCAAGGGCTACACTCCCGTCTACACCCCCTTCTTCATGCGGAAGGAGGTGATGCAGGAGGTGGCCCAGCTCAGCCAGTTCGACGAGGAGCTTTACAAGGTGAGCGCCTCGACGCCCGCCGGCTCTCCGCGTCTCGCCGCCTGGCACCCACCGTCCCCTCCGGGCACCGGCTTTCCGACACCGAGCCACCGCCACGCGGCTTCACCGGCAGGGAGGGAGCCAGCTGAGATCCCCTCTGCCCCCGGCGAGGCCATGGCAGCGGCTCCCTTCTGCTCCCTATCTCCGGGGTCCATCTTCATGGCCTTGGTCCCCGCTGAGGCGGTTGTCACGGCGACGCAGTGACAGGGAGGTGGCTCGTCCCCGGCTTTGCTGGCGGGAGGCCATCGGGGCCTTTGAAGGAGGCCAAACAAGCAGCCAACGGCAGCTGCTCCCTTTCCCGAGCCGGCCCGGCCCTGCTCTGAGCGCTGGCCCCAGGAAGCCTCGCTGTCTGTCCGGCCCCGGCGGCGCGGGAGCAGCTGGGGAAGGGGGACGGTGGCTTTTGTCCCCCGCCAGGTGATCGGCAAAGGCAGCGAGAAGGCCGACGACAGCTCCATCGACGAGAAGTACCTGATCGCCACCTCGGAGCAGCCCATCGCCGCCCTGCACCGCGACGAGTGGCTGAAGCCGGAGGATTTGCCCATCAAGTACGCGGGGCTGTCGACCTGCTTCCGTCAGGAGGTGGGCTCGCACGGCCGTGACACCCGCGGCATCTTCCGCGTCCACCAGTTCGAGAAGGTGAGAAGAACGGGATGATATTCCCGACGGGAATTTGGGGATGTATCCGAAGCCGGCACCGACCGCAGGGATCCGTTCTCTTGGCAGATCGAGCAGTTCGTCTACGCCTCGCCCCACGACAACAAGTCGTGGGAGATGTTCGAGGAGATGATTGCCACGGCGGAGGATTTCTACCAGTCCCTGGGCATCCCCTACCACATCGTCAACATCGTCTCGGGTAGGGGCTTCCTCGCCGCGTGGCACCGTGCCGCGGTGGCCCAGGAGGATGCTGGCCACCTCTGCCAGCCCCTCGGGTGTCACCGTGGCCCTGACCCGCTTCCCAACTCCGCTTGCTTCGGCCCCGGCTCGCCTTCCCGCTGCCCCAAACCTGGCGAGGGAGAGGAGGTGCCTGGGCCCCGGGCGGGGAGGAAGGAGACGTTGGTGTTTCTGCAGAGATGCTCTGCTCTGGGCACACCGGGACCGGGCGCGGGCACCGCGCTGTGCCAGGACGGTCCCCGCTGTCCCTTCCAATTCTGAGTGTCCCAACGCCTCCCGGGAATTCTGGGAAAATCATCCTGGTTCAGCGCTCTGCCGCAGAGCGGGAACCCCCCGGCCCTTCCCGAGTCACCGCGCAGGCGTCACCAGCCGTTAGCCCCTGCCGCTGTCCCCCACCACGGGCGCGTTGGGGGTGGGGGGAGCCGGGGACCCCCGCCGCGCTCAGTGCTACCCCCTCCCCCGTCTCTCCCAGGCTCCCTCAACCACGCTGCCAGTAAGAAGCTGGACCTGGAGGCCTGGTTCCCCGGTTCCGGCGCTTTCCGCGAGCTCGTCTCCTGTTCCAACTGCACCGACTACCAGGCGCGGCGCCTGCGCATCCGCTACGGCCAAACCAAGAAGATGATGGACAAGGTGAGGCCGAGCCGCTGGGCTGGGGGGGGATGAAGATTGAGGGGGGGGGGGGGGGTCCTGCTCGTCCCCTCCTTGCCTTTGCCGTGTCACCCCCCCAATTTGACCGCGTCCCCGCCGCAGGTGGAGTACGTCCACATGCTCAACGCCACGATGTGCGCCACCACCCGCACCATCTGCGCCATCCTGGAGAACTACCAGACGGAGGAGGGCATCCGCGTCCCCGAAAAGCTCCGAGACTTCATGCCCCCAGGTACCACCCACCCCGGGGGGGTCCCCAGTTGCCCCCCAAATCTTCCTCCCTCCACCCTGGGGGGGTGGGCGGCGGAGGCGGGGGTGCGACGCCTGCTGCCCGCTCTCCCCCTTTCCCCCCCCCCCAGACCTGCGGGAGCTGATCCCGTTCGTGAAGCCGGCTCCCATCGAGCAGGAGCTCTCCAAGAAGCAGAAGAAGCAGCAGGAGGGGGGCAAGAAGAAGGCGGGGGCGGGAAGCGAGCGGGTGCTGGCGGAGCAGATGCAGAACATGGACGTCAACAGCGCCTGAGGCCCTGGGTGTCCCGTCCCCCCCGCCGCCCACCCAGGGACCCTGGGGGCCTCCTGACTCATCCTCCCGCCTTCATCGCCCGCTTGGGGCTGCGCCCATCGGCTTCGCTTCAGGGCCCGGCTGGGGCGGGGAGCCGCCGTTGGCCGCCTGGCCCCCGCCGCGGCACGCAGCACCGCCGCGCTCCCGCGGGCCGAAGGACTGACGCTGGCGGGGGCTGCAGGGACCCCCCCGTCCCCTTCCCCAGGGACGGGAAATGTCCTCGCCCTCCATCCAATAAAGCCAACAACCGCTGAGCGGCGTCTCCCTGGGGCGGTGGGTGCCAAGGGGGGGCTCTGGGTCGCCCGCTGCTCCCCAAAACGCGCGTGGGAAACCCGCGGCTGCACCCACGGGGTGCCGGGGAGGGAACCCAGGCGGCGGGGGCTCCCCGCCCCACCCCAGCACCCCGATGGGGGCACCCAGGCGGCGGGGCCCCCCCGCAGCACCCCGACGAGCCGGTCGGGCTCGTCCTCCTCCTCTTCCCGCTTTGAAGGGCGCTGGGGCCGGCGGCCAGGGCGCGGGGAGGCCGCGGTGCCGTCACCCCAGCCCTCGGCGGCTGCCGGGGGGTCCCCGGGCGGCTCCCCAGCACCCACAGCGGTGGGGGGGGGGGCCCACCCGCACCCGTCCGACCCGTTCCGCTGCTGGGCCCCCCCGGGCCCGGCTCTGCACCATCCTGCCCGGCACCCACGCCCTGGGCTCGACGCCGCTGCCAGGCCGGGTGCGGCACCCACGGCCCCCCTGCGCCCGTGGGGGTGCTCCCTTTTTCCCCCCCTGTCCCCAGCCCTCCCTGCTTCCCAGTTTGTCCCAGTGGCCCCCCAGTCCCTGGGGCCAGCCCAGGCCCGCCGTGCCCCCCGAGCGGCATCACGGGGCGGGGGGACCCCGGTGACACGGGGGGGGGGGGATGCGTCACGCGTGTGTCATGTATGACCTGCCTGTGTGCGTGCCCGGTGCGTGTGTGTGCATTGCGTGTGTGCTGCTGCGTGTGCCCCGTGTGGGCGCAGGCCACGCGTGTGCCCCCTGCGTGTGCAATGCGCGCGTTCCGTGTGCGTGCAGCGTGTGTGTGTGCGTGCCCTGGGCATGCTGTGTGCATTGCGTGTGTGCAGTGTGTGCTGCTGCGTGTGCCGCATGTGGGCGCAGGCCACGCGTGTGCAGCCTGCGTGTGCAATGTGCGCGTTCCGTGTGCGTGCGACGTGTGTGTGCGTGCCCTGGGCATGCTGTGTGCATTGCGTGTGTGCAGTGTGTGCTGCTGTGTGTCCTGTGTGTGTGCAGTTCGTGCGTGCGCACGCCCCGTGTGTGCCATGTGCGTGTTCTGTGCGCGTGCAATGTGTCTGTGTGCAATATGTGTCTGTGTGCAATACGTGTGTTTGTGCAAAGTGCGTGTTCTGTGTGTGCAGGCCCTGTGCATGCCAAGTGCACGTGTGCGTAGCGTGTGTGCTGCTGCATGTGCCCCGTGTGCGTGCAGTTCACGTGTGTGCATGCCCTGTGTGTGCCACGTGCGTGTTCTGTGTGCGTGCAACGTGCCTGTGTGCAACGTGTGTGTGCGTGCAATGCCTGTGTGTGCAACGTGTGTGTTCTGTGTCCGTGCAACGTGCCTGTGTGCAACGTGTGTGTGCGCCTGTGTGCAATGTGCGTGTTCTGTGTGCGTGCAATACATGTGTGCGACACGTCTAGGCGTGCAATATGTATGCACGCACGCAACACGCCTGTGTGCGCGCAAGGGGCATGTTCTCTGTGTGTGCAGGCCCTGTGCGTGCTGTGTGCACGTGTGCGTAGCGTGTGTGCTGCTGCATGTGCCCTGTGCATGCCACGCGTGTGTTCTGTGTGCACGCAACATGCTTGTGTGCGTGCAAGGTGCATGTTCTGTGCATGTGCATGCCGTGTGCATGTGTGAGTAGCGTGTGTGCTGCTGCACGTGCCCGGTGTGTGCGCAGTCCATGCGTGTGCACCCTGCGTGTGCCCCGTGCGTGTCCTGTGTGCGTGCGACGCGTGCATGTGCGCGATGCGCGTGGGCGCGCGACACGCCTGTGCGCGTGCAAGGTGCGTGTTCGGTGCGCGTGCAAGGCGCGCGCCTACGTGCCCCGTGCAACGTGCGCTTCCCACGCGTGTGCAAGACCCCCGCGTGTGCGTGCCCCCCCCCCCCCCCCCCGCCGGGCGGGGCCGGGGCCGGTGGCGGTGCCCGGGGGTGGGGGTGGGGGGGGGCGGCGGCTCCTTTAAGCGCGGCGCAGGTCGGTGCAGCGGCGGCCCCGCCCCGGCGGGCGCGCGCGGGCGGCGGGAGGGGCGCAGGCGGCGGCGCGGGGCGCAGCGGGCACCGGCGGCAGCGGCCGCACCGCGCCATGGGCGCTCCGCCCGCCCGCGGGGCCGCGCTCCTCCCGCCGCTGCCGCCGCTGCTGCCGCCGCTGCTGCTGCTGCTGCTGCTGCTGCCCGGCACCGGCACCGGCACCGGCACCGGCACCTGCCCGCCCGGCGCCCCCCTGCCGCTGCTCCGGCCCCGCGGCGGCACCGGGGACAGCGGCGGCACCGGGGACAGCGGCGGAGCGGGGCCTTCCCTCAGCACCGGCGCTTCCAGCGGCACCGGGGACAGCGGCGGCCGCGGGCCCGCCCCGGCAGCCGGAGCTTCCAGCGGGGACGGGGACGGCGGCGGCGGCGGCGGCGGGGGTTCCCGAGGCATCGGCGGCACCGGCGGCGGCGGGAGCCCCCAGGGGGCCCAAGGCCATGGAGGCACCGGGAGCACCGGGGACACGGGAGGCACCGCGAGCACTGGACGCACTGGGAGAACTGGAGGCACCACGAGCGCTGGAGGCACCGCGAGCGCTGGAGGCACTGGGAGCACTGGAGGCACCGCGAGCGCTGGAGGCACCGGGGACACTGGATGTACTGGGAGCACTGGACGCACCGGGGACACTGGAGGCACCGCGAGCACTGGACATACTGGGTCCACTGGACGCACTGGGAGCACCCCAGTCCCCGGGGACACCAGGAGCAGCAGGGATACTGGACACACTGGGGAGACTGGGAACACCGCCATCCCCACCGACACCAGGAGCACCGGGGATGCTGGGCACGCTGCGGACACTGGGGGCACCCAGCTCCCCAGGAGCACCAGGGATACTGGACACGCTGGGGAGACTGGGAAAGTCCCCAGGGACACCAGGAGCGCCAGGAAAGTCCCCAGGAGCGCCAGGAAAGTCCCCAGGAGCACCAGGGATACTGGACGTAATGGGGACACTGGGAAAGTCCCCAGGGCCACCAGTAGCACCGGGGAGACGATGGGCACCGGGGGTGTTGGGGACTCCCTGACCACGGGGGCTACCAGGAGCCCCGTGACCCGCAGCCACTCCCGCCAGCGCCGCAGCCCCAACACGGCGCCGCAGTTCCAGCCCTCCAGCTACCAGGCCTCGGTGGGGGAGAACCGGCCAGCGGGGACGCCGGTGACGCGGGTGACGGCAGTGGATCCCGACGAGGGGGAGGCGGGCCGGCTGCGCTACACCATGGCCGCCCTCTTCGACAGCCGCTCCGACGCCCTCTTCGCCATGGACCCCGTCACCGGCGCCATCACCACCGCCACCCCCCTGGACCGCGAGAGCAAGAGCACCCACGTCTTCCGGGTGACGGCGGTGGACCACGGCACGCCCCGGCGCAGCGCCATGGCCACGTTGACGGTGACGGTGACCGATGCCAATGACCACGACCCGGCCTTCGAGCAGCCCGAGTACCGGGAGAGTGTGCGGGAGAACCTGGAGGTGGGCTACGAGGTGCTGACGGTCCGGGCCACCGACGGCGATGCCGGTCCCAACGCCAACGTCCTCTACCGTCTCCTCAACGCCGGCGGCGCCAACGAGGTCTTCGAGATCGATCCCCGCTCGGGCGTCATCCGCACCCGCGGCCCCGTGGACCGCGAGGCGGTGGAAGCCTTCGAGCTGTTGGTGGAGGCCACGGATCAGGGCCAGGAGCCGGGACCCCGCAGCGCCACGGCCACCGTCCGCATCACCGTGGAGGACGACAACGACAACGCGCCGCAGTTCAGCGAGAAGCGTTACGTGGCGCAGGTCCCCGAGGACGTGGCGCCCAACTCGGCCGTGCTGCGGGTGACGGCCACCGACCGCGACAAGGGCAGCAACGCCCTGGTGCACTACAGCATCGTCAGCGGTAACACCCGCGGCCACTTCTACATCGACGCGCAGACGGGCGCGCTGGACGTGGTCAGCCCCTTGGACTACGAGGTCAGCAAGGAGTTCACCCTACGGATCCGGGCACAGGACGGCGGCCGCCCGCCCCTCTCCAACATCAGCGGCTTGGTCACCGTCCAGGTGTTGGACGTCAACGATAACGCCCCCATCTTCGTCAGCACGCCCTTCCAGGCCACTGTGCTGGAGAACGTGCCAGTGGGTTACTCCGTCATCCACGTTCAAGCCATCGACGCCGATTCGGGTGACAACGGCCGACTGGTCTACACCCTCCTGGAGACCGGCGCCGGCTTCCCCTTCGCCATCAACAACAGCACGGGGTGGATCGTGGTGGCCTCCGAGCTGGACCGGGAGGCGGTGGACTTCTACAGCTTCGAGGTGGAGGCGCAGGACCAGGGCAACCCCCCCATGGCCTCCTCGGCCAGCGTCAGCGTCACCGTCCTGGACGTCAACGACAACAGCCCCGAGTTCACGCAACGGGAGTACGGCGCCCGCCTGAACGAGGATGCGGCGGTGGGTACCAGCGTCCTCACCGTCTCCGCCGTCGACCGCGACGCCAACAGTGTCATCACCTACCAGATCTCCAGCGGCAACACCCGCAACCGCTTCTCCATCACCAGCCAGAGCGGTGGTGGGCTCATCTCCCTCGCCCTGCCCCTGGACTACAAGCTGGAGCGGCAGTACCTCCTCACCATCGCCGCCTCCGACGGCACCCGCCAGGACACGGCCCAGGTGGTCATCAACGTCACCGACGCCAACACCCACCGACCTGTCTTCCAGAGCTCCCACTACACCGTCAATGTCAACGAGGACCGGCCGGTGGGCACCACGGTGGTGGTCATCAGCGCCACGGACGAGGACACGGGGGAGAACGCCCGCATCACCTACCTGATGGAGGACAGCATCCCCCAGTTCCGCATCGCCGCCGAGACGGGGGCCGTCACCACCCAGATGGAGCTGGACTACGAGGACCAGGTGTCCTACACCCTGGCCATCACGGCGCGTGACAACGGCATCCCGCAGAAGTCCGACACCACCTACCTGGAGATCCTGGTGAGCGACGTCAACGACAACGCGCCCCAGTTCCTCCGCGACTCCTACCAGGGCTCCATCTACGAGGACGTGCCCGCCTTCACCAGCGTCCTCCAGGTCTCCGCCACTGACCGCGACTCGGGGCTCAACGGCAGGGTCTTCTACACCTTCCAAGGGGGTGACGATGGTGATGGAGACTTCATCATCGAGTCCACCTCGGGCATCGTCCGCACCTTGCGCCGCCTCGACCGGGAGAACGTGCCGCTTTACACCCTGCGGGCATTTGCCGTCGACAAGGGGGTCCCGGCCAAGCGGACACCGGTGGAGATCCAAGTGACGGTGCTGGACGTCAACGACAACCCGCCCGTCTTCGAGCGGGACGAGTTCGACATCTTCGTGGAGGAGAACAGCCCCATTGGGCTGGTGGTGGCCCGGATCACGGCCACCGACCCCGACGAGGGCACCAACGCCCAAATCATGTACCAGATCGTGGAGGGCAACATCCCTGAGGTCTTCCAGCTGGATATCTTCTCCGGCGAGCTCACCGCCTTGGCCGACCTGGACTACGAGTCCAAGGCGGAGTACGTCATGGTGGTCCAAGCCACCTCGGCCCCCCTGGTCAGCCGGGCCACCGTCCACATCCGCCTTCGCGACGTCAACGACAACAGCCCCCAACTCAAGAACTTTGAGATCCTCTTCAACAACTACATCACCAACCGCTCGGGCAGCTTCCCCGGGGGGGTCATCGGCCGCATCCCGGCCCACGACCCCGACGTCTCCGACAGCCTCACCTACGCCTTCGAGCAAGGGAACGAGCTCAACCTGGTGCTGCTGGACCCCCGCAGCGGGGACCTGCGCCTCAGCCCCGCCCTGGACAACAACCGCCCGCTGGAGGCCGTCATGAGGGTCTCCGTTTCGGGTAAGACCCCCATCTTAAGACCCCCATCTTAAATCTAAGGTTTGGGGCTGGGAAAGCCCTTGTGGGTGCCCCCCCCCCCCCACTTCTGCATGGAGCTGAGGTGTTTTGGGGTCCCACCACCCCAC
This sequence comes from Nipponia nippon, assembly GCF_047370975.1. Classification (NCBI taxonomy): domain Eukaryota; kingdom Metazoa; phylum Chordata; class Aves; order Pelecaniformes; family Threskiornithidae; genus Nipponia; species Nipponia nippon. The sequence goes on from NW_028262342.1 coordinate 1,670,366, forward strand.
CTTGGCTGCCCCCACCTTCCAGATCTGGGGGGGGGGGGTGTGATGGGGATGCTGTGGCCCCCCCACCCCCCCGACATCCCGGCTGGAGGCAGTCGGGGTCCCCAGCACCCCCTTTTCCTTCCCCACCCCAGTCTCAGCCCTGGGGTGTCTGGGGGGGCGTCTGATACCCCAGTGCATGGGTTTTTTTGGCGGGGGGGTCAGGACCCCGGAGCAGGGGTTTGGGGGGGCAGGACCCTCTGTGTGTATTTGGGGGGTCCTGGCACCTCGCTGTGGGTGGCGGGGGTAGGACCCACGGCGTGCGTTTGGGGGGGGCACAGGGCCCGTACGTGTGTTTGGGGGGCAGGGCCTGGTGTGTGCGGGGGGGGGGGCTGCTGCCCTTACGTGGATGCTATGGGGGGCCCGATGGGTGAATTTTGGGGGGCTCAGGGTCCGGTGCCGTATTTGGGGGGGACCTGGCACCCAAACACATGTGTTTCCAGAAGCCCCCAGTGCTTATATTGGGGGGGGGGGGACAGGGCCTGGTGTGTGCATTTGGGGGGGTCCTGGCAACCTGGCCTCTCCGTTGGGGGGTCCCCAAACCCAATGCATCTCTTTGGGGGGGTCAGTGGCGGGAAGGGGCTAAGGGGGGGCTGTGCCGGGGGTCCTTGGTGTGGTTTGGGCTGGGGGGGGGGCAGTGGGTGCTGCCGGGGTGGGGGTCACCCTGCGGTGGGGGAGCGGCTCCTCAGCCGCCCCCGGGCAGGGAGGGAAACTGAGTCACGGGCCGTGTCGTGATGTCCCTTGTCCCCAACCACGTGTCCCCCCCACCATTGCCCCCCGTAGCCCCCCCGGGCTGGGGTGCCTGCTCCAGCTGCACAAAGGGGGGGGGCCCAGGGCACAAAGGGTGGGGGCAGGGGGCCCCCCGTGCCCCCCCTCAGCGCGGGGGCAGCCGGGAGGGGAACAAAGGCTCCGGCCATAGCTGGGCCCCCGCGGCCGCAGCCATGGCAACCCCCCCCTTGGCCACCAGCCACGGGCCACCGGGCAGCCCCGGCCCCCCAGCGTCACCCCCTTCTCCCTCCCCCCGGCCCCCTCCCCACCCGGCCGTCCCCACGCTCCCTCCGTCCATCTGTCCACCCGCCGCCCGCTCTCCATCTGTCCCGCATCCTGCTGCCCCTTGTCCCGGCCAGGACGAGGAGGAGGAGGAGGAGGAGGAAGGTGGGCGCCCCAGTGCCGGGCATCCCTTTGCGCCCCCCCACCCCCCACCCCACGGCGCTGCCGGGTGAGTCGGGACGGGTGCCCCATGGCCGGCGCTGTCCCCATCCTGCGGTGGCCAGCAGGATGGGTGCCCTGGCGCGGGTGCTGTGCCCATCCCACGGTGGCCAAGAGGGATGGGACCCCATAGCCAGCACTGTCCCCATCCTGCAGTGGCTGAGTGGCACGGGTGCCCCATAGCCAGCACCGTCCCCATAGCCAGCACCGTCCCCATAGCCAGCACTGTCCCCATCCTGCTGACCCCATCCTGCGGTGGCCGAGTGGGACGGGCACCCCATAGCCAGCAGCGTCCCCATCCTATGGCGGCCGAGTGGGACAGTAACCAGCACCGTCCCCATAGCCAGCGCTGGCCCCATCCTGCGGTAGCTGAGCAGGACTGGCCCTCCATAGCCGGCACCGGCCCCATCCCACAGTGGCCGAGTGGGCCGGGTGCCCCATAACCAGCGCCAGCACTGGCCCCATCCTGCTGTCCCCATCCCACGGTGGCCAAGCAGGATGGGAGCCCCATAGCCAGCACCACCCCATAACCAGTGCTGTCCCCATTCCATGGTGGCCAAGCAGGTCAGGCACCCCATAGCCACCACTGTCCCCATCCCGCGGTGGCCAAGCGGGACGGGTGCCCCATCACCACCACCGTCCCCATCCTGCGGTGGCCGGCGCCGTCACTGACCCCCACCCCGTTCCCCCCCCACCCGCAGACGGGGTCCACAGCGCGACGGCCCAGTGCACGCTGCGGGTGACGGTGATCACGGACGAGATGCTGAGCAACAGCATCACCCTGCGCTTGGCCGACATGTCCCAGGAGCGATTCCTCTCCCCGCTGCTCAGCCGCTTCCTCGAGGGGGTGGCAGCCGTCCTGGCCACCCCCCGCCACCGCGTCGTCCTCTTCAACATCCAAACGGACACGGACGTGGGGACCGCCCGTATCCTCAACGTCAGCCTCTCGGTGCTGCTGCCCGCCTCGGGGCACGGCGCCCGCTTCTTCTCCTCCGAGGAGCTGCAGGAGCGGCTCTACCTCAACCGCTCGCTGCTGGCCGCCATCTCGGCCCAGCGGGTCCTGCCCTTCGACGACAACATCTGCCTGCGCGAGCCCTGCGAGAACTACATGCGCTGCGTCTCCGTCCTCCAGTTCGACAGCTCGGCGCCCTTCCTCGCTTCTGACACCATCCTCTTCCGCCCCATCCATCCCGTCACCGGCCTGCGCTGCCGCTGCCCGCCCGGCTTCACCGGCGACTACTGCGAGACGGAGATCGACCTCTGTTACTCCAGCCCCTGTGGCAGCAACGGGCGGTGCCGGAGCCGCGAGGGTGGCTACACCTGCGAGTGCCACGAGGATTTCACCGGTTAGAGCCCGGCGCCTCCCTCCCTCGGCGGTCCCCGGTGTCACCTTGTCCCGTTCCCCTTCAGCCCTCCAGTGGTGGTCCCGTCCTCTTGGTGTCCATCCCCACCATCCCTTCATCCCGCTCCCCTTCAGCCCTCCATCCTCTGTCCCTCCTGCTCGCCCTCCATCATCCATCCCCACCATCCCTTTGTCCCACTCCGGTTCTCCATCATCCATTCCCATCAGCCTTCATCCCGTTCCTCATCAGCCTCCCTCACCTCTCCCTTCTGCTGGCCCTCCGCCATCCATCGTGGTCATCCCTTCATCCTGCTCAGCCCTCCGTCAGCCGTTCCTTCCTCAGCTGTCCCTCCGTCAGCCGTCCTCCATCGGCCATCCCACCTCCATCCTTCCTCCCTCCCCCATCCCTCCCTCCATCATCCTCCCTCCCTCCCTCCATCATCCCTCCTCCCTCCCTCCATCATCCCTCCTCCCTCCCTCCTCCATCCCTCTTCCCTCCATCATCCCTCCTCCCCTTTGTCCCCAACACCTTTATCTTCCTCCTCTCTTCCACCTCTCCACCTCCCTCCCCTCTCCACCCCACCCCTCTCCCTCCACCCTCTCTCCCTGTTCCCCCTCCATGTCCCCCCTGTCCCCCATGTCCTCCTGTCTCCCTCCATGTCCCCTCTCCCTGTCCCCTCTGTCCCTCCACCCCAGTGTGGTCCCTGCAGGAGGTCAGCGGCAGGGGACAGGGACACTGGTGGGGGCAGAGCCTGGGGGACACCCTGGGGACACCCTGGGGACACCTTGGGGACACCCTGGGGATACCCTGGGGACACCTTGGGGTGCGGGAACACCCTGTTCCCACCGCAGTGGCCTGGCCTTCTGCTCCCCACCATGGCTGGCCAGCGGGGGGGGGGGTGTGTGTCACTCACTGGGAGACTGGTGGCACTGGGGACAGCGCCCACCCACCTTGGGGACCCTTTGGCACCCCCAGCCCCCACGGGACACCTGGGTGGGGGGTGCCAGCTGGTGGGGGAGGGGGCTTTGATTTGGTTGCCATGGCGACGGGAGGTGGTTGCCACGGCGATGGAGCTGGGGATAAAGCCGCCCTGGAGCTGATGGGGGGTGGGATGGGAGAGGGGACACCCCACCCCACCCCCCCATTTTGGGGGTGCCGGGGGTGCCCGGCGCCCTGGGCGCGGTGCCGGGTGCCAGCTGGGCCTCGCGCAGGGGAGCGGTGCGAGCTGAGCGCCCGGGGGGGCCGCTGCGCCCCGGGGGTCTGCCGCAACGGGGGCACCTGCCTCAACCTGCTGGTGGGGGGGTTCCGCTGCCAGTGCCCCCCCGGGCACTACGAGAAGCCCTTCTGCACCATGAGCACCCGCAGCTTCCCCCCGCGCTCCTTCCTCACCTTCCGCGGCCTCCGCCAGCGCTTCCACTTCACCCTCGCCCTGACGTGAGCCCCGGGGGGCGGCGAGGGGGCCCGCGGGCGTCGGATGGGTGGGGGGTGGGGGGCGTCCCATGGGCATCAGATGGGGTGTGGGGTGATGGGTACCCTGTTGGCATCGTTTGGGGTGTGGGGTGATGGGTGCCCTGTTGGCATGAGATGGGGCGATGGGGTGTGGGGTGATGGGTGCTCCATTGGCATCATTTGGGGTGTGGGGTGATGGGTGCCCTGTTGGCATCATTTGGGGTGTGGGGTGATGGGTGCCCTGTTGGCATGAGATGGGGCGATGGGGTGTGGGGTGATGGGTGCTCCATTGGCATCAGATGGGGCGTGGGGTGATGGGTGCCCTGTTGGCATCATTTGGGGTGTGGGGTGATGGGTGCCCTGTTGGCAAGAGATGGGGCGATGGGGTGTGGGGCAATGGGTGCCTTGTGGGCATCATTTGGGGTGTGGGGTGCTGGGTGCCCCATTGGCATCATCTGGTGGGCACTCCACGGGCATGGGCAGGAGCAATGGGACAGGGGATGGTGTGGCACCCTGCGGGCACAGGGTGGGCGCAATGGGGTGTGGGGTGGCGGGGTGGCCCCTCGGTATGGGGGCAATGGGGTGGGGGGCAGCCCGTGGGGCAGGGGGTGATGGGTGCCGGTGTACCCCGGTGGGCACAGGGTGACGGGGCTGTGGGGTGACGGGGCGCACTTGGGGGGGCACAGCGGGGGGCCGGGGGTGATGGGCAGAGCCTGGCACTCGTCCCCACCCCAGGTTTGCCACCAAGGAGCGGGATGGGCTCCTGCTCTACAACGGGCGCTTCAACGAGAAGCACGACTTCGTGGCGCTGGAGATCGTGGGCGAGCAGGTCCAGCTCACCTTCTCGGCAGGTACGGGCACCGCGCGCGCCGCGCCCCGGCACGGCATCCCCGGCATTCCCTCCCGGGCATCGCATCCCTGGCACTGCATCCCCGGCGCTGCATCCCACACTGTGCATCCCCGGCACTGCCTGGCGCTGCATCCCGGGCATCCCATCCCTGGTGCTGCATCCCTGGCACACGGCCTGGATATCCCATCCCTGGCACTGGATCCCGTGTGTTGCATCCCTGGCACTGCCTGGCACTGGATCCCGGGCATCCCATCCCTGGCACTGTATCCCATGCGTGGCATCCCTGGCACTGCCTGGTGCTGCACCCCGGGCATCCCATCCCTGGCGCTGCATCCCTGGCACTGCCTGGCACCGGATCCCAGTCACTGCCTGGCGCTGCACCCCAGGCATCCCATCCATCCCTGGCCCTGTCATGGCACCACAGCCCCGTCCCCCTGTCCCCCCGTCCCCCTGTCCCCCCGCCCCGTGCCCCCTCCCCGGGCTGTGCCCGCTGCCCGACCGCCGGTGCCCGCAGGCGAGACCACCACCACGGTGTCACCCTTCGTGCCGGGCGGGGTCAGCGACGGGCAGTGGCACCGGGTCCAGCTCCACTACTACAACAAGGTGGGGGCACGCGGGGGGCGGAGGGGAGCGGGGTGAGGTTTGGGGGGACGGAGGGGAGGGGGGAGGGGGTTTTGGGGGGATGGAGGGGATGGAGGTGGGGATTTGGGGGGACGGAGGGATGGGGGTGTGGGGAGGGGGTTTTGGGGGGATGGAGGGGATGGAGGTGGGGATTTGGGGGGCCGGAGGGATGGGGGAGCAGGGTGGGGGTCTGGGGGCCGGCGGGCACCAGGGCTGGAGGGAAGAGGGAGGAGGAGGAGCGGGACGAAGGCTGCGGGGCCGGGGGCAGCGGGGCCCCGCGCTCAGGCGTTGCCCCCAGCCGGTGCTGGGGCGGTCGGGGCTCCCCCAGGGCCCCTCGGAGCAGAAGGTGGCCGTGGTGACGGTGGACGACTGCGACACCGGCATGGCCCTGCGCTTCGGCCCCCACCTGGGCAACTACTCCTGTGCCGCCCAGGGCACCCAGTCCGGCAGCAAGAAGTGAGGGGGGGTCCCTTGGGGTCCCCATGGGTTGGGGTCCCTTGGGGGGTCACTTAGGGTCCCCATGGTGGGGAGGGGCCCTTGGCGGTCCCTTGGGGTCCCCGTGGGTGAGGAGGTGGGTGGGTGGGGGGTCCCCATGAGTGGGGGAGTCCATTGGGGTCCCCATGGGTGGAGGGTTGGGGGTCCCTTGGGGTCCCTATGGGTGGAGGGGCAAGTGGGGGGTCCCTTGGGGTCCCCATGGGTTGGGGGGGGAGTGGGGGGTCCCTTGGGGTCCCCATAGGTGGAGAGTTGGGAGTCCCTTGGGGTCCCCGTGGGTGGAGGGGGTTGGGGGTCCCTTGGGGTCCCTATGGGTGGGGGCATCCTTTGGGGGGTCCCTTAGGGTCCCTTGGAGTCCCCATGGGTGGAGGGGTCCCTTGTGGGTCCCTTGGGATCCCCATGGGTGGGGAGTTGGGGGTCCTTTGGGGGTGCCTTGGAATCCCCATGGGTGGTGGGGTGGGGGTTCCCTTGGGGTTCCCATGGGTGGGGGGCCCTTGGCATCCCTCAGAGTCCCCATGGGTTGGGGGTCCCTTTGGGGTCCCCATGGGGTGGTGGGGGGGTGGGGGTCCCTTGGGGGTCCCTCGGGGTCCCCATGGGTGACGGCGGGTGCTGCAGGTCGCTGGATCTGACGGGGCCGCTGCTGCTGGGCGGCGTGCCCACCCTGCCCGAGAGCTTCCCCATCCGCAGCCGCCAGTTCGTGGGGTGCATGCGGCACCTCCACATCGACCAGCGCCCCGTCGACATGGCCGCCTTCATCGCCAACAACGGCACCCTGCCCGGTGCGGGGCCCGGGGGGGCCCGGGGGGGCTAGGGCTGGGTCCCCTGGGCATGGGGTGGGGGGTCTGGTGTCGGGGGGGGTGCCAGGGCTGTGGGGCTGGATGGGGGTGCAGGGGGCATGGGGGGAGCTGTGTCCCCTGGGCATGGGGACATGGGGTTGGGGGGCGCCAGGGCTGGAGGGGGTCAAGGGCACGTGGGGCTGGGGACTCCGCACCCTCTGGGCATGGGACTGGGGCATGGGGGGCCAGTGTGGGGCTGGAGAGGGGTCTGGGGGCAGCACCACGCCAGCGCCGTGGGTCTGGAGAATGGGTGGGGGGGACTTGGGACCCAGTGCCCGAGGGTCTGGGTGCCCCCCCGGGCATGGGGCCGTGGGGCTGGGGCATGGCGGGCCGTGGGGCTGGCTGGGGGGCAGGGGGCCCGGGCGATGGGGGGGCGGCCAACCCCGTGCCCTCCCGTCCCCCCCGCAGGCTGTCCCGCCAAGAAGACGCTGTGCGACGCCAACACTTGCCACAACGGTGGCACCTGCGTGCACGAGTGGGACAGCTTCAGCTGCCGCTGCCCGCTGGGCTTCGGGGGCAAGACCTGCCAGGAAGGTACCGGGGGGCACCGGGGTGGGCATGGCGGGTCGGCGGGGGGACCGGCACCCACCCCACGCCCCGTCCCCCCGCAGAGATGGCGAGTCCCCAGCGGTTCCTGGGCAGCAGCCGGCTGTCCTGGAGCGGGTTGGCACTGCCCGTCACCCTGCCCTGGCACTTGGGGCTGATGTTCCGCACCCGCCACCCCCGGGGGCTGCTGCTGCGGGCCAGCGCCGGCCCCCACGCCACCCTCACCATCCAGGTGTGCCACGGCGGGCCGGGGCGGTGGGGCCGTGGCGGGGGGATCGCCCTGGGGGCAGTGCCGGGGGGGGGCATTGCCGCAGGGGGGTTATGGCCATGGGGGTATGGCCGTGGCGGGGGATCGGCACGGGGGTGTCACCCTGGGGGCAGTGCCGGGGGGTATTTTGTCCTTGGGGAGAGTTATTGCCCTGGGAGGGGGTATTTTCCTGGGGGGTATTTACTTGAGGGGGGTATTGCCATAGGGGTATTGCCCTGGGGGGGCAGTGCCGGGGGTACCACCCTTGAGGGGGGTATTGCCCTTTTGGGGGGTTGGCTTGGGGGACAGTGCTGGGGGGGATCCTCCTGTTGGGGGGGTATTGCCCTTTGGGGGGGTGGCCTGGAGGACAGTGCTGGGAGGGGTCTCCATTGGGGGGGCTGCCCCTGGGGGGGGTATTGCCCTTTGGGGGGGGGGGTGGCATGGGGGACAGTGCTGAGGGGGTCTCCTTTGGGGGGCAGTACTTGGGGGGTGCCATCCTTGAGGGGGGTATTGCCCTTTTGGGGGGGGGGTTGGCCTGGGGGCCAGTCCCGGGGGGATTCTCCTGGGGGGGGCATGGCGCTGACACCCCTCTCGGCAGCTGAGCGAGGGGCAGGCAGAGGCGGGCATCTGGCAGGGGGGCTCGCGCCTGGCCTGGCTGCGGCTGCCCCACGCCAAGGTCAACGACGGCGACTGGCACCACCTCCAGCTGGAGCTGCGGGGGGCCCCCGGCCGCCCCCCGCCCGCCACCCTCCTCCTCCTCGCCCTTGACTACGGCCGCCACCAGGTAGGGTGGGACCCCGAGGGGAAACTGAGGCACGGGGCGGGCACCCAGCCCTGCTCACCACCGTGGCACCCATGGGTGTCTGAGTACCCACCCCACGCCCGCAGGCGGTGGCCGACATGGCCGGGGAGCTGCAGGGGCTGCGGCTGCGGACGCTGAGCATCGGGGGGCTGGCGGGCGACGGTGGCACCGTGGAGCAGGGCTTCCGCGGCTGCCTGCAGGTACGGGCAGGGCGGTGTGGGCAGGGGGACTTGGGCACGGGACATCGGGCGTGGGGGTGCTGGCAAAGGGGCATGGAGACATGGCATAGGGCGTGGGGACGTGGGCACGGCGGTGGGGGCACGGGGACACGGGGACGTGGGCATGGAGCATGGTTAATGATATGGGGACGTGGGCATAAGGCACCGGGACGTGGGACACTCGGGGACAGGGCATGGGTATGGGCACGGGGACATGGGCACGGTGACGTGGGCATGGCTGTGGGGGCATGGGGACACGGCACAGGGACATGGGGACATGGGGACATGGGCATGGCTGTGGGGGCATGGGGACGCGGCACAGGGACATGGGGACGTGGGCATGGCTGTGGGGGCATGGGGACGCGGCACAGGGACATGGGGACATGGGCATGGCTTTGGGGGCATGGGCACGGGCACAGGGATGTGGGCATGGAGCGTGGTTAAGGACATGGGGACATGGGCACAGAGCATGGGGACATCAAATGGGGACAGGGGCGTGTCTATGGGTGTGTGGCATGGGGACATGGGACCTAACAGGCAGGGGGACATGGGTTGCATGTGGGGACATGGGCACGGGGACATGGGCATGGGGACATAGGATGTTTGGGCACAGGGACACGGGGCATGGGGACGGGGCACATGGGCACGGGGTGGTGGCAAAGGGACGGGGGTATGGGCATGGGGACATGGCACAGGGCATGGGGACGTAGGCAGAGGGACATGGAGACACGGGCACAGGGCGTTGGCATGGGGACATTGGGTGGGGACGGGGGCACACGGGCACAGGGCTGCGGGGACACGGGGACAGGGATGTGGACATGGGGGCACGGGTGTAACTCCCGGGGGTGGCACCGGGGACATGGGGACGGGGTGGCACGGGGGGGGGGGGGATCTCGGGCTCCAGCGAGGGAAACTGAGGCAGGGCGGGGGGTTGACAATGTGGCGGTGCCGCAGGGCGTGCGCGTGGGCGAGACGGCGGCCAGCGCGGTGGCGCTGAGCGTGGCGCAGGCGGCGCAGGTGAACGTGGAGGGGGGCTGCGCCCTGCCCGACCCCTGCGACTCGGGGCCCTGCCCGCCCCACAGCTCCTGCAGCGACGACTGGGACAGCTTCTCCTGCCGCTGCCACCCCGGTGAGCGTCCGCGGGCACCCCGGCACCGCCACCCCCTCACTGCCACCCCGGCACTGCCACCCCCGGCACTGCCACCCCGGCACCGCCACCCCCTCACTGCCACCCCCGGCACTGCCACCCCCGGCACTGCCACCGCCGGGGACTGCCATCCCCTGGCACTGCCACCCCCGGCACCGCCACCCCCTCACTGCCACCCCGGCACTGCCACCCCCAGGGACTGCCACCCCCAGCACTGCCACCCCCGGGGACTGCCACCCCCCTCACTGCCACCCCGGCACTGCCACTCTGGCACTGCCACCCCCGGGGACTGCCACCCCAGCACTGCCACCCCTCACTGTCCCCTGGGCATTGCCACCCCTGGCACTGCTGCCACTGCCATGGCTGCCTTCTCTGGGCACTGCCACCCCCTTGTCACTGTCCCTAGAGCACTGCCACCCCCCTATCACTGCCACCTGGGCACTGCCACCCTCCCTGGCACTGTCCCCAGGGCACTGCCCCCCATCACTGTCCCCAGGGCACTGCCACCCTCCCTAGGCACTGCCAGCTCCATCACTCTTCCCAGGGCACTGCCACCCCCTTGTCACTGTCACCTGGGCACTGACACCCCATCACTGTCCCCAGGGCACTGACACCCTCCCTGCCACTGTCCCCAGGGCATTGCCACCCCTATCATTGTCCCCAAGGCACTGCCACCTTGCCTGGGCACTGCCACCATTGTCACGGTCACCTGCGTACTGCCTACCGTGTCACTGTCACCCGGGCACTGCCACCCTCCCTGGCCACTGCCACCCTCTCTGTCACTGTGCCCAGGGCACTGCCCCCCAGTCACTGTCCCCAGGGCACTGCCACCCCTATCGTTGTCCCCAAGGCACTGCCACCCTCTCTAGGCACTGCCAGCTCCATCACTGTGCCCAGGGCACTGCCACCCCCTTGTCACTGTCACCCGGGCACTGCCACCCTCCCTGGCCACTGCCCCTCCATCACCGTGCCCAGGGCACTGCCACCCTCCCTGGGCACCACCACCCTTGTCACTGTCCCCAGGGCACTGCCACCCCCCCGTCACTGTCACCTGGGCGCTGCCACCCTCTCTGGTGACACCCCTTTCCCTACGATGTCCCCAACCGTGCCCGTCCTCGTACCCAGGCTACTTCGGGGACAGCTGCGTCAACGCTTGTGCCCTCAACCCCTGCCAGTCCCCGGCCACCTGCACCCGCAAGCCGGGCTCGGCGCACGGTTACACGTGCGAGTGTCCCCAAGGTCACTTCGGTCCTTACTGCGAGCACAAGTGAGTGGCAGCGAGGGACGGGGCGCGCGCGAGCGCGACGGGCGCCCGTCCGGGCGCCCGTCGCGCTCGCGCGCGCCCCGTCCCTCCTTGTCAGCGTGCGAGGGTGGCACGGTGACCACGCAAGGGACGGGGTGGGCATGGGACGGGCAGGGTGGCAGTGCCCCAGCGTGCGGTGCCACCCCGGCAGGGAGGCCCAGCCGTGTCCCCGAGGGTGGTGGGGCCACCCCACTTGTGGCCCCTGCAGCTGCGATGTCACCAAGGGCTTCGACCCCGACTGCAACAAGACGACGGGCGAGTGTCGCTGCAAGGTGCGTCCCCGTCCCCAGCGCCCCGTGCCCGGGGTGGCCCCAGGGGACCGTGACATCCCCCAAATTGTGTCACCCCAGGAGAACCATTACCGGCCGGCGGGCAGCGACTCCTGCCTGCTCTGCGACTGCTACCCCACCGGGTCCCTGTCCCGTCTCTGCGATGCCACCAGCGGGCAGTGTCCCTGCAAGGCCGGTGTCATCGGCCGCCACTGCGACCGCTGTGACAACCCCTTCGCCGAGGTGACGGCCAGCGGCTGCGAAGGTGGGTGACGGTGACCGGGTGCCACTGCTGTCACCCTGTGACACCCTGCTGTCACCCTGGGTGCCGGCGAGCGGGTGCCACTGCTGTCACCCTGGTGGGATGCCCCGCTTTGCCCCGCAGTCAACTACGACAGCTGTCCCCGTGCCATCGAGGCCAGCATTTGGTGGCCCCGGACCCGCTTCGGGCTGCCCGCCGCTGCCCCCTGCCCCAAGGGATCCGTCGGTAGGTGGGGGACACGGGGACGGGGTGGGGGGTGGCACCGTGGTGGCACTGCGGGGATGGGGTCAGGGGGGCGATGCCATGGTGGCACCGCTGGAATGGGGTGGGGGGGACACTGCTAGGACAGGGATGGGGGGGTGACACCGTGGTGGCACCGTTGGGACAGGGCTCGGAGGGGTGATGCCATGGTGGCACCGCTGGGATGGGGCTGGGAGGTGACACCATGGTGTCACTGCTGGGACAGGGCAGGGGGGTGACACGGTGGTGGCACTGCTGGGATGGAGCTGGGGTGGGGTGACATGGTGGTGGCACTGCCGGGATGGGGCTGAGAGGGGGTGACACCCCAGTGGCATTGCTGGGATGGGGCTGACACTGCGGTGGCACTGCTGGGACAGGGTGCGAGGGTGGTGACACTGCAGTGGCACCGCTGGGACAGGGTATGAGGGCGGTGGCACTGCTGGGATGGGGTATGAGGGTGGTCACGCTGCGGTGGCACCGCTGGGATGGGGTACGGGGGTGGTGGCACTGCTGGGATGGGGTATGGTGGTGGTGACACTGCGGTGGCACCGCTGGGATGGGGTACGGGGGTGGTGACACTGCGGTGGCACCGCTGGGCCGGGGTACGAGGGTGGTGGCGCCGCTGGGCCGGGGCCGGGGTGGCGTGGCGTGACCCGGTGGTGTCACCGCTGGGCCGGGGCAGGGATGGTGACACCGCGGTGTCCCCGCAGGCACAGCGGTGCGGCACTGTGACGAGCACAAGGGCTGGCTGCCCCCCAACCTCTTCAACTGCAGCTCCCTGGCCTTCGCCGCCCTCCGGGGCTGGGTGAGCGGCGCGGGGGGGACGCGGGGACAGGGACGCCGCCACCACCGCGTCCCCGCTGACGGTGCCACCCCCTCCCAGGCAGAACGGTTGGCGCGGAACGACTCGGCGTTGGACCCGGCGCAGTCGCGCCGCGTGGCCCTGCAGCTGCACGACGCCACCCGCCGCACCGCCGCCTACTTCGGCAGCGACCTGCGCCTGGCGTACCGGCTGGCCAGCCGCCTGCTGCAGCACGAGAGCGCCCAGCGCGGCTTCCGCCTGGCCGCCACCCAGGACGTCCACTTCACCGAGGTGGGGCCCGACGTCGGGGTGATGGGCGCCCTCATGGGTGGGTGGGGGCAGGAGGCCTGACGCCGGGGTGATGGGCAGCCTTTGGAAGGGTGCCGGGGTGCCCCCTCCGTGCCCTGATCCGCAGTGGAGCGTGGGCTGGTGGAGGAGGCTGGACACCGGGGTGATGGGCACCCTCATGGGTGGGTTGGGGCAGGAGGCCTGACACCGGGGTGATGGGCACCCACCTGGCTGGGGTGCAGGGCGGTGGGGCAGGAGGCCTGACGCCGGGGTGATGGGCAGCCTTTGGAAGGGTGCCGGGGTGCCCCCTCCGTGCCCTGATCCGCAGTGGAGCGTGGGCTGGTGGAGGAGGCTGGACACCAGGGTGATGGGCACCCTCATGGGTGGGTGGGGGCAGGAGGCCTGACGCCGGGGTGTTGGGCAGCCTTTGGAAGGGTGCCGGGGTGCCCCCTCCGTGCCCTGATCCGCAGTGGAGCGTGGGCTGGTGGAGGAGGCTGGACACCGGGGTGATGGGCACCCTCATGGGTGGGTTGGGGCAGGAGGCCTGACGCCGGGGTGATGGGCAGCCTTTGGAAGGGTGCCGGGGTGCCCTCTCCATGCTCAGAGCTGCAGGGGAGCGTGGGCTGGTGGAGGAGGCCTGACGCTGGGGTGATGGGCACCCTCACGGGTGGGTTGGGGCAGGAGGCCCGACGCCAGGGTGATGGGCACCTTCATGGTGGGTGGGGAGTTTGTGGAGGAGGCCAGACACCAGGGTGATGGGCAGCCTTTGGAAAGGTGCCGGGGTGCCCCCTCCGTGCCCAGAGCTGCAGTGGAGGGTGGGCTGGTGGAGGAGGCCTGACACCAGGGTGATGGGCACCCTCGCGGAGGGGGCTGGTACAGGAGGCTGGATGCCAGGGTGATGGGCGCCTTCATGGGTGGGTTGGTGCAGGAGGCCTGATGCTGGGGTGATGGGCAGCCTTTGGAAGGGTGCTGGGGTGCCCTCTCCGTGCCCAGAGCTGCAAGGGAGCATGGGTTGGGGCAGGAGGCTGGATGCCAGGGTGATGGGCACCCTCATGGGTGGGCTGGTGCAGGAGGCCTGACACCAGCGTGATGGGCACCCTCATGGCAGGTGGGGCGTTTGTGGAGGAGGCCAGATGCCGGGGTGATGGGCAGCCTTTGGAAAGGTGCCAGCGTGCCCTCTCCATGCCCAGAGCGGCAGTGGAGGGTGGGCTGGTGGCAGGAGGCCTGATGCCAGGATGATGGGCACCCTTGCAGCTGGGCCTCTGCAAGAGGCTGGATGCCGGGGTGATGGGCACCCGCATGGGTGGGTTGATGCAGGAGGCTGGACGCCGGGGTGATGGGCACCCTCACGGAGGGGCTGGTGCAGGAGGCTGGATGCCGGGGTGATGGGCACCCGCATGGGTGGGTTGATGCAGGAGGCTGGATGCCAGGGTGATGGGCAGCCTTTCGGAAGGGGGTGCGTGCTGGGGCAGGGCACGGCTGGGAGCAGCTGGCAGTGCCGGGGTGCCCCCTCCACGCCATTATCCACCGGGGAGCGTGGCCTGGTGCAGGAGCCCCGACAGCAGGGTGACGGGCCCCCAGCGGCACTGCCCACCCCTGCCCGTCCCGGCAGAACCTGCTGCGGGTGGGCAGTGCCCTGCTGGATGCCAGCAACAAGCGGCACTGGGAGCTGATCCAGCAGACGGAGGGGGGCACGGCCTGGCTGCTGAAGCACTTTGAGGACTATGCCAGCGCCCTGGCGCAGAACATGCCCCAGACCTACCTCAGCCCCTTCACCATCGTCACCCCCAACATCGGTGAGCGGGGCCCCCCGGGGACGGGGACAGGCGTGCGCCTGGGGCAGGGGGTGCTGGGGACGTGGGCATGGGTGTGCCTGGGGACACGCGTGTGCTCCGGGGACGTCTGTGTGCTGGGGACATGCGTATCCCCAAGGACATGTGTGTGCTGGGGACATGCGTGTGCTCAGGGGACGTGTGTGTGCTGGGGACATGCGTATCCCCAAGGACACGTGTGTGCTGGGGACATGCGTGTGCCCAAGGACATGTGTGTGCTGGGGTCAGGGGCATGTGTGTGCCCAAGGACACGTGTGCTGGGGACATGGGCATGCGTGTGCCTGGGGGACACGTGTGTGCCTGGGGACACGTGTGTGCGTGGGACACGGACACATGTGTGCCCAGGGGACATGCGTGCACCTGGGGACACGTGTGTGCCCGAGGACACGTGTGCTGGGGACATGGGCATGCGTGTGCCTGGGGGATACGTGTGTGCCTGGGGACATGTGTGTGCGTGGGACACGGACACGTGTGTGCCCAGGGGACATGCGTGCACCTGGGGACACGTGTGTGCCCAAGGACACCTGTGCCCCTGGGGACATGGACGTGTGTGTGACTGGGGCTGTGGGCCCCTGCATGCTGAAGACTGGGGACATGTATGTGTCTGGGGACACATGTGTGACCAGGGACATGCGTGTGACCAGGCTTGTGGGCATGTGTGTGCCCAGGGGATGGGTATGTGCCAGGGAACACGGCTCTGCGTGTGCCCGGGGACATGGGCATGCGTGTGCCTGGGGACACGGACACGTGCAGCCTGGGGACATGAGTGCCATGTCCCTGCTACCTGTGTGCCCGGGGGACACACGTGTACCCAGGAACATGGGCACTTGTGTGCGTGCGTGCACTGGGGACGCTGCCACGCGTGCGCCCAGGGGACACGTACCCGGGGACCCGCACCGTGGGTGCCGGGTGCTGTGGGCGCAGGGCACGCGTGGTGCCGCGGGGCCCCGGGTGACGCGGTGCCGCAGTGGTGTCGGTGGTGCGGCTGGACAAGGGCAGCTTCGCGGGCGCCCGGCTGCCGCGGTACGAGGCGCTGCGGGGGGAGAAGCCCCCCGACCTGGAGACCACCGTCATCCTGCCCGACAGCGTCTTCCGGCCCCCCGAGGGCAGGCGTGAGTCCCGGGGGGTGACGGGGGGCTGGCGCAGGCTGGGGGGGGACCCCGCACATCCATGGGGACCCCGGTGTGGGGCTGGCAGGGTTGGGGACCCTGTTGCATCCATGGGGCTGGCAGGGTTGGGGGAACCCCCGTTTGGCCAGGGGGGGCTGGCACGACTGGGGACCCTGGCATGGGGCTGGCAGGGCTGGGGACCCCAGGATGGGGCTGGCAGGGTTGGGGGACCCTGGCATGGGGCTGGCAAGGATGGGGGGACCCCAGTGTGGCCATGGGGCTGGCAGGGTTGGGGGGGCCCTGGCATGGGGCTGGCAAGGATGGGGAGACCCCAGTGTGGCCATGGGGCTGGCAGGGCTGGGGACCCCAGGATGGGGCTGGCAGAGTTGGGGACACTGGTGTGGCCATGGGGCTGGCAGGGCTGGGGGGACCCTGGCATGGGGCTGGCAAGGATGGGGGGACCCCAGTGTGGCCATGGGGCTGGCATGGTTGGGGACACTGGCATGGGGCTGGCAGGGCTGGGGACACTGGCACGGCCGTGGCTCTGGCAGAGCATCATGCCAACCCCTGCCTGCGCACCCCAGACCCCTCTGCCGGGCACGGGCAGCCGCCACAGGGCGCGGGCGGGCAGGAGGAGGAGGAGGAGGAGGAGGAGGAGGATGAAGAGGCTGCAGAGGAGGCTGAGGAGGAGGAGGAGGAGGTGACCCTGGTGACCCGGCGCAAGCGGCACCCGGCGCTGGGCGAGGGCCAGGCCATCGCCAGCGTCATCATCTACCGCACCCTGGCCGGGCTCCTGCCCGAGCAGTACGACACCGACAAGCGCAGCCTCAGGTGCCCGCGGGACCGGGGGGCAGCGGGGGGGCACGGGGGGGCTGGGCAGGGTGCCCGTGGGTGCCAAGGCAAGGGAGGGCATCTCTGGGGTGCTGGGACAGGGGGTGGCCCAAGGGCATCCCCAGGAAAGGGTGCCCCTGGGGTGCTGGGAGAGGGAGGGTGCCCGTGGGGTGCCCAGGGGAGGGGGCACAGGGGGCTGGGAGGGTGTCCGTGGGGTGCCAGGGCGAGGGAGGGCATCTCTGGGGTGCTGGGAGATGGGAGGGGGCAAGGAGGGTGCCTGTGGGGTGTCCATGCATGGGGGCACGAGGGGCTGAGGAGGGTGCCCATGGGGTACCCAAGGGAGGGGGCACAGGGGGCTGGGGTGGGTGCTAGGGCGAGGGAGGGCATCTCTGGGGTGCTGGGAGATGGGGGGCCATGGGTTGCCCCCAGGGCGCCCAGGGATCCCCGGGGAGGGACTGGAAAGGGTGCCCCTGGGGTGCTGGGACAGGGAGGGTGCCCGTGGGGTGCCCAGGGGAGGGGGCACAGGGGGCTGGGCAGGGTGCCCATGGGTGCCAGGGTGAGGGAGGGAGTCTCTGGGGTGCTGGGACCTTGGGGACAAGGGGTGCCCCAGGGCATCCCCAGGAAAGGGTGCCCGTGGGGTGCTGGGGGGCCTGGGCACAGTGGGACCCCCTGCCTGGGGGGGGCCCTGACCCCGCCGCACCCCAGGGTGCCCAAGCGCCCCATCATCAACACGCCGGTGGTGAGCATCAGCGTGCACGCCGGCGGGGCGCGGGCGCCGCGGGTGCTGGCCAAGCCCATCACCCTCCAGTTCCGGCTGCTGGAGACCCAGGAGCGCTCCAAGCCCATCTGCGTCTTCTGGAACCACTCCCTGCTGTGAGCGGGGGACGGGGACACCCCGGGGGGACAGGGGACATGGGGACGGGGCGGGGTGGGTGCCCTGATCGGCAGGGAGGGGGTGGCACATGGTGGGAAGCCTTGTCCTTGGGGGGCACGGGTGGGTGGCATGGGGACGGGGCCGTGTCCAGCAGCCCTGACCCTGGTGGGTGACACGGGGACGGGGCTGTGGGGTGGCATCCCTGGTGCTGGTGGCCGGGTGGGTGGCATGGGGACAGGGCTGTGGGGTGGCATCCCTGTCCTGTTAGGTGACATGGGGACAGGGTCACGCTGGGTGGCCCAGGCCCCGATGGGTGACACGGGGACGGGGCCGTGGGGTGGCATCCCTGGTGCTGGTGGCCGGGTGGGTGGCATGGGGACAGGACATTAGGGTGGCAGCCCTGTCCCTGGTGTCACAAGTGGGTGCCAGAGGGACAGGGCCACACTGGCCAGCCCAGCCACTGGTGCCATGGGTGGGTGGCAGGGACAGGGTGCCGGCGGGTGTCCCTGGGCGGGGTGGGTGTCTGGGCAGTGGCCGAGGGTGCCGGTGGGTGTCCCCGGGCGGGGTGGGTGTCCCCGGCGGTGGCCGAGGGTGCCGGTGGGTGTCCCCGGGGGGGGTGGGTGTCCCCGGCGGTGGCCGAGGGTGCCGGTGGGTGTCCCCGGGCGGGGTGGGTGTCCCCGGCGGTGGCTGAGGTGCCGGCGCAGGGCGGGCGGCGCGGGCGGCTGGTCGGCGCGGGGCTGCGAGGTCGTCTTCCGCAACCGGAGCCACGTCAGCTGCCAGTGCCACCACCTCACCAGCTTCGCCGTCCTCATGGACATCTCCCGCCGCGAGGTGGGGCCCGGGGGGACCCAGGGGACATGGGGGGACACGGGGGGATCCGGGGCACCCGGGGGACACGGGGGGACATGGGGGGACCCAGGGGGGCCTGGAGCGTGGGGGTGACCCGGTGGCAGGGCCCTGGGGCACGGACATGGGGCACAGAGGGGACGGGGGTGGCAGGAGGGGCCCTGCTGGGGGGCGGGGCTGTAAGGTGGCAGGGGCGGGGCTTGCAGTAAGGGGGAGGGGACAAGGGGGCAGGCGGGGCTTGGGAGAAGGGGAGGGGTCAAGTGGGGTGGGATTGGGGATGGCCTATGGGGTGGGGCTGAGAAAGGTGGGAGGGGCTCCAAGGAGGGGTGGGGCCGTGCAGGGTGGGTGGGGTTCCCGGGGGCGGGGCTGAGCGACGTGGGCGGGGTTTCCCGTGGGTGTGGCATTGTGGGCGGGGCTTCCCAGCAGCAGGGCCCAGGCACTGTGTGCCTATAAGGAAGGGGCATGGCGGATGTGGCTGGGGGGGGGGCGTGTCCCCGGTGGGCGTGTCCCCGGTAGGCGTGTCCCCGGTGGGCGTGTCTCCCTGAGGGGCGCGTCTCGGGGTGCCGCAGAACGGGGAGATCCTGCCGCTGGCGGCCTTGACCTACGCCTCGCTGGGGGTGGGGCTGGCGGGGCTGCTGCTGGCCGTGCTGGCGCTGGGGGGGCTGCGGGGGCTGCGCTCCAACCGCCACAGCATCCGCCGCCACGCCGCCACCGCCCTGCTGCTGGCCCAGCTCCTCTTCCTCCTCGGCATCAACCAGGCCGAGCTGCCGGTGCGCGGGCGGGGGGCGGGGCGGGGCGAGGGGGCGGGGCTGGGGGGTGGGGCATGGGGAGCAAGGGGTTGTGGTGGGTGGGGCTGCTGGGGGCGGGGCTGAAGTGGGTGGGGGCCAAGCATTGGGCGGAGCTGTGGTGGGCTGGGCCTAAGAGGGTGGGGCCTCTCAAAGGGGGTGGGGCCCTCAAAGGGGGTGGGGCCTCTCAAAACAGGTGGGGCTCTCAAAGAGGGTGAGGCTCTCAAGGGGGTGGGGCTCTTGAAGGGGCGGGGCTCTCAAGGGGGTGGGTCCTCTCAAAGGGGTGGGGCCATCAAAGGGGTGGGGTCATCCATGGGGAGGAGCTCCCGGGGGCTAATGTGGGGGTGGGGCAACAGTGAGGGGTGTGGCTTTCATGGGCGGGGCTGCAGAGGGGGCGGGGCTCCAGGGAGGCAGTGCACGTGGTTTGCCTGGGCGGGGCTCCCGCGGGCGGGGCGGGGGTGGGTGTGGCTGCCGGGGGGGTCGTGGCTCCCCGCGGCTGGGCGGGGCAGTGACGCGGGGGGCGGGGCGCAGCTGGCGTGCACGGTGGTGGCCATCCTGCTGCAGTTCCTCTACATGAGCGCGGTGGGCTGGGCGCTGCTGGAGGGGCTGCACCTCTACCGGCGCCGCAGCGAGCCCCGCCACGTCGACCGCGGGCCCATGCGCTTCTACCACGTCCTGGGCTGGGGGCTGCCCGCCTTCATCACCGGTGAGGCCACGCCCACTGCGCCGGGACACGCCCCCTCGCCCCTGACCCCGCCCCCCGGGAGCACCCACCTCCACCTGGGTCAACACGCTGTGGGTGGCCACGCCCCTTATAGGGTTTGGACACGCCCCTTAGAGAGTTGACCACACCCTTTCTAGTGTTTGACCACGCCCCTTCTAGGGTTTGGTCACGCCCCCTTCCAGGCCTTAGCCCTGTCCCATTCTAGGGTTTGGCCACGCCCCTTCTAGGATTTGACCACGCCCCTTCCACGGTTTGGTCACGCCCCCTTCCAGGATTTAGCCCTGTCCCATTCTAGGGATTGGCCACGCCCATTTCTAGGTTTGGTCACGCCCCTTCTACTGTTTGGCTCCACCCCTTCTAGGGTTTGGTCACGCCCCTGAACCATCTCCTCCAATCAGTCTAGTGCAGGGTGGGGTCCTCTCCCTGACCCCGCCCCCAAAGTTTATAGCCCCGCCCCCAACAGCACAGCCCTGCCTCTAATGGTATAGCCCTGCCCCCACAGGACTAGCCCCCCCCCAACAGTACATCCCTGTTTGTAAGTGTATAGCCCCGCCCCCAGAGTATAGCCCCGCCCTCATCCACCATAGCCCTGCCCCAAAGTGTATAACCCCGCCCTTCATTCTTAGAACCGCCCCCAGGTCCATAGCCCCGCCCCCACTCCATAGCCCCACCCCGAAGCACATAGCCACCGCCCCAGCCCTGCCCCACCCGCATGTCATTCCGTGCCCCGCCCGCCTTAGCCCCGCCCCTCCCGCCTTAGCCCCGCCCCCTGCGGCTCGGCCCCGCCCCTGAGCCGCGCCTGTGGGGGCAGGGCTGGCGGTGGGGCTGGACCCCGAGGGCTACGGCAACCCCGACTTCTGCTGGCTCTCCATCCACGACAGCCTGGTCTGGAGCCTGGCGGGGCCCATCGCCTGCGCCGTGGCCGTGCGTATGGGGGCCTGGGGGGGCGCCCGGGGCACCCATGGGTGCCTGCCCCCCGCCCGCTCACCCCTCTGCACCCGCAGGTCAGCATCTTCTTCCTCGTGCTGGCAGCCAGGGCCACCTGCGCCAGCCCGCAGGGCTTCGAGAAGAAGGGCACGGCGTGAGTCACGCGGGCGGTGCGGCACCCATGGGTGGCAGGGGGGGGCACGGGGGCTGGGGCACCCATGGGTGGTAGGGGGACATGGGGAGCTGGGGCACCCATGGTTGGCAGGGGGGCACGAGGGGCTGGGGCACCCATGGGTGGTGAGGTCTGGGGAGCTAGGGCACCCATGGGAGTCAGGGGGATGTGGAGTGATGGGGCATTCAGGAGGGCACAGGGTGCATGGGTGCCCCTGGCTGGCAGGGGGGCACGGGGGGCTGGGGCACCCATGGGTGGCAGGGGGGCACGGGGGACTGGGGCACCCATGGGTGGCAGGGGAGGCATGGGGGGCTGGAGCACCCATGGGAGGCAGGGGGGGCACGGGGGACTGGGGCACCCATGGGTGGCAGGGGAGGCATGGGGGGCTGGAGCACCCATGGGAGGCAGGGGGGGCACGGGGGACTGGGGCACCCATGGGTGGCAGGGGGATACGGGGGGCTGGGGCACCCCTGGGTGGCAGGGGCCATGGGGTGTAGGGACACCCCTGGGTGGCAGAGGGGCACAGGGTGCTGAGGTCCCCATGGGTGGCAGGGGCACACGGAGGATGTGGGGCACCCATGGGTGGCAGGGCAGATGTGGTGCCCATGGGGGAGCACAGGGCCGCGGGCAGGGCTGCGGGCAGGGCTGCGGGCAGGGCCGCGGGCAGGGGCTGACGGCGGTGCCCCCAGCTCCGGGCTGCAGACGGCGGTGGTGGTGCTGGCGCTGCCCAGCCTGGCCTGGCTCCTGGCCCTGCTCTCCGTCAACAGCGACGCCCTCCTCTTCCACTACCTCTTCGCCATCTCCAACTGCCTCCAGGTGCTCGGGGTCCCCTATAGCCCCCATACCCCCCCCGCCCCTACACCCCCTACACAGCTTCTGTGCCCCTGTGCCCCCACGCCTCCCTGTACCTTCTGCTCCCTGTACCTCCCTGCAGCCTGTGCTCCCTATACGTCTCTATGCCCCTATAGTTCCCTATGTCCCCTATAGCTCCTCATGCCCCTATACCTCCCCATGCCCCTGTACCTCCCCATGCCCCCGTACCTCCCCATGTTCCCTATACTTCCCTATGTTTCTATACCTCCACATGCCCCCGTATCTCCACGTGCCTCTTACACCTTCCTGCAGCCCCTGTATCCTTTGCATCCCTCTGCTCCCTATACGTCCCTGTGCCCCTATACCTCCCTGTGCCCCTACACCCCCCATGCCCCCTATACCCCCCTGTGCCCCTACACCCCCTTACCCCTTCTTTACCCCATCCCCCTCTGCCCACCCCACCTCTTTCCTCCCTATAGCACCCTATAGCACCCTATAGCTCCATCCCCCATACCCGTGTCACCCCATACCCCCCCGCACCCTGATACGTTCCTGTACCCCTGCGTCCCCTGGCACCGTGCCCCTCCCCTATGGCCGCCCAGCTGGGGACACCCACGGGGGCACGGGGTGGGGGGAGATAGGGCAGGGGGCACCCCAGGAATGAGCCCCTCTCCTGGTGGGTGCCCAGTGGGTGGCAGAGGGCCCTCACCTGTTTGGGGGGGGCACCCGGTGGGCACGGGGGGTCCACCCTGTTAGGGGTGCCGATGGGGGGCACCCAGTGGGTATGGGGGGGGTCCCTCACTATGTTCAGGGTGCCAATGGGGGCACCCAGTGGGCATGGGGGGGGCCTTGCCCTGTCTGGGGTGCGAGCGGGGGCACCCAGTGGATTTGGGAGCGGTCCCTCACCCTGTCTGTATGTGGATGGGGGGCACCCAGTGGGGACGGGGGGTCCATTGCCGTGGCTGGGGTGCCGATAGGGGGCACCCGGGGGGATGTGGGGTCCTTCCCTATGTTCAAGGTGCCAATGGGGGCACCCAGTGGGCACGGGGGGGGCCCTTGCCCTGTTTGGGAGGCCAGTGGGGGGCACCCAGTGGGTGTGGGGGGGTCCCTTGCCATATCCAGGGTGCCAATGGGGGGCACCCAGTGGGCATGGGGATCCCTCACCCTGTTAGGGGTGCCGATGGGGGGCACCCAGTGGGTGTGGGGGGGTCCCTCACCCTGTCCTGGGTGCCAGTGGGGGGTACCCAGCAGGCATGGGGAGTCTCTTGCCTTGTCCAGGGTGCCAACGGGGGGCACCCAGTGGGTATGGGGGGACCCTCGACCAGCATGGGGTGCCGGTGGGGTCCCCCGCAGCGTGCAGCTGGCACCCCCCATGCCCACGCGCCCCCCCTCTCACCCCAGGGCCCCCTCATCTTCCTCTTCTGCGTGGTGCTGAGCAAGGAGGTGCGGCGGAGCCTGCGGCTCAGCTGCGCCCGCAGGCGCGGCCACGACCCCACCTTGGCCACCAAATCCACCCTGACCCCCGTGAGTGCCGGGGGGGTCGGGGGGGGGGCGGGGCGGCGAGGGGCTGCCACCCGCCACGGCCATGATGTCCCCGTCCCCGTGGCAGGCCTATGGCTGTGACAGCACCTACGTGGCGGGGCGGCTGTACCCGGCACCTGCCGGCGGCTCCACCGGCTCCCTGCACAGCACCGCGCGCTCCGGCAAGAGCCACCACAGCTACATCCCCTTCGTGCGCCGGTACCGCAGCGGGACGGTGACGTGTCGGGGGGCGGCAGGGTGCAGGGGGGGGCGGCAGGGTGGTGGGGTGGTGGCATGGCGGCATGGTGGCGGGGTGGCCCAGTACTGGGGTGGCAAGGTGGCAGGATGATGGGGTGGTGGGGTGGTGGCATGGCGGCACGGTTGCAGGGCGGCACGGTGGCAGGGTGGCACGGTACTGGGGTGGCAGGGTAGTGGGTTGGTGGGGTGTCATGGCAGCACGGTGGCAGGGTGGTGGGGTGGCATGATGCTGGGGTGGTGGGATGACGGGGTGGTGGGATGGCAGGGTGATCGGTTGGTGGCATGGCAGCGTGGTGGCACGGTACTGGGGTGGCAGGATGCCGGCGTGACGGGTTGGTGGCATGGCAGCACAGCGGCAGGGTGGTGGGGTGGCACGGTACTGGGGTGGCAGAGTGATGGGTTGGTGGGGTGGCAGGGTGGCGTGGTACTGGGGTGGCAAGGTGGCAGGATGATGGGTTGATGGGGTGGTGGCATGGCAGCGTGGTGGCCTAGTGGCACAGTACTGGGGAGGCAGGGTGATGGGTTGGTGGGGTGGCATGGCAGCACGGTGGCAGGGTGGCACGGTACTGGGGTGGCATGATGGCAGGGTGATGGGTTGGTGGCATGGTGGCAGGGTGATGGGACGGATGGAGGAGTGGCACGGTGGCAGGGTGGTGGGGTGACGGGGTGGTGGGGTGGCACGGCGGCACGGTGGCAGGGTGGCAAAATAACGGGGCGGCAATATGGCAGGGCGGTGGGTTGGTGGCACGGTGGCAGGGCGGTGGGGTGACGGGGTGGGTGGCAGAGCGGTGGGGTGGCGAGGCAGTGGGGCAGCGTGGGGGTGGAGCGGTGGGGTGACGGGGTGGGTGGCGTGACGGCAGGGTGGCAATGTGGCAAGGTGGCGGGGTGGCCGCTGGGTGCCGCTGGGTGCAGGTGTCCCCTCTCTGGCAGGGAGGACTCGGGGCTGGCGGGCAGCCCGGGGCAGCGGGCGCTGGCCGAGGCCGGGGGGCTCTTCCTCGACGCCCAGGACCAGCCCGAGGGTAAGGCCACCACGCATGCGATGAGTGCGCCCGGCCTCGGCCCAGCTGGTTGGGTGGGGGGGGTGTCCCCGGGCACCCCCTGACCTGTCCCCTGCCACCCCGCAGAGCACGACACGGACTCGGACAGTGACCTGTCGCTGGAGGACGACCGGAGCGGCTCCTACGGCTCCACGCACTCCTCCGAGAGCGAGGACGAGGCCCCCGCCGCCGGCTGGGACACCCTGCCCGGGCCCCCCCTGCCCGCCCCCGGTAACGGCACCCGGGGGGCACCCAGCGGGGATGGGGGGCCCTCACCCTGGCCGGGGGCACGCGGTGGGGATGGGGGGGGGGTGCCTTGCCCTGTCCGTATGTGGATGAGGGGCACCCAGGGGCTCAGGGGTGGTGATGGGGGGGCACCCAGTCGGTTTGGGGGGGTCCTTTACCCTGTCCGGGAGCACCCAGTGGGGATGTGCGGGTCCCTTGCCTTGTCTGTATGTCGATGAAGGGCACCCAGTGGGCTCAGGGGGTCCCGTGCCCTGGCTGGGGTGGTGATGGGGGGGCACCCAGTCTGTTGGGAGGGTCCCTTGTGCTGCCTTGGGTGCTGGGGGGGCACCCAGTGGGTACAGCGGGGGTCCCTCACCCTGTCTGGGGGCACCCAGTGGGGACGGGGGGTCCATTGCCCTGGCTGGGGTGCCGATGGGGGGCACCCAGTGGGTATGGGGGGTCCCTCACTATGTTCAGGGTGCCGATGGGGGGCACCCAGTGGGCATGGGGGGGCCTTCGCCCTGTCCGTATGTGGATGGGGGGCACCCAGGGGCTCAGGGATGGTGATGGGGGGGCTCCCAGTCGGTTTGGGGGGTCCCTTACCCTGTCTGGGGGCACCCAGTGGATACAGGGGTTCCCTTGCACTGTCTGGGGTGCTGAGGGGGGAACCAGTAGGTTTGGGAGGGGTCCCTCACCCAGTCTGGGGTACCAATGGGGGGCGCCCAGTGGGCTTGGGGGGGGTCCCTTGCCCTGTCCAGGGTGCCAGGGGGGCACCCAGTGGGAATGGGTGGGGGTCCCTCGCCCTGCCCGTCCCAGCAGCCCCCCCCGCCCGCAGGTGACAGCCTGGTGGCCCCAGGGCCGTACTGGCCGGGGGAGTTCGTGACGACGGCCAGCGAGAGCGAGGGGCAGGGGGGCAGCGAGACCCTGCGGGTGGAGCCGGCGGGGGGCGAGGGACCCCCCCGGGGCGACCCCCCCCGCCCCAACGGCGAGGCGCTGCCCCGGGACCCCCCGCTGCTGCCCCATCCCCACAAAGGTACGGGGTGCCCCGCACCCGAGCGGGTGCCATGGGGTGGGGGGGCACCACAAGGCTGGGCCACCCCCCCCCCCCAAAAAAACCCCTGGGTGATGCCCCCCCACCCCGCAGGCATCCTGAAGAAGAAGTGCCTGCCACCCATCAGCGAGCGGGGCAGCACCCAGCGCCTCGGGCCCCCCCCGCCGCCCCCCGCGGGCACCGCCGCCTCCTCGGGCAGCGAGGGCAGCAGGGTGGGGGGCACCCCGGCCCCCCGCCCCCGCCAGACCCTGCAGGAGCAGCTCAGCGGCGTCACCCCCATCGCCATGAGCATCAAGGCGGGCACCGTGGACGAGGACTCCTCCGGCTCCGAGTGAGTGCCCGACCAGCGGGTGCCAGGGTGCCCGATGGGTGCGAGGGCGGCTGTTGGATGACCGTCGGTGCCAGGGTTCCCATTGGGCACCCATTGGGTGCAAGGGTGGCTGTTGGGTGCAAGGGTGCTCCTTGGGCAGCCATCGGGTGCAAGGGCAAGTGTTGGGTGCCTGTTAGGTGCCAGGGTTCCTCTTGGGTGCCCATTGGGTGCAAGGGTGGCTGTTGGGTGACCATCGGTGCCAGGGTTCCCATTGGGCACCCCTTGGGTGCAAGGGTGGCTGCTGGGTGCCCATTAGGTGCCAGGCTTCCCATTGGGTGCAAGGGTGGCTGTTGGGTGACCGTTAGGTGCCAGGGTTCCTCTCGGGTGGCCATTGGGTGATAGGGTGAACATTGGGTTTGAGGGTGCCTGTTGGGCACCCATCAAGTGCCAGGGCTCCCATTGGGCACCCACTGGGTGCAAGGATGGTTGTTGGGTGGAAGGGTGCCTGTTGGGTGCCCATTAGGTGCCAGGGTTCCTGTTGGGTGCTTATCGGGTGCCAGGGTTCCCATTGGGCACCCATTGGGTGCAAGCGTGGCTGTTGGGTGCAAGGGTGCCCATTGGGTGCTCATTAGGTGCAAGGGTGGCTGTTGGGTGAGCGTCGGGTGCCAGGGTTCCTCTTGGGTGCCCATTGGGTGCCCATTAGGTGCCAGGATTCCCATTGGGCACCCCTTGGGTGCAAGGGTGCCTTTTGGGTGCACATCATGTGCAAGGGTGCCCGCTGGGTTTGAGGTTGTCCATTGGGTGCCATTGGGTGTAGGGGTGCACAATGGGTTTGAGGGTGCCTGTTGGGCATCAGGGTGCCCATTGGGTGCTCAGTGGGTCCAAACCGGGTGTGAGGGTGCCCATTGGGTGCCAGGGTGCCCATTGGGTGCTCATTGAGTGTAAGGGTGCCCATTGGGTGTGAGGGTTCCCATTGACTGTCCATTGGGTGCCCACTGAGTGTTGGGGTGCCCATTAGGTGCCAATTGGGTGCCAGGGTGCTCACTGGGTGCCCAT
Organism: Nipponia nippon; assembly: GCF_047370975.1. Classification (NCBI taxonomy): domain Eukaryota; kingdom Metazoa; phylum Chordata; class Aves; order Pelecaniformes; family Threskiornithidae; genus Nipponia; species Nipponia nippon. The sequence continues at coordinate 1,697,697 of NW_028262342.1, forward strand.
CAGGTCTAACAGTGCCCATTGGGTGCCCATGGACTGTCCATTGGGTGCCCACTGGGTGCAACGGTGCCCACTGGGTGCCCATCAGGTCCACTGAGTGCCTGTTGGGTGCCCATGGGGTGTTGGTGTGCCCGTTGGATGCTGTTGGGTGCCTGTGGGGTGTTGGTGTGCCCGTGGGGTGTTGGGGTGCCAGTTGGGTGCCGTTGGGTGCCCATGGGGTGTTGGGGTGCCCACGGGGTGCTGTTGGGTGCCCATAGGGTGTTGGTGTGTCCATGGCGTGCCCATGGGGTGTTTGGGTGCCCGTTGGGTGCCCATTGGGTGCTGTTGGGTGCCCATGGGGTGTTGGGGTGCCCGGGGGGGCCGGGCTGGCGTGGGGGTGGGTGCGGGGGGCTCCCTGCCCGTGGGTGCTAACCCTCCCTCTTCTCTCCCCCCCGCCCCCCCCCCCAGATTTCTGTTTTTTAATTTTCTCCATTAACCCGCGGGGGCCGGGGGGCTCCTCCCCCCCCCCCTCCATCTCCCCCCGGCCGGGCGAGCGCTGGGTGCTGCGGGCGCGGAGGGCACCCTGGCACCCGCCTCGCCCCCCATCACGCATCCGTCTGTCTTGTTTTTTATTCCCCCCCCCCTTGTGCCCCCCCCCTGCCCGTCTGTCCGTCCGTCCGTCCGTCCACCCCCCCGCCTCCAGGAGCGACGAGACCTCCATCTAACGGGGACCCCCTGCCCGTGTCACCGCGCCGGGGACACCGGGACGGGGGGGGTGGCACCGGGATGGGGAGGGCCACCGAGATGGGGGGGAGCCACCAAGATGGCGGGGGGGCCACCAAGATGGGGGGGCACAGAGCCACAGACACACACCCCCCCCCCCCCATTGCACTTTGGATCCTGGCAGGGATTTGCCCCCCCACCCTCCGTTGGCACCCTGGAGGGGATGTGGCATTGGGTGCCCCCCACCCTGCCCCCCCAGCATCACCCACAGCCCCCTGCCCGGTGGAGGGTTTTATTTAAAAAAGACATGAAAAATACAAAAAAAAAAAAAAAAGAGGCTATACCCCCCCTCCCCCCCATGGTGCCACCCTCCCCCGGGGGGGGGGAGTTGGGGGTGCAGGGATTTCTGCCCCCTCCCCCCCCCCAATACTTTGCCCGCCCCAGGGGTGAGGCGCAGGCGGTGGCACCCAGGGGTGGGTGGCAGCCGGTGGGGGGGTGTTGGGGGGGGGGTGAGGGACCCTTGGGTGCTGGGGGGGTTGGGGGGGGGTTTCCTACTGCTGCCGTGACCTTTTGTAATTAAAGCAAAATCCAACCTGCGCCTCTGCCTCCTCCCTGGGGGGGCCCCAGTCCTGCCGCCCCCCGTGCCTTAGTTTCCCCAGTTCCCCCCCTTCCTCACCCATGCACCAGGACGGGGGGGTCCAGGCACCCCGAGCTCCTCCGGGTGGGGGGGGGTCACCTCGGGGTGCTGCTCACCGCCGTCTTCCGGGGGGCGGAGGCGGCTGGGGGGGGGGCCGGGTTTGCACCCCGAGGCAGCGGCCGGGGGGGCCGCCCGCGCCGCCCCCGCACCTGCAGAGGGGAGAGCAGCCATGGGGCCTGGGGAAACTGAGGCACGGGGGGGGGCAACCCTCTGTGTGTGTGTGCCCCCCCGAGCAGCACCCATCCTTACCTCTGGGCGCGGGTGCCCTCCCGCCCGGGGCTGCCCCCCCCGCCGGGGTCCGGCCGGGCGCCCTGGGGATGGCGCTGGGTGCCGGGGGGTGGCCAGAGGGGACGGGGACGGCGGCGGCCCTGGCGCGGGGCTGGCGGGCGGCAGGGGGGCAGGGGGCTGCGCCCCCCCTCGCCTTCGGCTGGCCTGGGGAGAGAGGGGGGCGTGGGGGCGCGGCGGGGGCACCCTGAGCCCCCCCAGCCCGCGGAGGGGCGTGGGGGCGGCTTTGGCACCCGCTGGGCCCCAGGGTGCTGGATCCCTGGTGGGGCTTGGCTCCCCTTCTGCCCCATGGCTTGGGTGCCCCATGGTTTGGGTGCCCCGTGGTTTGGGTGCCCCATGGTTTGGGTGCCCCATGGTGTGGGTCCCCATGGTTTGGGTGCCCCATGGCGTGGGTGCCCCTTGGCACAGGTGCCCCATGGTTTGGGTGCCCCATGGTGTGGGTCCCCATGGCGTGGGTGCCCCATGGCACGAGTGCCCCATGACGTGGGTCCCCATGGTTTGGGTGCCCCATGGCGTGGGTGCCCCATGGCACAGGTGCCCCATGGTTTGGCTGCCCCATGGCGCGACTGCCCCCCACCCAAGGAGCTGCCCAACGCCCGGGTTGTCCCCGTCCCTCTCCCGGTCCCCATCCCCGTGTCCCCCGCAGAGCCGGTACCTGCTGTCCCCACCCGCGGGGGCTCTGCCTTGCCCCGGCTCCCAGCCCCCTGCCCCTGGGGTGGGCAAGGCCGGGGGGCACCCGCCCGGCTGGGGGGGGCCACCCTGGCAGCGGGGGGTCCCTTCGGCGCCGCTGGGGGGTGGCAGCTGGGCGAGACCTGGAGGGGGGACAGGGACACTGCTCACCGGCTGCCCGCCACCCGGCCGCGGTGGCCCTCCTGGGGACATGAGGGTGGCACTCGGAGCCCCCCACCCCAAGATGGGGTTGGGGGGGGGGGGGGGGGCTTCAGCCCTGGCGTGGGAGCGCTGGGCCCCCCCAAGGTGTCACCTACCTTCCGGGTGCCGTTGGTGGCAGCGGTGACACCCCGGGGCTTGGCGGGGGTCCGGGTGACGGCGGCGGTGGCGGGGGACCCCCGCGACTCGACGGTGGGCAGCAGCGCCCGCACCGGGCTGTCCTTCACCACGAAGGTCTCGCGGCGGGGGCTGCGGGGGCTGCGGGGGGCACCGGAGGGGACCGGGGGTGGCAGGTGACATCGCTCCAGCTGTGCCGCCAGGCGCGTGGCCTCCCGCACCATCTCCTCCAGCCGGGCGCCGCGCAGGGGGCTCCAGCGCCCGCTGTCCCCCCCGTCCCCCGCCGGGTCCTCGTCCTCCTCATCTTCCTCCCGGCTGCGGGGTGAAGGCCAGCGTTAGCCACGTCCCGTGTCACCCCCATGTCCCCCACTGGCATGGCCAGGAGGTGGCATGTGTCCCCCTTGCCACCCAGGATGCCATCCATGGGGTGGCATGTCCCCCACAAGCCCATGGATGGGGTGGCATGTCCCCATGTCCCCCAGGACCCTATTCATGGGATGTCATGTCCCCAGTGTCCCTGGCCATGGGGTGGCATGTCCCCATGTCCCCCCAGGACCCTGTTCACAGGGTGGCATGTCCCCAGTGTCCCCGGCCATGGGGTGGCATGTCCCCCATGTCCCCCAGGACCCTGTTCACAGGGTGGCACGTCCTCAGTGTCTCCAGCCATGGGGTGGCATGTCCCCCATGTCCCCCAGGACTCTGTTCATGGGGTGGCATGTCCCCAGTGTCCCCGGCCACGGGGTGGCATGTCCCCCATGACGCCATTAAGGGGGTGGGATGTCCTCCACGTCCCCCCCTCACCTGTCAGAAGGGGACAGGAACCCGAAGTCGAAGCTCTCCTCGGTGACAAAGCGGACATCTGGGAGGGACACAGGGGGTGAGCCCCGGCCCCCCAGCACCGGGGGGGGACACACGGGGGGGACGCGGTGCTGGCACTGTCCCTACCTCGCTCCTCGGCCATCGCCTCCGCCTCGGCCCGCGGCGCCGGCACAGGGGTGGCCTGGTGGCGAGGGGGGGTGACCCACGGACCCCACCCGTGTCCCCGTCCCCCCCAGGTCCCAGACCCCCGGTGGGGCACCCGGGTGGCACCGGCCAGCGCCCGGGGACGGCACCCGCCGGTGCCAGGGACAATCAGGGCTTTGTGCCACCGGGGATGGCACCGCCGGCGCGGGCACGGTGCGGCCTGGGGGGGCCAAAGCGGGGGACCCCCAGCCAGGGAACCCCCAGCCCCGCACCCCAACCCCTGGGGGACCCCAGCCCCACACCGGGGGTCCCAGCCCCACACCCTGAGCCCAGGGGGACCCCAGCCCCACACTGGGGGACCCCAGCCCCACACCCTGAGCTCAGGGGGGGTCCCAGCCCCCGGGGGGGGTCCCAGCCCCGCATCCTGAGCCCAGTGGGGTCTCAGCCCTGAACCCCAAATTCCGGGGGACCCCAGCCCCGCACCCTGGGCCCAGGGGGGGTCCCAGCCCCACACGAGGGGACCCCAGCCCCACAGTGGGGGGGTCCCATCCCCGCACCCTGATCCCCAGGGACCCCAGCCCCACACCCTGAGCCCGGGGGGGGGTCCCAATCCCGCACCCCAACCCCTTGGGGACCCCACCCCACACCAGGGGGGGATCCCAGCCCCGCACCCCGATCCCGGGGGGTCCCAGTCCCACACCGGAGGACCCCATCCCCACACTGGGGGGGTCCTATCGCCCCACCATCAGCCCTGGGGGGGTCCCGGCCCCCATTGGGGCGATCCCAGCCCCGCATCCCGAACCCTGGGGGGTCCCAGCCCCGCACCGAGGGGTCCCAGCCCCACATCCCAATACCGGGGTGTCCCAGTCCCACACCGGGGGCGGTCCCAGCCCCGCACCCCGATCCCGGGGGGTCCCAGCCCCACATCGAGGGGGCCCAGCCCCCCACCACGAGCCCTGGGGGGGTCCCAGCCCCCACTGGGGGGTTCCCAGCCCCACACCGACGGGTCCCAGCCCCGCACCCCGTTCCCGGGGGTCCCGTCCCCCGCCTCCGCTCCCCCCCGCTCCGCTCCCGCCCCCCCCCTCCCCGCTCACCGCCGCCCGCGCGCGCGGAGGGGGGCGTGTCCCGGCGGCGGGGGCGTGGCCCTCGTTCGAATTCCCCCTCCCCTGCGTCACAATAGCGTCGCGCCCGCCCGCCGCGCGGATTGGCCCGCCTCCCTCGCCTCCGCCCCGCCAACCGCGCCCTCCCATTGGTCCCCGCCGGAAAGGGGGCGGGACCCCGGCAGCGCGGCGCCCTTCCGCCCCGCCGGCAGCCGCAGCATGGCCGCCGTCCCGCCCGACTCCTGGCAGCCGCCCACCGTCTCCATGGAGACCACGTAAGGGGCGGGGCCGCTCCCACCGGCACCGGGACCGGCACCGGCAGCGGGCGGCCCCTCCCACCCCCCCGGCCCGCTCCGGGCCCCGCCCTCCGGCATCGGGCAGCCCCCGGCATCCCCCGCCGGTACCGGGCAGCCCCTGGGTGTCCCTACCGCGGTACCGGACAGCCCCCGGTCCCCCCACCCCTCCGGTACCGGGCAGCCCCTGCCCCCCCCCGTACCCGGCAGCCTCTGGGTCGTCCCCCCCCGGTACCGGGAAACCCCCAATTGCCCCCCCCCGCTACCGGACAGCCCCTGCCCCCTTCCCCGGTACCGGGCAGCCCCTGGGTGTCCCCCCCGGTACCGGGCAGCCCCCAATTCCCCCCCCCGCGGTACCGGACAGCCCCTGCCCCCCCGCCCCGGTACTGAGCAGCCCCTGAGCCCCCCGCCCCCGCTACCGGGCAGCCCCTGCCCCCTCCCCCGGTACCGGACAGCCCCTGGGTCCCCCCGCTACCGGGCAGCCCCCAATTCCCCCCCCGGTACCAGGCAGCCCCCAGTCCGTCCACCCCCCGGTACCGGGCAGCCCCCCTTGCCCCCCTGCCCGCTCCGTGTCCCCCCCCGGTCGGTCTGAGCCCCCGTTGGGGGGGGGGGGGGCACCATGGGGTGCCCCCCCCCCCGGTGCCGGTGCCGGTGCCGGTGTGGCGGCAGGATGGGCCCGCTGGTGCTGGAGCTGTACTGGAAACACGCCCCCCGCACCTGCAAGAACTTCGCCGAGCTCTGCCGTCGCGGCTACTACAACGGCACCAAATTTCACCGCGTCATCAAGGACTTCATGGTGCAGGGGGGGGACCCCACCGGCACCGGTAAGAGACACCCCCCCCCTCCGCCGTCACCGTCACCGCGGCCCCTCCCGTGCCGGGCGGGGGTCCCGGCTGAGCCCCCCTCTCCTCCTCCCCAGGCCGCGGCGGTGCCTCCATCTACGGCAAACAGTTCGAGGACGAGCTGCACCCCGAGCTGAAGTTCACCGGTGAGAGAAACCGTCACCAGGAGGTCAACAACCCAACCGTGGGGTGACATGGCCCCCAGGACCCCAGCCATGGGGTGGCGTGTCCCCCCATGACACCAGAACCTTGGCTATGGGGTGCTGTGTCCCCCAAGACCCCATCCATGGGCTGGCACGTCCCCCATGATACCAGAAACTTTGCCATGGGGTGGCATGTCCCTCATGTCCCCCAGGACCCCATCCATGGGGTGCCATGTCCTCTGAGACCCTGTCCATGGGGTGGCATGTCCCTCATGTCCCCCAAGACCCCATCCATGCAGTGGCATGACCCCCAAGACCCTGTCCATGGGTTGGTGAGTCCCCCATGATGCCAGGACCTTGGCCGTGGGGTGGCATCTCCCTCAAGACCCCAGCTATGGACTGCCATGTCCCCCATGACACCAGAAGCTTGGCCATGGAGTGGCATGTCCTCCAAGACTCTGTCCGTGGGGTGGCATGTCCCCCATGATCCCAGGACCTTGGCCATGGGGTAGCGTGTCCCCCAAGACCCCATCCATGGGGTGGCATGTCCTCCATGTCCCCCAAGACCCCACCCATGGGTTGTTGAGTCCCCCATGACGCCAGGACCTTGGCCATGGGGTCACTTGTCTCACACACCCCCAAGACCCCATCCATGGGGTGCCATGTCCTCCATGATGCCAGAAGCTTGGCCATGGGTTGGCATGACCCCCAAGACGCCATCCATGGGCTGGCATGTCCTCCATGTCCCCCAAGACCCCATCCATGGGTTGTTGAGTCCCCCATGATGCCAGGACCTTGGCCATGGGGTCACTTGTCTCACACACCCCCAAGACCCCATCCATGGGGTGTGGCATATCCCCCAAGACCCCATCTATGGGGTGGCATGTCCTCCATGTCCCCCAAGACCCCACCCATGGGGTGTGGCATGTCCCCCAAGACCCCATCCATGGGGTGCCATGTCCCCCATGATGCCAGAAGCTTGGCCACGGGGTGCCACATCCCCCATGTCCCCCAGGACCCCGTCCATGGGTTGGCATTTCCCCCAAGACCCCATCCACGTGGTGCCCTATCTCCCACGATACCAGGTCAAACCCCCCCCCCCCAAAACGCAGAACATTAACGCTGCCCGTCCGTCCGTCTGTCCATCCCCAGGCGCCGGCATCTTGGCCATGGCCAACGCGGGGCCGGACACCAACGGCAGCCAGTTCTTCCTGACGCTGGGCCCGGCGCAGTGGCTGGACGGGAAGCACAGCATCTTCGGGAGGGTCTGCCAGGGCATGGGGGTGCTGGGCCGCCTGGCCATGGTGGAGACCAACGCCCAGGACCGGCCCCTCGACGATGTCAAGGTCATCAAGGCTTTTCCTTCGGGGTAGGGGGTGTCCGTCTGTCCGTCCCCTCCCCTCCATTTTGTAGCGCTCGGTTGGAATAAAAGAGGTGGGAAATGGTGGTGACCCCCCCGCCCCCCCCCCGTGGTGGGGTTTGGTTTTTTTTTTGGAGGGGCTGTGATGGCCCCGTCGTGGTTGGGGACAGGGGGCCGTGTGTGTGTCCCCCCCCAAAAAAAGTGTCCTGGGACCCCCTATCATGGGCCAGCGGGGGGGGTGGGAGCGGGGGGGTGGTGCTGCCCCCCCCCCCCCCCCGCAGCATTGGGGACCCCCAAACTGGCGGGCGGTGTCCCCGTGCACGGGGGTCCCAATGCCAGCACTGTGTGTGTCCCCCCCCAGCCCTTGGTGTCCCCGTGTCTGTCCCCCCCCGATGGGTTTCGGTGCCCCAGAGCCCTTTGCTGTTTCTGTAGGACCTACAATAACACCTGGGCTGCAGCAGGCCTGGGGGCTCCAGTCTGCCCAGTGCTCCCAGTACAGCCCGGCCCCAGTACCCCCTCGTCCCCATGGCCGAGGCAAAGGGAGCACTGGGGGTACTGGGGACTGGAGTGGGAGGTCCCAGGGGAGGACCTGGGACAGTACTGGGAGCACCTGAGTGATACTGGGGATAGTGTGGGGGTGGTACTGGGAGCCACTGGGAGGCACTGGGGGACCCTGGGTCTGGTGATGGGGGTGAGGGGGCACTGGGGGGGGGGGGTCTGGCTAAGGGAGGACTGGGGGGACTGGGAACTCTCCCCGGGGAGCGGGGTGGTACCCGGAGGGGTGCCGGGCTACGGGGGGGCACTGGGGGTACCGGGAGCCGCCGGGAGGTACCGGGGGGGTACCGGGGGCAGTACCGGAGGTCCGGGGGTGGTACCGGGGATCGGGGGGCGAGCCCGGGGGCGGTATCGGTGGGCTGGGGGCGATCGCGAGGATCCGGGGGCGAGCGCGGGGGCGATGGCGGGGGTCCGGGGGCGATGGCGGGGGTCCGGGGGCGGGGCGGGGCGGGGCGGGGGCGGTCCCGGGGTCCCCGGGGGCGGTATCGTAGGAAACACCGGGGCAGCCCCTCGGTGCGGGGCCGGGAGCCCCGGGCGGGGCCGGGGGCGGTGCCGGGGCGGAGCCCATCCCCATCCCGATCCCGATCCCGGTCCCCATCCCGGTCCCCATCCCGCTGCCGGTGCCGGGCAGCGGCGGAGCCCGGGGCATGGCGGGCCTGGGCGCCCCGGAGGCGGGCAGCGGCCCCGGCCCCGGCCCCGTCCCGGCCACCCGGGTGGAGCTGACGGTGTCCTGCAGGTACCGGGCACCGGGGGCGGCGGGGAGCGGGGGGCGCTGGCGTTGTAGGGCGCTGGGAGGCACTGGGAGGCACTGGGAGGCAGCGGGGAGCAGGGGGCCGTTGGTGTTGTAGGATACTGGGAGGCACTGGGAGGCAGCGGGGAGCTGGGGGCAGTCGGCGTTGTCGGATACTGGGAGGCACTGGGAGGCAGCGGGGAGCAGGGGGCCGTTGGTGTTGTAGGATACTGGGAGGCACTGGGATGCACTGGGACGTAGCAGGGAGCAGTCGGTGTTGTAGAATACTGGGAGGCACTGGGAGGTAGCGGGGAGCAGGAGGCAGTTGGTTTTGTAAGATACTGGGATGCACTGGGAGGCAGTGGGGAGCAGGGGGCCGTTGGTGTTGTAGGATACTGGGAGGCACTGGGATGCACTGGGAGGTAGCAGGGAGCAGTCGGTGTTGTAGAATACTGGGAGGCACTGGGAGGTAGCGGGGAGCAGGAGGCAGTTGGTTTTGTAATATACTGGGATGCACTGGGAGGCAGTGGGGAGCAGGGGGCCGTTGGTGTTGTAGGATACTGGGAGGCACTGGGATGTACTAGGATGCACTGGGAGGCACTGGGAGGCAGCCAGGAGCAGGGAGTAGTCAGTGTTTTAGGATACTGGGAGGCACTGGGGGAGCAGGAGGCAGTTGGCATTGTAGGATACTGGGAGAATGGGGAGCACTGAGAGGCACTGGGGGAGCAGGAGGCAGTTGGTGGTTTTGGATACTGGGAGGCACTGGGGGAGTGGGGGGCACTGGGGGAGCAGGAGGCACTCGGGCGTGTAGGGTACTGGGATGCACTGGGAGAGTGGGGGGAGCACGGGGGGTGTTGGATACTGGGGCATGGGGGGCACTTAGTGGGGGGGCACTGGGAGATACTGGGAGAGCCAGCAGTATTGTAGGTATAGGGTACTGGGAGGCACTGGGGGAGTGGGGGGCTTGGGGGGGACACTGGGAACATGGGGACACTCAGGGGCATGGGGCACTGGGAGGCACTGGGAGCACTGGGGGAGGATGGGGGGGCCACTGGGAAGCACTGGGAGAGCAGAGGGTGCTGGGGGCTTTGGGGTACTGGGAGAGCTGGGGGGAGTGGGGTCTCTGGGGATGGGGGGGTGCACGAAGGGGGGGAATCAGGGGGGTTCCGAGGGTCCCAGGCTGCCTCCCAGTGCCCTCCAGTGCCCGCCAGTGTCCCCCCGAGGTGGGATCCCCCCCGGTCCTGTTGTCCCCCCCTAATGTGGGTGCCAGCTCGGGGTGGGGGGGGGCGCACATGGGTGCTGGGGGCTCTGCTGTGGGTGCTGGGGGCCGAAACGGGGGAGCTGGGGAGGGTGAAATACCACCGACACCCCTGGCCCCCTCCGTACCCCCCTCTGCAAACTGGGGGTCGGGATCAGGGGGCTGGGGGTCCCCTGGGTGCCCCCCCGGCCGCGCTGGGTGCCCCGCGCCCCCGGCTGCAGCGGGTGCCCCCCCGGCCGCGCTGCCTGCGGCCGCTCCGACCTATTTTTCCTCCCACTCCATCGGAGACCGGAGAGTCCCGGCGGTGGGACACTGCTCCGAGCTGCGGCGGGGGGTGACGGGGCGTGGGGGGTCCCCTGCCGCAGCCCTGCACCCCAACAGCCGGCTGGGCACAACCTGGCACACGGCCACGCACCCTGGCACCCGGCTGGGCACCCCAACACCCATCTGGGTACAGCCTGACACACGGCCACGCACCCCGGCACCCGGCTGGGTACACCCTGACACGCAGCCACACACCCCGGCACACGGCTGGGCACCCCAACACCCGTCTGGGTACAGCCTGACACACGGCCACGCACACTGGCACACAGCTGGGCACCCCAACACCTGGCTGGGTACAGCCTGGCACATGGCCACACACCCCGGCACCCGGCTGGGCGCCCCAACACCCGGCTGGGTACAGCCTGGCACACAGCCACGCACACTGGCACACAGCTGGGCACCCCAACACCCGGCTGGGTACAGCCTGGCACATGGCCACACACCCCAGCACCCGGCTGGGTCAGCCTGGCACACAGCCACTCACCCTGACACCCGGCTGGGTACACCCTGACACACAGCCACGCACCCTGACACATAGCAGGGCGCCCCAACACCCGGCTGGGTACACCCTGACACACAGCCATGCACCCTGACATATAGCAGGGCACCCCAACACCCAGCTGGGTACACCCTGACACACAGCCATGCACCCTGACACATGGCATGGAGCACACGGAGCCATGCACACCCTGACACACGGCTGTGCGCACCAACACACAGTTGTACACGCCCTGACACACACCATGGAGTACACCCGGCCATGCACACCCCGACACGCAGCCGTGCACACCCCAACACACGGTTGTGCACACCCTGGCACGCAGCCGTGCACCCCAGCACACCCAGCCATATGCACACACCCACAGCCCGGCGTGCACAGCCGCGCTGACACTCGCACTCACACTCGCACTCGCACTCGCACTCCCGCTCCCTCTCACAGCCCCGTCTCCCCGCAGGCAGCTCCTGGACAAGGACACCTTCTCCAAGTCGGACCCGCGTGAGTAGGAGCCGGGGGTGTTGGGGAGTCTGGGGGGTGTCTGGGGGGTGTTGGGGCCTGTCAGGGGGTGTCTGGGGGGTGGCAGGGGGGGGTGGGGAGTCTGGGGGGTGTCTGGGGGGTGTTGGGGCCTGTCAGGGGGTGTCTGGGGGGTGTCAGGGGGTGTTGGGGAGTCTGGGGGGTGTCTGGGGGGTGTTGGGGCCTGTCAGGGAGGTGTCAGGGGGTGCCGGGGGGTGTCGGGGTGTCAGGGGGTGTTGGGGTGTCCGGGGGGTGCTGGGGGGTGCCGGCCCCCCTGACCGCTGCCGCCTCTGCCCGCAGTCTGCGTGCTCTACACCCAGCGCCCCGGCAGCAAGCAGTGGCGGGAGGTGAGCGCCCAGACGGACAGACGGACGGACAGTCAGTGTGGCGGTGGTGACGGTGGCCAATCAGCCAATCAGCATGTTGGGGTGCCAGCCAGCCAGCCAATCAGCATGTCGGGGTGCTGGCCAATCAGCATGTAGGCATGCCAACCAGGTGGCCAATCAGCATTGTTGGGGTGTCAGCCCGCTGGCCAATCAGCACGTCAAGGTGATGGCCGGGTGGCCAACCAGCATGTCAGGGTGTCGGGGTGCTGGCCAATCAGCACGTTGGGGTGCTGGCCCGGTGGCCAATCAGCATGTCCGATTCTGGCCAACTGCATGTTGGGGTACTGACCAATGAGCACGTTGGGGTGTTGGCCAGCTGGCCAATTGGCATGTTGGGGTGCTGGTCAGCCAGCCAATCAGCATGGTGGGGTGCAGGCAGCCAGCCAATCAGCATGCTGGGGAGCTGGGGAGCGTGTTGGGGTGCAGGCAGCCAGCCAATCAGCCATCGGCGTGTAGCCAGCTGGCCAATGGGTGCTGGCTGTCCCCGGGGAGGGGACGCTCGGGGACGCCCCTCGGGGTGCCCTGGCCCCCCCGCTCCCTCCCGCCCCCCACCGCCGCCCTGTAATTAACGGCTGCTTAATTGAGGGGCTTCGGGCCTTAATGAGCAGGCGGGGGCCGGGCGGGACGCGGTGCCAGCCCCGCGCCGGATGACAAAGGGGCACCTGGTCCCGCCGTGCCTGGCCCGCGCGTCCCCTCCCGCCCCCCGCGTCACCGCGTGTCCCCACGTCCCCGGCCCCATGTGGCCACGTCCCCCCGGTGTCCCTCCGTCCCCATCCCCATGTCCCGGTGTCCCCATGTCCCCCCAGTGTCCCTCCGTCCCCGTCCCCACGTCCCCGGCCCCATGTGGCCACGTCCCCCCGGTGTCCCTCCATCCCCATCCCCATGTCTGGGTGTCCCCATGTGGCCACGTCCCCCCAGTGTCCCTCTGTCCCCATCCCCGTGTCCCGGTGTCCCCATATCCGGGTGTCCCTGTGTCTCTATGTCGCCATGTCCGGGTGTCCCCATGTCCCCCTGGTGTCCTTCCATCCCCATCCCCATGTCCTGGTGTCCCTCTGTCCCCATGTCCGGATGTCCCCATGTCCCCCTGGTGTCCCTATGTCCCCATGTCTGGGTGTCGCCATGTTCCCCCAGTGTCCCGCCATTCCCATCCCCATGTCTCGGTCTCCCTCTGTCCCCATGTCCAGATGTCCCCATGTCCCCCGGTGTCCCTCCATCCCCATCCTGGTGTCCCTATGTCCCCATGTCTGGGTGTCCCCATGTTACCGTGTCCCCATGTTACCATGTCCCCGCGGTGTCCCTCTGTCCCCATCCCCATGTCCCGGTGTCCCTATGTCGCCATGTCCGGGTGTCCCTCTGTTCCCGTGTCCCCATGTCTGGATGTCCCCATGTCACCCCGGTGTCCCCATGTCCCCCAGTTTGGCCGGACCGAGGTCATCGACAACTCCCTGAACCCCGACTTTCTGCGCAAATTCGTCCTCGACTACTTCTTCGAGGAGAAGCAGAACCTCCGCTTCGACCTGTGAGTGTCCCCGCTGTCCCCAGGGCTGTCCCCCCCGGCCACCCCGGCCCCCTGCGCCCCGGCACAGCCCCCCCGCGGCGGGGCTGGGTGCGGTGGCCCAGCCCGTGTCTGGGGACGCCAGGCGGGAGCTGGCGTCCGTCCCTGTCCCAGGCATGTCCTTGTCACCATCCAGTCCCTGTCCCTGTCCCCCTCCCTGTTCTGTCCCCATCCCCATCCCCATCCCTGTCCCCATCCCGTCCCCATCCCATCCCTGTCCCTGTCTCCATCCTTGTCCCCATCCCGTCCCTGTCCCTGTCCCCATCCCATCCCTGTCCCTGTCCCCCTCCCATCCCCTCCCATCCCATCCCTGTCTCCATACCCATCCCTGTCCCATCCCTGTCCCCATCCCCATACCTAACCCATCCCCGTTTGTGTCCCATCCCTGTCCCCGTCCCTGTCCCCATCCCCTCCCATCCCCTCCCATCCCTGTCTCCATACCCATCCCTGTCCCATCCCTGTCCCTATCCCCATACCTAACCCATCCCCATCCCTGTCCCCATCCCTGTCCCCATCCCATCCCATCCCTGTCCCCATCCCGTCCCTGTCCCTGTCCTGTCCCATCCCATCCCTGTCCCATCCCATCCCTGTCCCATCCCTGTCCCCAAGGCCACCCCATCCCCGCTGCCTCAGCCACGTGTCCCCGCCTGTCCCCAGGTACGATGTGGACTCCAAAAGCCCCGACCTCTCCAAGCACGTAAGTGCGGGGACGCCACCGCTCCCCCCCGGCTCTGCGGGGCTGGGGACGGGGACGGTGACAGACCCCGGTGACACCGCGGCTCTGGCAGGATTTCCTGGGCCAGGCCTTCTGCACCCTGGGCGAGATCGTGGGCTCGGCCGGCAGCCGCCTGGAGAAGCCCCTGACGTGAGCCCCCCGTGCCTCGGTTTCCCCCGGGGGGCCCTGCGCCGGGCTGGCTGCCCGGTGTCCCCACGTCCCCCTCACCCCGGTGCTGGCGGGGCGCCCGGGTCCTTATCCGGGTGTCTGGGATGGAGACCAGAGCCTGGTGCCGACAGCCCCGGCTCCGGGCTGCCCCGGCTCCCCGTGTCCCTTCCCCGGCCCCTGCCTCAGTTTCTCCACGGGGGGGGGTCTGCCTTGGGGGGGGAAGGGGGGTCTGCCTGGGGGGGGGTCGGGTCTGGCTTTGGGGGGGGTGTCCCCTCTGTCACCCTTCGCTGTGTGTCCCGGCAGGATGGGGACGGTCACCACGCACGGCCGGGGCAGGAGACCCACTCCGGCCATCTCCAACGGGTGAGTTTGGGGGTGCCGGGGGGGGGGTGGGACGGACAGCGGGGTCCCCATGTCCCCCCCTCCCCGGCTCACGGCCCCTCCCGGCAGCGGCGTCCCCGAGAAGAAGTGCGGCACCATCATCCTCCTCGCCGAAGAGCTGGGCAACTGTCGGGTGAGCCGGGGAGCCGGGGGACAGGTTGGGGACACCCCAGTGCCATGTTGGGGGGCTGAGACACTCCCCCCCGCCGGCTGCACCCCCTGGGCCTTCCTCACTCCGGGGTGAGGAAGATGAGGGTCAGGGCTGACCCGTCCCCATGGCGTGTCCCGTGGGGGTCTCAGCCTCCCCTCCCGCGCCGAGCAGCACCCACCCAGGACCCTGCCCCCCCCATGTCGCCGGGGGTGCCGGGTGGGTGACCCCGTCCCCGTCCCCGCCGCAGGACGTGGCCACGCTGCAGTTCTGCGCCAACAAGCTGGACAAGAAGGATTTCTTCGGCAAATCCGACCCCTTCATGGTCTTCTACCGCAGCAACGAGGACGGGACGTGAGTGACACCCCCCCAAAACGCGGTGACACCCCCCCAAAAGGCAGTGACAGCAAGGGGGACACAGCCCTGGCCATGGGACACCTCCGATGTCCCCGTGGAGCTGGGCTGGCTTTGGTGGGGGGTCTCCAAAAAATCACCGCTGGGGGGGGGGGTGTTGCCATCAGGGGGTGACCCCCTTGTGTCCCCCCTCCTTGTCCCCCCGCCCAGCTTCACCATCTGCCACAAGACGGAGGTGGTGCGGAACACGCTGAACCCGGTCTGGCAGGCCTTCGCCATCCCCGTCCGCGCCCTCTGCAACGGTGACTACGACCGGTGAGCGCCGGGTCCTCCGGGGCAGGCGAGGGCGGCCGCTCTGCACCCTCTTCCCGCAGCCTCTGTGGTACCTACGCTAATACCCAAGCCCTGCGGCATCCCAGCCTGCCCACGCTGCGTGCCTCAGTTTACCCATCTGGGCAATGGGCTTTATCGCCGTCACGGGGCGGGGGGGATGTCCCCCAAAACCGGAGTCACCGGCTGCGTGTCCTGGTGAACAAAGCTCCGCGGCGTCGCGCCGCTGGCTTGGCCCCATGTCGGACGTTGCTGTGGCAACGGCGGATAAAAATATCCCACCGAAAAAGCCTGAGGAGGAGGAGGAGGAGGAGGAGGAAGCAGGAAAAGGCCCACGGAGGCGTCAAAACAAACCCACGGGGAGCGGGCACCGGGAGCGGCCCCGGGGACCCATCGCAGCCCCCAGGGTGGGGGTCCGGGGTTTTTGGGGGTGCCGGGAGGTGGCCCTGACCCCCCCTTGCCTTGCAGAGCTATCAAGGTGGAGGTGTACGACTGGGACCGCGATGGCAGGTGAGCCGGGGGGTGGCCCTGGGGACCCCCCCACCCCGCCCCGCGCCCCGGCTGACGGTGACCCCCCCCTCGCCCCGCAGCCACGACTTCATCGGGGAGTTCACCACCAGCTACCGGGAGCTGGCGCGGGGACAGAGCCAGTTCAACGTCTACGAGGTGAGGCCGCGGAGCGGGGCAGGGAGAGGGGGGTCCAGCTGCACCCACGGGTGATACGGTCCCCGTGCTGCACCCCTGGGCCCTACGGTCCCCAGGGTGCCTGTGCTGCACCCCTGGGGCATTGCAGTCCCTTGGGTGCTTGTGCAGCACCCCTGGGCGTTACATACCCCAGGGTGCCCCTGCTGCACCCGTGGGTGTTACAGTCCCCAGGGTGCCTGTGCTGCACCCCAGGGTCACGGTCCCTGTGCAGCGTCTCTGGGTTTTCTGGTCCTTGGCATCTCCATGCTGCACCCCTGGGCGTTACGGTCCCGGTCCTGCACCCCTGGGCATTGCAGTCCATTGGGTGCCCATGCTGCACCCCTGGGTGTCATGGTCCCTGTGCAGCATCTCTGGGTTTTATGGTCCTCAGGGTCTCCGTGCTGCACCCCTGGGCGTTACATAGCCCAAGGTCCCCGTGCTGCACCCATGGGTGTTGTGGTCCTTGTGCTGCATCCCTGGGTGTCACGGTCCCCATCCTGCACCCCTGGGCATTTCAGTCCCCGGGGTGCCCAGGCTGCACCCCTGGGTGCCACAGCCCCCAGGGCTGCACCCCTGGGCATTACCACCCCCCCAGGGTGTCCCTCTGTACCCCGGTGCGGTGTCCCCTGTGCTGCACCCCTGGGTGTTGCATACCTCAGGGTGCCTGTGCTGCACCCCAGGGTGTCACGGTCCCTGTGCTGCACCCCTGGGTGTCGTGATGCCCGGGGTCCCCATGCTGCACCCTGGGGTGTCGTGGTTCCCGTGCTGCACCCCTGGGTGCCACAGCCCCCTGTGCTGCACCCCTGGGCGTTAGGATCCCCAGGGTCCCCATCCTGCACCCCTGGGTGTTGCATACCTCAGGGCACCCATGCTGCACCCCTGGGTGTCGTGGTCCTTGTGCTGCACCCCTGGGTGTCGTGATGCCCGGGGTCCCCATGCTGCACCCTGGGGTGTTACCATCCCCAGAGTCCCCGTCCTGCACCCCTGGGTGTCACGGTCCCCATCCTGCACCCCTGGGCATTTCAGTCCCCGGGGTGCCCATGCCGCACCCCTGGGTGCCACAGCCCCCTGTGCCGCGCCCCGGGGCGTTATGGTCCCCGCGGTGCCCCTCTGCACCCCGGGGTGCTGCGGCTCCCGTGGGGAGCAGCTCCCCTCCGCCCCCCCAGGTGGTGAACCCCAGGAAGAAGATGAAGAAGAAGAAGTACCTGAACTCGGGGACGGTGAGGACGGGGGGGGACGGACGCGGGGAGGGGACACCGGGGGTGCAGCCGCTGTCCCCTGCTCAGCCCCTTGTCCCTGGCAGGTGACACTGCTGTCCTTCGCGGTGGAGTCCGACCACACCTTCCTGGACTACATCAGGGGCGGGTGAGCGCGGAGCGGGGGACACGAGCCTCAGTTTCCCCATCTGTGTCCTGGGGGCTGGACCCGAGCCGGCGGGGACCGGGGCAGGGTGACCCCAGCACCCACAGCTTGGGTGCAGGGCGGGGTGAAAGCTCAGCGCAGGGAGATTTGGGGGTGCTGGGAATTGGAGGGGGGTGGATGCACCCTTGGGCGCAAGCCGGTCTGCGGGCCGAGGGCTGCCCCCCCCATACCCACGGGTCACATCCTGCATCGCCCACCCCAGGCCCCTAAAGCCGCTTTCACCCCTCCCAGGACCCAAATCAACTTCACGGTGGCCATCGACTTCACTGCGTCCAACGGTGAGCGCGGGCCCGCGTGTCCCCCCCCCGGCGTCATTTAACGAAGGGGGCTCGTTCGGTCGCTGATGGGGGGCGGGTGCGGCGCAGCTGAGCCCCCCGCCCGCGCAGGGAACCCCTCGCAGTCCACCTCGCTGCACTACCTGAGCCCCTACCAGCTCAACGCCTACGCCATGGCCCTCAAAGCCGTGGGCGAGATCATCCAGGACTACGACAGCGACAAAATGTTCCCCGCCCTCGGCTTCGGCGCCAAGATCCCGCCGGACGGACGCGTGTCCCACGAGTTCCCGCTGGTGAGGGTCTGACCCAAAGCGGGGGTGGGGGGGACGGGGTTGGGGACACGGCGGCATCGTCCTTGTCACCGGGATTCCTCGTCCTGCAGAACGGTGACGCGGCCAACCCGGCGTGCAGCGGCATCGAGGGCGTGCTGGAGGCGTATCACCGCAGCCTGCGCAGCGTCCAGCTCTACGGCCCCACCAACTTCGCTCCCGTGGTCAACCACGTCGCCCGGTAAGGGGGTCCCAGCACCCCCCCAGGGGGGTCTGTGCCCACCCCGCTGTCACTCACGGGGTCCCCCCCCAGCTCGGCGGCGGCGGTGCTGGATGGCTCCCAGTACTTCGTCCTGCTCATCATCACCGACGGCGTCATCTCGGACATGGCGCAGACCAAGGAGGCCATCGTCAACGTGAGTCCCGCGGGGCAGTGGGTGCCCCTGGAGGGGGTGCGGGGACCAGCTGGGGTTGGGGTGCTCCGAGCCGTCTGGGGTGCAACAGCCAGCTGGGTGCACGGGGCGCGGCGAGCCCTGGGGGTGCAATAACGGACTGGGACCCCCCAGGATGTCAGGGTGCCCCGATCAGCCGGGGTTTGGGGTGCCCCAGGACAGGGTGCAAGGACCAGCCGGGGTCGGGGTGCTCTGAGCCATCCTGGGTGTGACAGCCAGCTGGGTGCACGGGGTGCGGCGAGCTGTGCGGGTGCAACAACCAACCAGGTGCACAGGGTGCCCCAAGATGGGTGCGGTAACCAGCCAGGGATGCGGGGTGCCCCGAGATGTCAGGGGGCAAGGACCGGTGGGGGCTTGGGGTACCCCAAGATGGGTGCAGTAACCCCCCGGGGATGCAGGGTGCCCTGAGATATTGGGGTGCAATCATCTGCCAGGGGCACAGGGTGCCCCAAACTGGGGTGCACCGACCGGCCAGATGCCCCGGGGCGCCCCACGCCGTCAGGGTGCTGGTGCAATGGGGGTGGCGGGTGCGATGGGCGGCCAAGGACGCGGCGTCCCCGCGGGGGGGTGGCGAGTGGCTCCGGCCGCCTCCGCACCAGGGGCCTGGAAAGGAAAAAAGCCATTTCGGCGCCGCGGCGGCTCTTCGAAGGCGCCAGCGGCACCTTGGCCCTCGCCAGCGCCGTACCCTCACCTTCCCGCCCCGTCCCCCCGCCTCGCTCGGCCTGGCACCCGGGCGAGCTGGGAGCTAAATTCTTCCTCCTCCTCTTCCTCCTCCTCATCCCCCGAGCTCCCTTGCAGGGGCTCAGCCCCATCGCGGCTTCCCGGTACCCGGGGCGTCGGGAGGATTGGGGATGCTGGGGCGGGAGAGGGGCTGGCAGCGCCCGCGGTGCCGCCGGTGCCAGGCGTCCCTGGGATCAGCTCCCGGCCGGGGCAGGAGGGAGAACAGCGCTGGGAAGAGTTGTTTGCTGCTTGATTTAATATCCCCGCACTGCGGCTCTGCCGGGAGCTCAGGGCGCTCAGCCCCGGCAGCTGCCACACCTCGCACCGGCCCCGGTGCCCGCATGGCCCCCGGCACCGCCATGGCCGGGCTCGGGGCTGTGCCACCCCACGGCTGTGCCGGGCCGCGGGCAGGGCTGCGGGTGCCCTTTGGGGGTGGCTTTGGAGGCTGGTGCTGCCCCGGGAGCACCGCGCTCAGCCCAGGGTGCCCTTCACCGGCGGTCGCGGTGCCACCGGGCACGGGATGCCCGTCACGGCCCCAAGGACAGGGTGCCCATCACGGCCCCGGGCATGGGGCGCCCATCGTGGCGCTCGGGTGCCCACCATCGCCCCAAGGACAGGGTGCCCATCACAGCCCCGGGCACAGGACACCCACCACGACCCCGAGGACGCGATGCCCATCCCAGGGTGCCCGTTGCAGCCCCGAGCGCGGGATGCCCAGCACCGCACCGAGCGCGGGACGCCCGTCACGGCTCCGGGCGCCGGATGCCCATCGTGGCCCGAAGCGCGGGGTGCCCGCGCCCACCCCGAGCAGCGATGAGGCCAGAAATGGCGCAGACATCGCGCCGTGATGATCCACGCTCCCGCAGGCGGCAGCGGTGCGGGTAGCGGGCAGGGCAGCGGGCAGGGCAGCGGGCAGGGCAGCAGGCAGCAGCGATGCCGGGGTCCCTGAGGGGCACCACGGGCGGCTCCCTGCAAAGGTGCTGCACCCCAGGACCTGATGGGTGCTGGGGGGGGGATTAACGCCAGGGGTGGGAGGGGGCTGCACCTCACACCCCCCCCCCAGGACTGAGCTGCATTTGGTGGCCACAACATTAAATTTGAAGCCTTTTTTTTATTTTTTCTCCCTCCCCCCGGCCGCTGCAGGCTGCCAAGCTCCCCATGTCCATCATCATCGTCGGGGTGGGCCAGGCCGAGTTTGACGGTAAGGCCACGGTGTCCCCATCCCACCCCGTGTCCCCGGGGGGGGGGGGGGACAGGGACCGGGGGGGGGGGGGGAGGGGGGCCGCAGGTGCCTTTGGCCACAGGGGAAATAGGAGTTGAATTTGTCGGGGCTCAGCGGGATTCGCCGCAAGCCGGCGCGCGTGGGGTTATGAGCGGAGGCGTTCGTGAGGGCCGAAGGAGCCCCCCGGGGGGGTTTGGGGGGACACGGGCAGCCCACCCCCCCCCGGCAGCCAGCTGCTCTGCCAGCAGGCAGGCAGCGAAGGCAAATTAAAACTCCCCCAGTAATTGCCGCTGATGAATCAGCCCCGCTCCCCTGCCTGCACGCGCCTGCCTGCGGCTGCCGGCGCTCGGGGGCGGCGGCGTTCGGGTTTGGGGGGGGTTAAAGGGGTCCCACACTGGGGGGGTGGGGGGGGGGGCTGCTGACCCCCCCTTTGCGCCCCTCGCAGCCATGGTGGAGCTGGATGGTGACGACGTCCGCATCTCCTCCCGCGGCAAAGTGGCCGAGCGGGACATCGTGCAGGTACCGGCGCCCCCCCCGGGGATTGGGGACCCCCCCGGCTGGCGGGGCACGGCGGGGGCATGGCAGGGGCACCCCAAATCCCCCCCGGCGCTCGTGGGGTCCACTGACTGGTCCCAGCATGGAGGGATGATGAGATGGACTGGACAGTGGGGGGGGCACTGGGAAATGGGGGTGCACTGGGAAATGGGGGTGCACTGGGACATTGGGGGGTTCATGTACTGGGACAGGGGGGTGCATGGGGACATGAAGGGGGGTGCACTGGGACATGGGGGGATCATTTACTGGGACATGGCGGGGCACTGGGACATGAAGGGGGGGTGCACTGGGAAATGCGGGTGCACTGGGACATGGGGGTGCACTGGGACATGAAGGGGGGGGGGACTGCGACATGGGGGGCACTGGGCCATTTGGGGGGGCATTGGGATGGGGGGATGTGCTGGGATATGGGGGGCTGCACTGGGAAGAAGGGGTGCACTGGGGCTTGGGATGTACCTGGACGTGGGGGTGCACTGGGATTTGGGGACACACTGGGACATCAGGGGTGGGGAGGGGGCACCGGGACGTGGGGCTGCAGTGGGTGGGACACAGTGGGACATGGGGACACCACAGGGGGACATGGGGACACAGCAGGACATGGGGACATCGCAACAGGACATGGGGACACCACAGTGGGACACGGGGACACAGCAGGATATGGGGACACAGCGGGACATGGGGACACCCCAGTGGGCCATGGGGACGCACTGGGCCACGGGGACGCACGGGGCCATGCCGGCCATGGGGACCAGGCCCTGGACGCCCCCAATCCCGTTGTCCCCCCTCGTCCCCCCCAGTTCGTCCCCTTCCGTGACTACGTGGCCGGGCCGGGCAGCCCGGTGCTGAGCATGGCGCGCCTGGCCAAGGACGTCCTGGCCGAGATCCCCGACCAGTTCATCTCCTACATGAAGGCGCGGGGCATCAGACCCCAGCCGGGCCCCCCCAGCCCCGGCCCCCCACTGCCCCCCAGCCCTGACGGCCGCCCCGCGTCCCCCCGCACCCTGCCGGGACCCCCCCCCCCCTCCCCCCCCCCAAAATCCCCTTTTCTGGGGGTCCCGGGGGGGGGGGGTTGGGGACGGCGGCGCCTTTGCTGGCGCTGGCCGAGCGTCCTTGGTGCCCCCCCGCCATGTCCAGCCACCCCCGTGGTGGCTCGCCCCCATCCTGGCACCCCCAGAGCGGTGCTGAGGGCCATATCCTGCCCCCCCCAAAAAAGGGGCAGGGGGTCCTGAGCCCCCCCCCACCTAGAGCACAGAGCTGGGGGGGGCAGGGCCCCCCCTGTCCCCCCCCCAGGCATGGGGACCCCTCCGGTGGGGGTTGGGCACGTCCCCATCCCCCCCCCCCCGGGGGGGCCGCCTGCCCCCGCCACCCCCACCCCTCCCGGGGGCCCCCGTGTGTGTGTGTGTGTGTGAGTGTGTGTGTGTGAGAGTGTGTGTGTCTGTGTGTGTGGCTGCGTGTGTGTGTCTCTGTGTGTCTGTGTGAGCGTGTGAATGTGTGTGTGTGTGTGTCTCTGTGTGTCTGTGTGTGCGTGTGTGTGAGTGTGTGTGTGAGTGTGTGTGTCTCTGTGTGTCTGTGTGTGTGTGTGTGAGTGTGTGTGTCTGTGTGTGTCTGTGTCTGTGTGTTTGTTTCTTTGTGTGTCTGTGTCTGTGTGTCTGTGTGTGTGTGTCTGTGTGTGTGTGTGTGTGAGTGTGTGTGTGTCTGTGTGTGTGTGTGTGTCTGTGTGTGTGTGTTTGTGTGTGTGAGTGTGTGTGTCTCTGTGTGTCTGTGTGTGCGTGTGAATGTGTGTGTGTGTGTGTCTCTGTGTGTCTGTGTGTGCGTGTGTGTGAGTGTGTGTGTGAGTGTGTGTGTCTCTGTGTGTCTGTGGGTGCGTGTGAATGTGTGTGAGGGTGTGTCTGTGTGTCTCTGTGTGTGCGTGTGTGTGAGTGTGTGTGTGAGTCTGTGTGTCTCTGTGTGTCTGTGTGTGTGTGTGTGAGTGTGTGTGTCTGTGTGTGTCTGTGTCTGTGTGTGTGTCTCTGTGTCTGTGTCTCTGTGTCTGTGTGTCTGTGTGTGTGTGTCTGTGTGTGTGTGTGTGTGAGTGTGTGTGTGTCTGTGTGTCTGTGTGTGTGTCTCTGTGTGTGTGTTTGTGTGTGTGAGTGTGTGTCTGTGTGTGTGTTTGTGTGAGTGTGTGTGTGTCTCTGTGTGTGTCTGTGTGTCTGTGTGTGTGTCTCTGTGTGTGTGTTTGTGTGTGTGAGTGTGTGTCTGTGAGTGTGTGTGTGTCTGTGTGTGTGTGTGTGTGAGTGTGTGTGTGTCTCTGTGTGTGTCTATGTCTGTGTGTATGTCTCTGTGTGTGTGTTTGTGTGTGTGAGTGTGTGTGTCTGTGTGTGTCTGTGTGTGTGTGAGTGTGTGTGTCTGTGTGTGTCTGTGTCTGTGTGTGTGTGAGTGTGTGTGTGTCTCTGTGTCTGGTGTCTGTGTCTGTGTGTCTGTGTGTGTGTGTCTGTGTGTGTGTGTGAGTGTGTGTGTGTCTCTGTGTGTGTCTGTGTGTCTGTGTGTGTGTCTCTGTGTGTGTGTGTGTGTGTGTGAGTGTGTGTCTGTGTGTGTGTGTGTGTGAGTGTGTGTGTGTCTCTGTGTGTGTCTGTGTGGCTGTGTGGCTGTGTGTGTGTGTGTCCCCCCCCCCGCTTTTCGACTTGCATGGACGCCCCCTTTGCCCCCCGCCCGCGCCGGCCTTGTATTGAGTTGCCTTAAATCGGAATAAATGATAGTCTTTTTAATTAAAAAAAATAAGACCCGTGGTGCCCCCCCCCCCCGGCATCGCCCCTGCAAGGGGTGACCCCCCCGTAGTCCGTGTGTCCCCCCCCCCCGACACAGACCAGGGCACGCGGGGTCCGTTTCGGTTTTATTTCTAATAACCCAAATATTGCAAATATACAGAAAAATACCAGTACAAAGCTATGACACCTCCGGGTTTATTTACAGGGCTCTGCACTGGCCTCGCTGCCCCCCCCGCCCCCAGCCGGGCCGGGGGGGCCCAGGGCTATGGCTTTGAGTTGGGGGGTCCCCCCCCCGCCCCCGCCCCCGTCCCCGGGGCCGCTGCAGCCCACGGGAGCGGTGCTGGGGCCGCGGCCCCCCCCCCAATCCTGCCGGCGCTCGGGGTGCTGTGCTGGGGGGGGGGTACAATCTCACCCGATCGCTTGGGGGGGGGGGGGGCGAGAGCGGAAGCCACGCGTCACGACAGCACGGCCGTATCGTGATAGCCACGGTGGGTCGCGAGGGGCTGGGGGGGGGGGGGGGTGTCCTGCATCTCCTCGTCCTGCTGGACCCCCCCCATCCTGCTGCACCCCACGCCGCAGCCCGGGGGGGGCCAGGCCAAGCCCCTGCACCCCGGCTGAGGGGGGGCTGTTGTGGGGTGCAGCCCCCCCCCCCCACAAAAGGGCATTTCCAGTGTAAGGAGACTGTAACAGTGCTGGGACCAAAACCTGGCAGGGTGCAAGCTGGGGGGGGGCTGCCAGCGAAGGATCGACCCCCCCCATCCTGCCTGCACCCTGCCTGCACCGCTGCCGGTGTGGGGGGGCCGGGGCTGAGCCCCCCCCAGCCCCTGGGTCAAGAGCTTCAAGCTTTAATTCCTTATTGCTGCGTTTCCCTCGGCCAAGGCCGGCGCGGGGGGGGGGGGGGCGAGCCGGGCCCTGGGGCCCCCCCACCCCAAAGCGGGGGGCCGGGGGGGCTGGCAGCGGCGCAGGCAGCCGGGTTCGTATTGCTTTGGAGAAGAAACAGGCAGCGGGGGGGCGGGGGGGGGGGAGCTGTGGGCAAGCCTGGCTGCTGCCACCCCCCCCCCCCAAAGGCAGCAGTGACCCCTCGGGCTCGTCCCCAGCCCCCCGGGGACACCGCTGCTGGCAGAGGGGGCCGGCAGCTCCCACTCCGTCGTCCTTAAAATAAAACAGCCCGGAAAAAGGGAAAATAAAAGACCGTAAAAGCCCCCTCCCCGCGCGGGAAGGAAATATTGGAGTGAAGTTAAACCCCTGCGTGTCCCCCCCACCCCAGCAGCGAAGCCGCCCCCGGCCGCAGCAGGCAGCGGGCGCGGGGGGGGGTCCTGCCTGCACGGCGGAGGGTGCAGGCAGCGTGACGGCGTCCCTGGCGTCGGCGCCGTGCTGCTACTCCAGGAGGTCCTGGGGAGAGACGGGATTGTCACCCAGCGGTGTCCCCGGCGCGGGGCACCGTCCTGTCACCCAACAGCCCCCGGAGGGGGGGGGGGGTCCCCGTGGGGGGACGCCGCGATGGCCGCGCTCACCTCGTCGGAGTCATCGTGGTAGCCGCCCTTGCCGGCTGGCGTGCCGGGATCCAGCGCGTCCATCCCCTCCACGCCGTTGGCCTCGGCGTGCTGCCGGAGGACGGAGTAGCGATGGACCAGGAACCTGGCAGGAGCGGAGATGGCGGGGGGGGGGGGGGGGGGGGGAAAATGCGTCACTGCGCTGCCCGCACCTCCGCCCCGGCGACGCCGCTCGAAGAGCGGAGCTGGGTGAAGGCAGCGCCAGGGTGTGCGGACGTTCGGCAGCCTCTCCAGCGCAAAGTCAGCCCGGGGAGGGGGTGCTTTGCCGCAATCTGGGGCTGGGCAGTGTCACCCTCGCCCTGCGGTGGCGGGGGGGGAGCATCCAGCCCCGGCTCAGCTCCTCACCTGCCCCCGCAGACGTATTTCTTGACGAGGAGGACTCCGGCCACGGCGGTGACGAGCAGCACGGCCACGACGGCGAGGATGATGGGGGTGGAGCTGGTAGACGCTGCCTGCAGGGAGAGGAGGAAGAGTCCAGAGGCTGGGGGTACCAACGTCCCCCCCAAACACCACGAGCACCCCGGTGTATCCCGGGGGATAAAAGCCACGACGTCCCCGCAGCACCCAGCCAGGATTCAGGCAGGCGAGAGGCCGCAGGCAGATTGAGGCAGGACAGTCCTGCCCATCACAAAGTTATTGGCTCCACGGGTACAGGCAGGAGATGGCCCCATGCCCAGAGCCGTCACCGCGCCCGGCCGGTGTCACCGTCACCGTCACCTACCAGCTGGCTGGGGTTGAGGAAGTTGCTGGTGCATTTCTTCTTCATGTCCGTTTCCTTGCGGCTCGGGCTCTCCCCTCCCAAACACTTGTCCCCAGGGATTTTCCGGTACCTGGAGATGGGGAGGTGACGCTCGGTGACCCCACAGCTGCTTCCCAGGGCCCGTCAGCCCCCATCCGAGGCGATGGGGCAGGATCTGTCCCCGCTGGGTGCAGCGTGAAGGATTCCCCAGGGATGTGGGGTTTCCACCCTGTGGAATCATCCTTCGGGGATCGGGAGGATCCCCGCCCCTGGCTCCGGCATCGACGCCGGCCAAGCTTTACCCGCTGGTCTTGAGCAGTTCCCGTCTGCCGTAGAGGCAGAATTCCAGGTCGTGTCCCTTCAGCTCCGGCTGCTCCACGCAGACAGACTGGTTCTCCGGGCGGTAGTAGCCAAAATCGCTGTGGGAAGAAAGGGCAAAGCAGATGAGATCCCGCTCGGGGACCCGGCGGGAGCCGGGCTAAAGGAGGGCGACATCTGGCCCAAAACGGGGGCAGAAGGCGGGAGACGTCAAGATGGAGGCTACCAGAGGAAATCCTCCAGCGTGCAGGGACAGACGGACGGCTGCTTGGTCACCATGTAGTCCCGGCCATTCTGGCACACAGAGGACTTGCGGAGACGTCGGTATTGTTCCTTGTAGCCCAGTATGCAGCCGTCACTGGGGTCACTGGGATCGCTGGAATGCGCCAGCCAGATGGTGTAGTCCTTGTCCTCGCCTGCGAGGGAGCGGGCTGAGCGGCAGGGCCAGGAGGGGTCCCCGGGGGACGGCACCACCGCGGCGCTCGGCAGGACGCTGCTCCGGGGGGCAGCAGCCCGGCACGAGCCAGGGGCAGAGTGGGGAAACCCCGACCACTCACCCCGTCACGTTGTCCCCACGGTGGGGACCAAGGGCCATGCTCCCCTGGGAGAGACTCTGCTAACGTCACCCACACCCGGCTCTGGGGGCAAGAGCGTCCCCCAGCCCAGCCCTGGCTGCCCCCGGCACCAGCCATCCCCAGTCCTGGTTGTCCCCAGCCCAATTATCCCCAGCCCAGTTGTCCCCAGCTGTCCCTGGCTCTGGCTGTCCCTGGCTCCGGTTGTCCCCGGCCCAGCCCTAGTTGTCTCTGGCCCTGGTTGTCCCCAGCCCTGGCTGTCCCCAGCCTCAGTTGTTCCCAGCCCTGGTTGTCCCAAACCCTGGTTGTCCCCAGCCCAGCCCTGGTTGTCCCCAGTCCCAGCTGTCCCCAGCTCTGGCTGTCCCCAGCCCAGCCCTAGTTGTCTCTGGCCCCGATTGTCCCCGGCCCTGGCTGTCCCCAGCCCAGTTGTCCCCAGCTCCAGCTGTCTCCAGCCCAGCCCTGGCTGTCCCCAGCACCGCCTGTCCCCAGTCCTGGTTGTCCCCAGCTCCGGTTGTCCCCAGACCAGTCCTGGCTGTCCTCAGCCCTGGCTGTCCCCAGCACTCGCTGTTGCTGGTACCACCTGTCCCCAGTCCTGGTTGTCCCCAGCTTCATTTGTCCCCAGCCCAGCCCTGGTTGTCCTCAGCCCAGTTGTCCCCAGCCCCGGCTGTCCCCAGCCCAGCCCTGGCCATCCCCAGCCCTGGCTGTCCCCAGCCCCGGCCATCCCCAGCCCAGACCTAGCTGTCCCCAGCCCTGGTTGTCCCTGGCACTGGCTGCCACTGGCAGCACCTGTCCCCAGTCCTGGTTGTCCCCAGCTCCGGCTGTCCCCAGCCCAGCCCCAGCCATCCCCAGCCCTGGCTGTCCCCAGCCCCGGCCATCCCCAGCCCAGACCTAGCTGTCCCCAGCCCTGGTTGTCCCCAGCCCAGTTGTCCCCAGCCCTGGCTGTCCCCAGCCCCAGCCATCCCCAGCCCCGGCCGTCCCCAGCCCAGCCCTAGCTGTCCCCAGCCGTGGTTGTCCCCAGCCCAGTTGTCCCCAGCCCCAGTAGCTCTCACAGGTCCTGCTGAGCAGCTCGCTGAAGTCGATGGTGTAGGAGACCCACTTGCGGGAGAGGAAGTTCCCCCGGAAGCCCCAGATGCTGACGTTCATGGAGCGAGCCCCCGGCTCGGACGCCAGGCCGGTGAAGAAGATGGGGTCCTTGGAGAAAGCGTACTTATACCAGCACTGCCCTTCGTCCGTCGAGAACCTGGCACGCGAGGGGTCAATCAGCACCCGGGTGGTCTGGGAGGCACCTCCCGCAGCACCCCCCCGTCCTCCCTTTGCTTGGGGGGCCCCCCTAAAACCAGCAAGCCCCCCGTTGCGCAGCAAGGGGACCCTGCGCGTACTCGATGACGTTGACGGGCTGGCTGGTGTGCTCGATGGCGACGATGAGACCGCCCGAGTCCAGGATGGCGTAATGGTGCGGCCCCTCCAGCATCCGCGCCCAGGTGTAGCCCCCGTCGTCCGAGATGTAGACGTCGGGGCTCATCACCGAGATGGCCCCCCCGACGCTCCCTGGGAGGTGGGACAGCGTGAACGGGGGGGGGGACCCCCACACAAACACAGGCTCTCTGTCCCCGCCACCCGCCCCGGTGAGGCTCCGTACCGTGGGCGATGACGATGCCGACGGCGTTGGGCTCGGAGAGGGGAGCCATGGGGACGTTCAGCTTCTGGGAGATGCTGTAGGAGGCGTGGATGTGGAGGCTGCACTGCAAGCGCAAGAGGAGAGCCGGTCCAGGAGCCCGCGGGGACCGGGCACGGGGGGGGTGGGGGGGCGGATTCACCCCAGGAGCACCCCCAGGGCCCCCCAGCCTGCTCAGGGCTCACCACGCAGCCCCACGGTGCGACCCACAGCCCCACGGTGCGACCCACAGCCCCGTGGCGCGACCCACAGCCCAGGCACGGCTGGTCCCGCGCCCTCGGCATCTCCGGCGGGAGCTGCAGGATGGATTCACTCGTCCCCGAGCATCCTCACGGCAGAGCCAAGCCGGAGGGGAACGGCACCGGGACCCCGCTGTGGGGACAGACCCACCTCTTCCCTGCTCCTGGCCGTGGAGTCGCAGGTGGTGTTTTTAGGTTTCCGCAGCGGCACCCACTCCCCACCACGGTCAAAAGTGATGACGGACTGGATGGAGTTGTCTGGTGGGAGGAGGAGGAGGAGGAGGAGGAGGAGGAGGAGGAGGAGGAGGAGGAGGAGGAGGAGGAAGAGCTGACGGGGTCGGGAGGATGCCCAGCACGTCCTCGCCGCACCCTGCCCGGGGTCACGCTCCCCTCCAGCCCCCCGCCAGGACCCCGATCCCATCCCTGGGGAGGCCCAACCCTGGTTTCGGGAGGGGACGCGAAGACGCGGCTGCCCACCTTCGGAGAGGACGCTGGTGATGTAGATGCCCCGCAGCGAGGTGACGTTGGTGAAGTCAGTCTCCCCGCCGGTGGTGGTGTAGAGGTGCCGCTCCAAGGATTTGGAGTAGACGATGCCGCGGTCGTCGGAGGTGTAGATGGTGCCAAAACCAGTGTCTGTGAGAGGGACACGGGGACAGCAGTGAGGGGGGGCTGCTCCCCCGAGGCCACCACAGACTGGCATCGGCACCAGCGAACCCCCCGGGGCGTCTCGGGAAGAGGAGAAACCCCCGAGTGCCGCTAAACGGCCCCAGCGTGGTCACGGTCCCCGCGTGCTGCAAACCGGAGCAAGCAGCCTGCTAATTAGCGACGCCTTAATGAGAAAGTCCTTCCTCCAAGGCAGAGCAGAGCTACCGCTGTGCCGAGAGCCCCGTGCTCGGGCGAGGAGCTGGCTTGCTTGCTGCAGAGAGGTTTCCAGTTGTCCCCAGCCCCGGGATGTGTCCCCGTCCTGGTCCCACGCAGCCCGGTCCCACTCACCGCCCGGCTCGTCCACGTGCATGAACACCAGGTCGTCGTTAGCGGCCAGGATGGAGTAAAACTGCTCGTGCCCGACGGAGGGGAGCTGGGCCATGTTCCAGGTCTCGCCTTGGTCAAGGGAGACGTGAATGCGCCTCGTGGTACCCTGGGGAACGAAAGCATCGTTGTCCTTCATCCTCCTCGCAGGGAGAGGAAGGGGACGCCGGGGAGAGCTGCAGGCAGGGACGAGCCACCGCTGCCGGCTCTCCGGCAGCAGTGGGAAGGGGGACAAGGACCTTCTCTGTCATGACGGAGGCGAAAAGAAAGCGTCCTCCCAGCCCGAAGGAATAAATCTTGGTGCCGATGACCTTGAAGGCTTTGCCGAAGTCGGAGGTTTTCTTTAGCTCCAGTAACCCCAGATCAGCTTCTTAAGAAGAAGGGACGGTGGATTAACGAGCCTGGAGCTGCCTCCAGCTTCGTCAGCCGTCACTGGAGCTGCGTCCCCCCACAACGTCCCAATGTGTCCCCCTCCAGTGTCCCAGCACTGGGTGTTTCCGGCTAATCCCAGCTTTTCTGCCGGGAGCCCCCTGCAGAGCCCCCAAAGTGATGGGGACCCCAGAGACGTGGCTCGAGATCAAGAGGGACTTACTGCAGGAGTTGTTCAGGTAGGTGGTGAAGAAGATGGTGTCGTTCGCACCCCTGAGGAAGAGAAGAGGGGAGGGGACGACACCAAAAAGCAGGTGGGACATGGTGGCCCAAGATGCCACCGCCTGCAGATTCATCTCTGGCTGTGGCATCGCTCCGAGGGGGTTTGGGTGGCCCCTGCCTGCGCAGGCTGCGATCAGCACCCCCTCCCCCGAAAATCATTTGCCCCCCGGCAAAGTGGGCGGCCACTCACCACTTGGCCAGGCAGACGGCTTTGTGGATCTCTTCCCACTTCTCTCCGAAATCCCTGGAGACCCAGAGGCCGTTCTGCAAGAGCCGGGAGGTTGGTTATGGCCCCCCAACAGCCTCCCCCCAAATCTGGGGCTGCAAAACCATCCCCAAACGTGTCCCCAACTCCATCCCGGAGCCACACGCATCCTCCGGGGATGGAGCCCAGGATACGCAGCCACAATCCGGCTCATCCTTGGGGAAGCACCACCGGGAGCCTTCGCCATCCCCAGCCAGGGTCCCATCCTGGCTCCCTGGCCCTCACCTCGGTGCTGAGGGCCAGCAGGCAGTCCGAGTTTTGGGGGTGGTAGGTGATCTGCACCAGGGGATGGAAGGGCAGATCCGTCTGGACAAAATTCTTGGCAAAATCAGATGAACGGAAGATCCTACCGCCGCGGCTGCTGCCGGAGACGTCGCCCGTCAGGATGACCTGGGTGCGGGGAAGGAGGGGGCTCAGCCATGCCGGGAGCTCCGGGAGAAAAACCACCGCGATCCATCCGGCTCCTGGCTCACCAGCATCCCGGCACACCGCCCCCTCCTACCTTTCCCGAATTCTCCGGGCCGATAGCCATGCCAAACTCGGTCCGGATGAAGGTGTTGTTGATGAGGCTGGTGATGTCCTTGAAGGTTTTTCCGTAATCCTCGCTGGAAGGGAGGAATCGGCACGGCCGTGAGCCGGCGCGGGGACTCGGGGGCTGCCGCCAGCCCGCGGGCCGGTCCCCGGTGTGTCACCCGCGGGGTCCCGCGGGCGGCGGGGGGCTCACCTGCGGTAGAGTTTGGACTGCCCGAAGCTCATGATCACCAGCGGCACCTGGAACGTCGTCAGGACAAGGATGACCTGGGCAGGGAGAGGCGGACAGGCAGGGTGACACCCGGGCACCCGCAGCTCCCCCCAGCCGTGGGCTCCCCCCTGTCGTGCCCCCCCCCCAGGGAGAAGGGCTGTCCCCTCCCCGGGCACCCCGCTGCCACCATCCCAGTCCCTGCTTCGGGTCCCACCGGCGCCTCAGGCACTGCTGTCCCCCCAGCGGGAACCACAGCTGTTTTTTTGGGGGGAAGCCCCCTCCCAGCACCCCCACACTGCTTACCCCCGTGTTGTCGCCCACCCAGGAGAGTGACACGGAGCCGCTGAGGTCATCGAAGACGCACTGCGAGGGAAGAGATGACAAAAGCACTCCTACAGCCAGGGCGGGGGCACGAGCACCGGGACCCCCCCCCCAGCAGGGCAGGGCTGCGGCGTGCCCCACGGCCACCCCCTCGAGGGGACAGCGGGGTCCCGGTGCCTTCCCCTGCCACCCGCCCAGGAAGGTGACACTAACCTGTCCCCACGGCACGCGGGAGGGACCCCTCTGCGTCACTCAGCCCCCCCCGAGCCCCCCCACGCCCCACTCAGAGGCTGGAAAAGGCTCCCAGAGCCCACGTCCCCCCGTGTCCGTCCGTCCCCGGAGCAGGCAGGGTGCCAGGCAGCTGCCTGCAAACCAGAGACCCCCTCGGTGGCACTGGGGGACACTGGTTTGGACTGGAGCAGCCCCTGGGGAGCGGGCAGCGGGGCTGGGGGCAGTTGGGGACATTTGTGGGGTGGCTGGGGACACTCGTGGGGTGCCCGGGGACACTCGTGGGGTGCCCCAGGCTCTGCCCGTCCTGCCCGCAGCAGGCAGGGGAGAAGGGAAGCCCTGCGGCGGGAAGGAGGCCCCGCGGTGCCACCGCGTCCCCGCGTCCCCGCTCCGCCGGAGGCGCCTCGTTATGGGGGGAAAAAAAGGGAAAAAGGGGGGAAAGAAGCGTCAGTCGGTGTGGGACCAGGCAAAGGACTGGTCAAACTGGGCTGGCAAACCCACTGCTGCCGAGCGGCAACCGGCCGGGCTGGCAGAGCGGGTGCAGCGGTGGCCGAGGGCCAGCGGATCCCGGCACAGATCCTGGCACAGATCCGGCTCCCTCGAGGTTAATGTTCAACCCGCAGCCGCCCCAGCTGGGGACGAGGTCAGGATTCGCCTGTCTGTCTGTCCTTCCGCCCTGTCCGAGTCCGTCCGTCTGTCTGTCTGTCCATGGGGGCTTGGCGGTGGGGGGTGTCTGCTCCCCAGGGGGCAGGGGGTGCTGTCAGGCCCCGCTGTCAGGCCAGTGTCTGTCTGTCTGTCTGTCGCTGCTCATGGAGCCCATCCCACTGCAGCAGGTGCCTCTGTCTGTCTGTCTGTCCGTCTTAGGGGAATGTCTGTCGGTCCTGCCCCAGCAGGCACAGGGAGAGCAGGGTCTGTCTGTCCGGACATGGGGGTGGGGGGGTGGGGGTGGTCCTGTCTGTCTGTCTGTCCCAGGGGACGTAGGGAGGGGAATGCCTGTCTGTCTGTCCGTCCCAGGGGATGTAGGGGAAATACCTGTCTGTCTGTCCATTCCAAGAGATGGAGGGGGGGATGTCTGTCTGTCTGTCTGTCCATCCCAGGCGATATAGCAGGGGATGTCTGTCTGTCTGTCTGTCCATCCCAGGGTATGTAGGGGGGGATGTCTGTCTGTCTGTCTGTCTGTCCGTCCGTCCGTCCCAGGGGATGTAGGGGGGATCTCTGTCCGTCTGTCCCTCCCCCTAGAGGAAGTCACCTGCCGGCGCAGGCACGGGCAGGGCACCGGGAGGGGAGGTGTCTGTCTGTCCGTCCGTCCGTCCAGCCCATAAGGCACCGGCTGGGGCGGGGCGGGGGTGTCTGTCCGTCCCCCCGGTCCCCCCGGTCGCTGCTAGGGGGGGGTCCCCGGTGGCTCTGGGGGGTGCCTGTCTGTCAGTCTGTCTGTCAGTCAGTCCGTCTGTCTGTCTGTCCGGGCCCGCGGCCCCGCCCGCCGGCTCACCTGGTGCGTGTTGTTGCCGAGGGCGGCCGGGACGCCGCGCAGGCCGCCGCAGGCCTCACCGCCCGCCACCGCCACCCCGTCGCCGCCGCCGCCGCCGCCACCGCCGCGGGGGACCCGGTGCCGGACCCGGTCCCGCAGCCCCAGCGCCGCCGCCCCCAGCGCCATCGCCAGCCCCAGCGCCAGCCGCGCCGCCCCGCGCGGCCCCATGGCGACTCCGGCCGCCGCCGCCGCCCCGCGCCCGGGCCCGCCACCGCCCGCCCCCCGCCTCCCATTGGCGGCCGCCGCGCCGCGCCGCGCCCTCCCGCCGCGCCCCCTCGCCGTGGTTGGCTGCGGGAGATGTCGTTCTAGGCCGCGGCACGCCTCCCCGGGGGCCCGCCCCGCCCCGCGCCTTCTGGTTGGCCCCTCCCTTTATCAATCACCGCCCTCCTCCTCCCGCGATTGGCCGACGGCGCTTGCACGATGGGTGCGAGCCCACCCTCCTCTCTTTGGACCCCGGGCTCTAATCTACCTAGCGACAGCCCTCTGATTGGCGGCGCGGCGATGGGGGGAGCGGTGGGCCGATTTTCTGATTGGCCGAGGCGCCAGGCCCCCTGCCGGCCCATTCACAAGGTGCAGCCGCCCACGCGTGCGGGGACCCCGGGCACGAAGCCCCCGGGGCAGCGGCGGGGTCCCGGGAAGCCACCGAGGGGGAGCGGGAGGCCTGGGGAGGCCGAGGCGGGGCCTGCAGCTCAGCACCTGGCTTTGGGGGTGCAGGGCTGGCAGGGGAGGGGGGACAGGGGGGGTCCCCCCCACCCCGGTACAGGCAGAGCCGGGTGTTTTCGTGGCAGTGACGGTTACACCCTTGCACAAGCGAGTTGGAGCCCGGCCCTCCACGGCGAGCGCTGGTGCAACACCAGCACTGACCCCCCAGGCCCTCGCCCTTTCTCTTCTGCAAAAAAAAAAAAAAAAAGCATTTTCACGGTCCTGCTGGGTCACCCTTCCGCTTTTTTTTTTTTTTTTTTTTTTCCCCTCTTTTTCTTCCCCTTCCTCCCCAAAAAAAGACAACGTAGGGGTTGGAAGGGCGCAAGGAAAGCCTCTCTGCAGGAGGTTGCCCGCGGGCATCGCTCAGCTCGCCCCAGGCGGCTACCGAAGGCCCAGGCGGGAGCACGCAGGGCTCCCTGACCCTCGCCCCCCTCTCGTCTGTCGGGAATGGGCTCCAGCTTTTCGCTTGCCAGGACGGATCAGATAAGGAGCACAAAGCCTTGCTTTTCACTTCCAGAGGAGCCGCGCTCATGCGATGCTGCCACCAGCAAACCATGTGATGAGGGCAGGGCATAAAGGACCATTTTCTGCCCGCTGCCACGTTGGGAAGAATTAGCTTTTTGTCTTTCCTAGGACAAAAACAAACCCAGACCGAGCACCACCTCCCCGAACAGCAGGGTTTGTCACGGGACACCCATCAACCTCCTGCCCAAAGGAGAAGGGAACACGACCGAGCTTTGAGACAATATAAAACCCTGAAGGACGCTCAGGATAAAGGGTGTTTTCGTCCTCCACACACACAGCAGCCCCAGCTTCAGTTACAGGGTGGTTTTATGAGGGTGAGGCTTGGGGCGGTGCCCTGGATAGCACCCCGGCCTGCTGGATATTCAGGCCAGGTGAGCTCCCGCGCCAGAGCCGCACTCATCGCTGCCTCAAATTCATTCTGGGGACGGGGAGCGGTACGGAGAGCGGGCACGGCGCTCCGAAGCTACGCTGGCAGAGCCACAGCCAGGCTCGTTTCCCCGCATTTAGGCTACAAGGAAGGTCTCCCCAAAGGGTAAAGTCTATTAACTAACGATTTGTTCCGCTTGCTCTTCCGCCTGCAGGTACAGGTGGTGTATTCAACCCCTACCACGACCTCGGGCATCGCCCGATGATCCAATTTGATCCCTTTCGAGTGTTACGCAAAGAGGGGAAACTCACAGAACTCCCGAGAGGAGGGTTCTCGGCTATTCTGAAAATTGAGCTTAGCCAAGGACTGATCTTTCAGCCGCGAAGACCTGGCTTCCCTTCCTGCGTCTGTCTGGCAACAGCAAGAGAGGAAAAAATTAATAGGATCGGCATTTTCCCTTCTGCAAAAGGTGGAGGCTGGCAGGCGCGAGATCGGCCGCAGTTTGCTGCGACCATTTGGCTCTGCCAAGCGACAGAACAGCCGCCGGAGGATCCCTAGGGTGAACCAAGAGGAAAAATTACTGATTTCAGTCAAAATAACACTGGAAATGTCCCCGCTTACCAGCGCAACCCCCCCCCAGCAGCAGCACAGGCCACATCTGTCTCTTCCACAGCAGACAGCGTTTTGTTCAGGGTGAAATTGTAATTTCTCAAAATAGGAGAGAGCGGAGCAGCCTCCGCCGCCTGCCAGCGTTCACCCCGAGCAAGCTGCCGGGGCCACGGCAGAGCTGGCTCTGCCCGACGCCACGCTGACCACGCAGGCATGATTTTGTAGGAAAATACTTTGCTAAATCTCAGCTTATTCCCTTATCGGACTGGTCTTCGATTCTCAGATGCTATTTCGAGGACAAGGATAGAGACATCTGCTGGAGAACGAGAAACAAAAGTGGATGAGCAGGAGTTTGCCGGTCAAAATGAGACTTACTCTCAAAATTAAGTGGTACCTGCGCAATTTAAGAGGTAAGGGGCTGCCCCATGAACCCCAGACCCATTCCCGCTTGGGGGGGCTCTGGTCTGTCACCATTATTACGGATATTTGCAGGCTCCCACTAGAAGGAAACACAAACCCCAAGCCTGGTTATGGATTTCTTCCCTGGGAAGGAGTCGGAGCTCCAGGTAAGCCGTTATGGACAAAAACGGCTGGAGAAGGATGGGGGGATGCACCAAAGGGGTGCGAAATCTAAAAATCCTAATATTTTTCAAAACTAGTGCGAAACGATACCTAGCTCTCCTGATGCGATATCACCACGCTCTCCACGAGAGGGAGACTTGCTCCTGTCACAGCCGGCAAGGACCGCAGCGCCGTACGGCGCAGGCAGCGCCGCAAACCTGGCAGGCACTGCTTCACCCGGGACCGATTTCAGCAGCAGATGTTGCCCTCATCTGCCCCCAATCTGAGCTCTAAATGGTGTCGTTCCCCCCCCCCCTCAGACCTCGACGATGAGGAACCCAGGATAGCGTAACAAAATGATTTATTCTCATTTCCTCTTATTGTAGAGATCAGTTATGTACAGAAACTGTAAAAAAACCTCAAGAGCCTTCTAAGAAGAGCAATTACAGATGCTGCTGGAAAATAAAATCACAGGTACTGGAAGGAACCGAGAGTCAGTTCGCTTTGATCAGGGGGGAACGAGCCTTTGAGGGAGTCTCTCTCGCCTTTTCAAATATCCTTGATGACCTCTTCAAGCTCCTCTTTTGTGTACATGTGGAACTTCATCCCGGGCTCCACTGTGGCAAGCTGAAAGAGAAGGAGCAAGGGGTTAAGTGCGCCTGCATATGCGAAGTGACAGCACGGGGCAGGGAACAGAGAGCAGCCGCAGCAGACGGAGCAGCTGTTCCTTCTCGGCTGCCTGATCTGCCAGCCCAGCAAGATCATTCCACCCCGTAACACGCTCTTTGATTCCCTAAAATAGCTGTCTGCCGCAGAAATAGCATTTAATTGACTCAGTCTCCTCATAGTAGCAGCAGCAGGGAATATCTATTGGGAACAGGCAGGCTCTGCTTCTGCTTGCTGGGGAAAAAGACCCGGTTAATACGAGTCCTTCATCAAACGCTCCTCGGAGAGGGGCGGTTCTTGCTGCCGTTCAGTGTGGTCCTCAGCAGAAGTGCCTCTTCTCCTCCAGTAACCAGCCAAGGGTACAAATCCTGGCCCATTACGTGCCTTAAGAGAACCGAGATAGCGAAACACTCCAAAGGGGGCTAAGGGTTAGCTCTGGGAAACAGAGGCAGAGGCAAACCTGCATTTTGATCGCCAAACTGTGACAATAAGCAAGCCACGGTGCGCCCTGCAGCTGCCCGGCGCCCTGCACAAGCAGGCCCAAGAGATCTCCTCCAAGGCAAAGCCCAAGGGACGAAGCTGGGGGACAACACACTCCGCCCTGCCGCTTTGCCAGGAGCGGAGGGAGGCAGCGGCCAGGGCAGACAGCTGAGACATTTCACAGGGCGAGCTCCAGAACAAGAGATACTTGAACGACAAGACTGGGAGAGGAATGTAAGCGGGACTTTGGTTCGCACCTAGCTCACGGCATGAGAGCCCAAGATACAGACAGCTGCCGCGGGCGGGCAAGTCGGAAAGCTGCAGGAGCTAGCTGGGATGCTCCAGACCTCGCTCGCAGGCAGCCGGCACGTATCCCGACTCCTCGGGAATCAAAGCGTTTGGTTGCAACAAGCTGAAGGAGAGCTGCAGAGGGTCCTGGCAAATCCCAGAGCTCTTCCTAGGCTTCTCTGCTTGTAAGGTCACCCATAAAACAGCATGAGATGGTCAGAGATGCTTTTGGGGCAGAGGGAGGGTAGCCATAAGCCTTTTTCAAGGAGAAACGTCCCAAACGCTCAGCCCGAGAGGCCCGACAGCCCAGGTTTTACCTGGCATTCTCAGAGAAGTCAGAGGCACCTGCAGATGCCACTTTAGGCCCCTCAAATCGCCTGTATGGGCACTGGCCCCATGCTAGACCCAACCGGACTTGACCACACGCATATATGCGCCCCAAAACCCAAAATAAGTATTCGGAGACACCAACTGCTCCGCTTTTCCACATCTGCTCAAACCTGTGCCTCACCTTCTCCCTACAAACAACAGCTTTACTCAGCTATTCCCTTCCAGGCTTCACAGGGAAGTAATTAATTTGAAAGCATAACATTGTTTAAGGCCCCTGACCTTTGCTGCCAATGGATTTAACTCTTCTACGACCACACTTCGCCCCTTCTCTTTGCTGCCAGATGGAAAAACAAGAGGGGGAAGCAGCTAGAGTAAATAAACCGGGGCACCGCATACTTCTAAAAGGCTAGAAAGCAAAGCAGCTACTTCAGGTAGAAGATTTTCAGCCAGAAGGGTGACTTGAGTCAATAGAGACCTTTTAATCCTCAGCACATTCTTCTCATACTTAACCCTGATATGATTCCTCAACGCGTTCAGGGCTTTGCCAAGCACAGTTAAGCCCTGTTAAACGGGGACATGACATAAGGATACTGTACACGCTCCTCCGCCTCAACGTCTTCGCACTGTACCGCGGATCTTCCAGAAGAGATCTGAAGCTGATCAAGAGAGAACCGATCAGCGCGGGCTGGGAGTGCAACGGGGGAAGCAGATTTCAGCTGGCTGGCATCGCTTCTGGACAGAGCGTCTAAGCGTTCAGGGTGCTGTCGGCCCTTTCCCCCCCAAAGGAAGCTGGTTAATCATGTCAGGAAGGGTCCCCAGCAGCAGTATTTAATAAAAAAAGAAGAGGTGCACACTTTTAGGCTGTTTGGGAAACGGGTTCCCAGCGCTCAGAGGAAAGGAATGGGAGAACGGCAGGAGAAGAGCAGCTCAGGAGTCGGAATGACATGATTTGAAAAGGTCTAGTGTCTCATAACCCGCCAGAAATAGAAGCAAACTCTATACGCCAGCCTTGCTCATCATCTATCCATTATCACTAACAAACTGGAAGGGTTTTTACCTTTGCTACTGAAAAAGAAGCGTCACAAGTCTAACGAGCAGGGTGTAAGGGGACAGGTACCACCATATTTGCGGGGATCCCCGAGAGCACTGCACGCTCGGGTCAAGCCGAGCTCGGCGAGCCTGGCCGCTTGCGGGCAAAAGCTGGAGTTTAGAGGAGCGCATTCGTTGCTGGAGGCCTCACCTCTTTGCTCCTCCTGGCCAACAGATTTTTGGCACCGCCCCAAGACTGAATATAGCAAGTCGAGAAGCTGTATAATTTTCATTCCTTCTAATATTACAAGTACCAGGGAAAAAAAGAATGGCTAAACCCAGGGGAAGAAAAAGCAATCCGGCTGGCACGACAGGTTCCCGCTGCCTGACTCGGCCTGCCTAAGGTCAGCAGGGGCTCCAGCCCGCGCCCAGGGAGCCCCAGCAGAATCGCTTCCGCCAGCACTCGTGGATTAGCCGGGCAAAAGGGCCAGGCCGCACGCCTCTGGAAGTCAAAAGAAAGCTCCGACCTTTCCAACATGCCACACGCCATGCTACAGCGGGCAGCTTGAAAGCGCAAGAACACCTGCAGCCAGCCAGCCGTGGGCTCGGGAAGGCCTGAACCGCTCCACCAACTCGTTCCTAGCTCTAGAAGCAGAGGCAATCCTCCTCTCCAGAAAGCAAACGGGCAGCTTTCTCACCTGGACGTTTAAAACGCAAGACACTGCTGAGCCACGCACTGCGCAGCCAGCGGGATTTGCACCGAGGCAGCAAAGACTACAGGCAGCGCGGACATCTGCTCCACGCCAAGCGCCGCAAGCCACGATCACACGCCGCTAACGGAGTCACGGTTACCTCAATGTTGGTTGCATTCAGTTTCTCCTCCATAACTTGTTTCAGGATGACGAGGGAAGATTTGATTGCTTCTTTCAGCGTCATTGACTGTAAAACAAATCACTCATTAATTGCGTTGTTGACACTCAAGCAAGTACTTGTACGTTACCCCTCTGACTGCGAAAGCCTGCTGCTCTCCCTCCCGCTCTTCTCAAATCCTTTAAGCTGTCACTGGCAGCAAATTTAAAAGCTTATCAAGTTATCTACAGCATCAACAAGAGATCAAAGCGCAATGTTCAGGCAGGACAGTGACAATTGCAAGGATGGCGACCTTCTGCTTCGGTGCAACTTTTTATAAAGCTTAAGAACTGTTAATCTGGGCACACAAACCTTACTGTCAGGATCGGGACGCGAGGGTCCATTACCCTTCACCAGTTACTGTCTATCAAGCAGTTCCCCCCAACAAGCTCCAGTGTGAGCTCCAAAAAGCTGGACTCCCTCGTGGCAGAAGCCTTCATGCTTTAGAATCACAGAATCGTTAAGGTTGGAAAAGACCATCGAGTCCAACTGTTAACCCAGCACTGCCAAGCCCACCACTAAACCATGTCCCCAAGCACCACATCTCCCCGGCTTTTAAATCCCCCCAGGGACGGGGACTCAGCCCCTGCCCTGGGCAGCCTGGGCCAGGGCCCGACAGCCCTTTGGGGGAAGAAGTTTTCCCTAATACCCAACCCAAACCTGCCCTGGCGCAGCTTGAGGCCGTTCCCTCTCGTCCCAGCGCTTGTTCCTGGGGAGAAGAGACCGACCCCCCCGGCTCCAGCCTCCTTTCAGGCAGTTGCAGAGAGCGATGAGGGCTCCCCTCAGCCTCCTCTTCTCCAGGCTGAGCCCCCCCAGCTCCCCCAGCCGCTCCTCCCCAGCCTTGTGCTCCAGCCCCTGCCCCAGCCTCGCTGCCCTGCTCTGGCCACGCTCCAGCCCCTCCATGGCCTTCGTGGGGTGAGGGGCCCAGCGCTGAGCACAGCATTCAAGGGGCGGCCTCACCAGTGCCAATTTAATCACTTAAATCCCTGCGTGAGGGGGACCCGGAGCCAGGGGGGCCATGCAACGTTCAAAGAGTGACAATAGCTGTGTTTGCAGTAACTTTGCACTTGGAGGATGGTTAACAAGCCATGGAGCCCAGAACTCGGCCAGTTCTGCTGGTGAACAAATTCAGGTTTTGAGTCTTAGGCTGGAAGTCTTCACAGCAATCACCACCACCAATTGTGCTTTTCATTACAGTATTTGGTTTCTTACCACACAAAATGGGCAGCTCCCTCCTCGTGGAGGGAAGAAAGTTTCTATTTCATATTGAATAGGACCAGCACGTGCAGCGTAAAAGCCATTAACTGGCTTAACAGATCTGGTGAAACGAAGCCGCTTGCTTTAGCTCCTTACGCTTCAGGCTGCATCCATACTGAGCCCTGATGCCAACCGGCAGCATTCGTATCGCAGTTCTTTTATTTATAGAGTACTTCCTGACATGGTCTTAATTATCACCCGCTAGAGGCAGAGACCGGCGTCTCAGACACTGGTCTCGTGTTCCAGCTGCAGCCTAGGGGGAAGCTGCTGGTAGCAGCGCTCCTCGGTGTAGAGATCCTCATCCAGCAGCTCAGCCCTGACATCTAATCACGGGATCGACTGCCAAGGACCAAGTCCCACCCTGACAAGCTCGGGCACCTCCTCTATAGCGCAAGAAGAGTCTTGTGAATCACTCATCGGGAAGGAAACTAGAGGATCCTGGTAGGTCGTCAGGTACCTTAACTTGTGAGATGTCAACCCCAATGCAGCCTTTTAGAATCATAGACTTGTTCAGGTTGGAAAAGACCCTTAAGATCATTGAGTCCAACCATAACCCAGCACTGCCAAGCCCACCACTAAACCATGTCCCCAAGCACCACATCTCCCCGGCTTTTAAACACCCCCAGGGACAGGGACTCAGCCCCTGCCCTGGGCAGCCTGGGCCAGGGCCCGACAGCCCTTTGGGGGAAGGAGTTTTTCCCTAATACCCAACCCAAACCTGCCCTGGCGCAGCTTGAGGCCGTTCCCTCTCGTCCCATCACTTGTTACTGGGCAGAAGAGACTGACCCCCCCGGCTCCAGCCTCCTTTCAGGCAGTTGCAGAGAGCGATGAGGGCTCCCCTCAGCCTCCTCTTCTCCAGGCTGAGCCCCCCCAGCTCCCCCAGCCGCTCCTCCCCAGCCTTGGGCTCCAGCCCCTGCCCCAGCCTCGCTGCCCTGCTCTGGCCACGCTCCAGCCCCTCCATGGCCTTCGTGGGGTGAGGGGCCCAGCGCTGAGCACAGCATTCGAGGTGTGGCCTTACCTTATGGTAAACCTCTTGCAGGGAGCTCTGTGCGCCTTCCGAGGCGGAGCCGATTGCTCTGGCATCGCACTGAACAAACGTCCCTGACGGGTCCATGTGAAACCTGCAGGAACATGGGTGAGAGTGAACAGCCGCTGCACCCCATCCCATGCCGTGGCACCCCAAGGGCTTTCCCACCAGACCCATAGCGCTCCCTGGAGCTCCCTGCACAGCTCTGAGCTGGGGAAGAACGAGGGCTCCTCAGGAGCGACAGTCCCTCGCTGCCTCCAGCCTCCTCCCTTACGCCCAGCGGCCTCGAGGGACTGCTGCGATTAGCGCAGCGGCAGGTCTCTCCTCCTGGCATGCAGAGGAGGTGACCAAGGTTTGAGGAGTGCGAAAGAGCCGCCCACAGACCCACGCCAGGCTGGTAAGCTAGAAGGAGAGCTATACACTCCTGACGCTGCCCTCCATGCTCAGAGCAGAATCATTTTCCTTTTTATTTTCCCCCTTATATTTTTTTTTTTTTTAATTAAAGCCAGCAAGTTTTCACTACTCCTCCTGGGAGGGAGACCATGGGGAGACCTTATTGGGCTGGCTCTGCAGAGCCGTTCCCACCTCCAGTGCAGGCTGAGTGTTTGAAGCACTGGAGTTCAGGTTACAGGCACTCCACCACCTCCCCAAGGAATGTCACAGCAGGCTCCACATATTATGTTACCGGTGGCTCTGCTAGTCCTTTAGGGAAAGGTAAGAATAAACTGGGGACGAGGAGAGCTTTCACGCCTCCGTCCTGCGCAGGAAACCACATTAAAAAAAAGCAAAGATTCAGTGAAGACACAGCATTCTCTTCAACCCCAAACAAGCAGCCAGCGCTCAGGCTGCCGCAGCCCGTGCGGAAGGGTTTAAAAGCATTAACAAACACATTGGGTACATAATGGGATAAACCCCAAGTGCTTGGCTTAAGTAAAATCCCAGAATCAAGCCATTAAAGCGTCCTGGGAAGTTTCAGTAGAGGTTTTGTCTCTTCCCAGAGCTGGTAGAGAGAGCAGAACTTACAGCTGGGGTCCCTTCTCAT
Source organism: Nipponia nippon (assembly GCF_047370975.1). Taxonomy (NCBI): domain Eukaryota; kingdom Metazoa; phylum Chordata; class Aves; order Pelecaniformes; family Threskiornithidae; genus Nipponia; species Nipponia nippon. The sequence goes on from NW_028262342.1 coordinate 1,740,995, forward strand.
CGACTCCTCCGAAAAGCAGCGCGACACCAAACGGACGAGACTGCAACAGAAAGGAGCCAACAGGTTAGGACAGGCCGAGGGCGAAGTCAGAGCCAACAGCACCTCCCCAGAGAAACCCCCAGCTCCGCACCATCGCCCCTGGGTCTGCATCCTCCTCCCCAAACTGCAGCGCCAGGTTGGACACGGCCTGTGTCACGCTCTCCACGGTCATGGTTTCGTTGTAGGTGAACCAGTGATTCTGCGGAAAAAAAGATATTCAAATTATCACCTTGCTCCCAAAATACGACAATCCTGGATCGTTCACGTGGCGAGCTGGAGCGACACCCTGCGTAGCCTCAACTTCCCTCCAGGCAGGCTGCCGGCACCCAGGGCACAGCCCCTTCAGCTGCAAGCACCAGGAAGAGAGCGGGAAGTGCGGAACAAGCTGGGAATTTTGTGCAGGGATCCCCCAGAAGCCTTGGGATACCTAGGCCTTGAGATGCCAACAGGGAAAAGGCCGGAGCACTTAACCCCATCGCTTCAGAAAGAGATGCTGGGATAATCTGGTTCTCCAGAGACAGAAGGGGTGCTGGCATGCAGGAAAACTCCACAGAAAAAGCCTTTACTACAGCGCAGAGATTTGTACCTGGGACCTCTGAGTACCTGAGGCACCGAGTAAATTTAAGGGGTCAAAAATATAACCAATAAACCCAGTCTTTTGTCAAAACAAAGTTAGAAACGCAGCCCCACGCATTCACTGGGGCACATCTGCCAGTGCTAAGAGACCACTGGAGAACCTGCCGTAAAATCCCCACCAAACGTGCAATACCAAAGAAGAAAAAAAATACAGGGGAGACTCCCCGTTCGCTCTGCCAAAGCCCTGTGAGGGAAGCTACACTCCCCGCAAGCCTCCCACTCCACACCAGCTCCTTTCCTCTAACGTTCTTCCCACGCCAGAGACTTCCAAGATGCCCCCGGGACTGGTGCTGTTGTTTTAAGAAGAGAAATGCCAAGTCTTACCTGAGTCTCCACTCTTGCTTTGTCAATTAAAGTCTTTGCATCGGCTATTAAGCCACTCATGGCACACCCTGGAGAGAGAAAAAAAAAACACGCATCGTTTCACCGATGATTTGCGATGCGCTCTTCCCCCAGACCTCCCAAAGCCCACGGTGAAATACAAAAGGCTGTGGGGCGGAGCGGGTCCCCGCGTGGGAGCGCGCAGCAGCATCGCACCGCAGCTTGCTGGAAAGGAAAGAGGATGGGGTCAAAACAGATTTGCTCAAGAGCAAGGATGGACGCCCAGCTGAAGGGCAGGTACTTCACCGAGCTCTCCCAGTCACGCCTCCCACCCACCCCAAACCTGAACCGGTTCAAGGAGCCACATTTGAGGCTTTCCAAGAGAAGCTAACGGACAGAAACACAACCTGCTGGGAAGGGGGAACTCATTCATCCCCTCCGTGGGGAGGGCTGGCTAAGCCATAGCTTGGGAGGATGCAGCTGGAGCCTCCAGCACAGATCCTGCGCCAGGAAGAGAGGGGCTGGATCGCAAGCACACGGGAGGAGGAAATTAGACTCTTCAAGAGCTCCTTCCGTGACCCGTGTCATCGGCAAGATGGGTATTTTGGAGGTCTCCTGCTTTTCAGGGCGACATATTTGGTAATGAGCCCGTCGCGGGCCCCCTCACGGTGCAGGAGGCTGCTGCGAGCAGGGGTACAGGCTAACATTAGTGCTCCGGGGGAAACTGGCCTCGAGTCAAGCCTTTTGCAGTAATTCCCTGCCCTCTCCGATCTAAATTTGGGATGAGCTTTCATGAGGGAGGTCATTGAGGTGGGGGGGTGCTTCAGCTGCCTCTTCCTGCTCCTGTAACTATGTCCTGCTGGCCTGGAGCCTGGAAAACCAGTGACCAGGACCTGGTGTTCACTGGGAGGGATGAGCGTTCCCGCTCAGCTCGGCAGAGCTGCCTGCGGGGAAGGCTAGCCCTGAAACGCAGCTTCTGAAACTCCCAGGGGACAGAGTCTTATTTTTTATATCTATCTATCTCCAAAACATGAGGGATGCTCCCAGGGCTGTACCAGAGGAGCACCCAAAGCTCCTCTTCTTTTTCCTTACCTATATGGGAATCGATTTCTACAATCTTCTCGATGCTGCTGGGTTCCATGAGCGGGGAGGTGATCCTCTTCTCCACAGCCAGGCAGACGCCCTCGGAGGTCTGGATCCCAATGGCCGTGGAGCCAAGCTGAAAACCACCACGCAGTTAACCACCGCCGCGGGGTCTAGCCGCGACAGCTCGCGTAAATATAAGCGGTGCAATGCTGATTTTGACTTATTTGTAGGCGTTTTGTTTTGGAGACAATCGCATCACCAACACAGAAACCCACCCGCAAGGCGCTCTGGCTTTGCACAGCAAATTTTAAGTGTTATGACCTGAACTAGGAAACTGGAGAGGTTAAAGCCGTGCTACTTCCCAGCTGATTAGTTCATCGGAACCCAGCAGGGCTGCTGCAAGTCATTAATCTCTTCCCTGAGCAACATCAATTTTTACAGCTTAAAGCCTTTTGAATTTAAAAGGCCTTGCAAATCTTCCTTTGCAAGAGAGAAATTAAATTTTAAAGAGAGACAGGAGGATTTCACACAACGGCCTTAATTCTGACTGCATCTGTACTTCTGGCTTGAGCGTTTTTTTTTCCATTAGCTCTTTTTCTCCCAAGTGTCCTCGTACCCACAAAATTTACAACAGGAACGAGAGCATTTTGCTCGCGTACCATTTTCCAGGCAGCAGTTAATCACCCACAGCCAAGACCGCAGCGAATTTTACCCTTGTCTTGCAGGACACCGCGGTGTCACCACGGCCACGAGCCCAGCCGAGGTGGGGGGCCCAGATCTCAGGGGCTCCCGGCAGCCCCTACCTCGCTCCCAGCACTTGCAGCTTTTCCATGCTGCGGAATTTACTGGAATAACTGTACCAGCTGCAGCGTGGAGATGCTGACTCCAAATACCCAAATTCAGGCTACACGGTATCATTTTAACGGCAAGCTTCCCCAGGTAGCTACACCTATAGCCACAGGCCTGGCAGAGGGGAATCCCCCCCGTCGCAGGCACTCACGGTTTTAGACATTGCCCAACGCTCCCATCCTTTAAGCGCGCAGCCTGCCGCAGCTGCGCACAAACCCCAAGGGAAGAAGGGACGCCCGATGTCATTTCAGATGTATTTTTGTTGATGAAGCTACAGCAGATGAATAAAAACTCCTCCTACAGCCCTGACGCCCGGGCACCGCACGTAACGTGTCGCAGGAGCCGCCCGAGCTGCGGCGATTTCGTTGCTAAGCTTATGGGCTGATCTGGAAGAAAGGGAGAAGCCAGAAGGCTTCCGTATGATTGCTACTCTCACAGATGTATTTGTAATTATAAAGTCAGCATGGTGACTGACATCCTTCTGAGATTTTTTTTTACTTCCCCATGCCTTAATAAGCATTATTACTTTTTGCCTCCTCATTTAAGTAGTGCTTCAACGAGCTAAAGCAGCACAGGGAAGATAAAGCCAGCACCCTCTGTTTCCCCAGTCCAAACACAGGCCTGCTCAGAGCATCTTCGCTTCACCACTCGACCAGTCTCCCCCAAGTTTAAACTTATTCCCAATCAACGCCCATATTCTCAGAAACTAAATTATCTTAATTTATCAATTAAGAACACTTAACACCCCAGAAAGGCCACTTGGCTCTGCAGAGATAGATTAGTTTGCTCATAACAACCTTTACCTTCAGGTTTAAAAATTCACCTGAGCAAACAGTGACCACTCCAAGCTGCAACAGCGGCGAGCTAAGAAAAGGAAAGTTGACCTAGCGAGAGAAAAGTTGCCACTTTGGGGTTTTTTAAGGAACTCCATCTTTATAAAGCATTAGCTCAGGGAGGCAAAGAGAAAGCAGAGCGCTCCTCTGCTCTTTAGACAAGCGTTTATGGACATGAAGCGCACGACGCGCTGGCAGCGTGAACTTCTGCGGGCAGAGCCACGGCGTACGGGCATCCAGGACCTCTCGCTTCAACATTAGCTTCTCATAGGTTTGATTTGGGGATCAAAAGCGTCATTAGCATCTTCGGATTGTGTTTGGTTTGGGGGCAAATCAGCTGGTAGGAGAGAGGGAGGGCAACATTCCTCTGCATTTTGGGGGAAATCGATGGCTTTTGACTCTTCACGACCCATAGAAGAGCAGAGTTTCAGGAGGTTTGGCTGGATGGAAAGAATCGAACGCTGGCACGCAGCTCTCCCACCACAAACCGTAGGTGAAAGGCTGCCAAAGAGCTGCCAGAGCAGCGCCTATGAGGAAAGGCAGCAGCTCCGGCTCAGCGCTGCGTACTGCCCTGGGAGCCGGCCAAACCCTGCAGAGCGAGACCAGAGCCCGAACGAACAGAACCTGCCCGATTTATTTCTGACCAAACTCAGGCTTTGGGTTTGAAAGAGCCCTTAACGGCACAGTTTGGCAACCGGAGCTGACGATACCTTTATGGCCTCGATGGCATACTCCACTTGGAACAGCCTCCCCTCCGGAGAAAAAGTGTTCACACCCCTGCAAGAACAACATCAGAGATGGCGTAAAGGACAGGAAACTGATGGCTGACGAGAAATGCAGGTCTTTAGTCAGAAGCAATGGTGGGAAGGGCGATGCCAGGGACAGGTAACCTAGGAGGGGCAGCTGGAAGACGTCACGGCTCCCCCGGAGGCCGTCACCCTCGGAGCCGACACACGCAGGGTCTGGATTCAGGATGCCAGGGTCTGGATTCAGGATGCTTACGGAGAAAGGGAACAAAAGGAAGGCCAGCAGGTCTAGTTACAGGTCGGGAGGAGGTTTGTTTCCACAGCACACTTCGCACCGTGGATGCTGGAAGCCTTCGGACTCCAAACCGCCTGCCTTCTCTCAGCACCAGGAGACAGCAGGATTTTGTTGTCCCAGCGCAGGCCCGTTCCTTTCTCTGGACGCCCCATCGCACCCCATCCCTCCCCACACGCCAGCCCCATCCGCCGCCCTCCCGCCCCACCGCACAAGGCGGGGGACACCCTGCCCTCCCCGCCGCACCCACCGCGCCGGCGGCTCCATCCACACGCAGAACCCTCCGAGGGATTGCTTAAAAGCCCCCTGCTTTCGGGAGGCATTTAACAAGATAAACTACAGCCTCATGGGACCACCCCCATCACTGGAAGCCTCCACGGGACGTGCCCTCCCTTCCCCTGTATTTAACAGAAATGCGCTCTCCTAAAACCTAAAGAAAGTAAAAATAAAGGGAAGGGCCCGCCGCAGGGAGGGGGCGGCTGCACCAGCGCCCGGCGAGGCGGGAACCCCCACGGCCCCGGGCAGGGGGACGAGCAGAGGCCCTTAGGCAGGGCCCAGTCCTCCCCGCCATCTCCTCAGAGCATCCCCGCGGCGGCCGCAGGCGAGAGGCGCCGGCCAAGGCCTAGCGGGATGGGGATGGCGGTGACCGGCCGCAGGCCCGTGACTCAGCCGCAGGCCGTAGGGAAGAGGCCGGACGAGGGGCGGCGGGGGCGAGCGGGAGGGCACTTACCGGTCGTACTCGGAACGTGTGAGGAACATGGCGATGGCGGCGGGGGAGCGCGGGGGGACGCGGGGCAGGCGGGCGGCGGAGGCGGGAGGGCCGCGCTGCCCTCGCCCGGTTCTGCTCCGCCGCTTCCTGTCAGCGAGCGCGCAGGCACCGCCCCTTCCCCTCCACTTCCCCCCGCGCCGCCTTTCTATTGGTCCTCCCCGCCCGACGTCTAACCAATGGGTGAATGGGGAGGGCGGGCTCGGTGAGGCGGCGGGGATTGGAGGGAGGGAGAGGAGGGGCGTGGTCATGGGGAAGGGGGCGTGGCCAGAGCGCTAAAGGGGCGGGGCGAGGCGGGCGCGCCGGCGGTACCGGGCCGGTGGTACCGGGAAGGGGGTACCGGGGAGGGGGTACCTCGGGATGCCCCCGGGTCCTGCGGGACCGTGCAGGCACCCAGCTCCCGGTGCGGTGCCGACAGCCCCGTTACCGGCCCCGTTACCGGCCGGAGGCCGGTAACGGGGCCGGTAACGGGGCTGTCGGCGCGTCCCCGGGGCTCCCTGTCCCGTTCCAGGGCGGGTCCCATCCCGCTGGGGGCCGGGTCCTCGCTGGGCGGAGGGACCGGGGGGGAGGCTGTCCCGGGGGTGTCCGGGGGCGGGCCGGGGGCCATACGGAGGGCGGGGCGGTGCTGCCCGCCCCGGGGGCTGTGGGGTTCCCGGTGGCGGCTCTGAGAGCGGAGCGGTCCCAGCGGGTGGCGGAGGCAGCACCGACCGCCCCCGGCCCGGCCATGTCGGAGCCCGGAGCCCCCGCCACCGCCGACAAAGCTCCCCGGCTCCAGGTAGGGCTCCGGTGTGATCCCCACTCCCCGGTGCCCGGGGCAGCCTCCCGGGGCGGCCCCTCGGTGCCCCGGCACAGTTCCCCGGTGCGACCCCCGCTCCCCCCATGCAACTCCTGCTGCAGCCTCCCGGTGTCCCGGTGCAGCCCCCGCTACCGCCGCCCGGTGCCACCCCCGGTGCAGCCCCCCAGTGTCCCGGTGCAGCCCTCCGCTGTTCTGGTGCCGTGGCCGGTGCAACAACCCGGTCCCCCGGGGCACGTCCCCCCCGCCCGGGGCAATTCCCGGTGCCGCCCCCCAGTCCCCTGGAGCAGCCCCCCCCGCCCGGAGCAGCCCCTTGGAGCAGCCCCCCGGTCCCCCGGAGCAGCCCCCTGGTCCCCCGGGGCAGCCCCCCGGCCCGGAGCAGCCCCCCGGAGCAGCCCCCCGGTCCCCCGGTGCAGACCCCCGCCCGGAGCAGCCCCCCCGCCCGGAGCAGCCCCCCTGCCCGGAGCAGCCCCCGGTGCAGCCCCCGGTCCCCCGGAGCAGCCTCCCCCCGCCCGGGGCAATTCCTGGGGCACCCCCCGCTCCCCCGGAGCAGCCCCCCCCGGTCCCCCGGTACAGACCCCCGCCCGGAGCAGCCCCCTGGAGCAGCCCCCCGCTCCCCCGGAGCAGCCCCCGGTGCAGCCCCCGGTCCCCCGGAGCAGCCCCCCCCCCCCCCCCCCCGGTGCAGCCCCCGGTGCCGCCCCGGCTCCCGCCGCTCTCTCCCCGCAGGACCGCGTCCTGGGTGGGGTGCGCTGGGGCCGCCTCCAGGAGCCCCTGGGCTTCATCAAGGTGCTGGAATGGGTGAGTCCCCCCCGCCATCCCGGGCCTGAGCCCGGCGCCAGGACCCCCCCAGCACCCCTGGGTGCTGGTCCCCGGGGACCCCCGTCCAGCACCCCCCCCCCCCCCCCAGATTTGGGGTGTCCCATTGCTTTCCTAAAGCCCCCCCTGGGACAAGGGGACCCTGAACCCCCCCTGCCCCTCCGGAGCGTCCTCCACCCCAGCACCCCGGGCGTGGGGACCCCATCCTGGGGGGGCTCCGGGGGAGGTGGGGTGCGAGGCCGCCCGCGCGCCTGGGTTCGGGCCACGCGACCCCCCCGGTGACCTTGAGCAGGTGGCTTTGGCCAGCCGTGCCGGAGGGGACGGTGACATCGGGGTGCCGGGTCCCCATCATTCCCACGGGCTCGGGGGGGTGGGGCACAGGGGGGGTGGGCGGGGAGGGGGCCTGGGGGTCAGCGGGCCCCAGGAGGGGGGACCCCGACGACGGGGGGAGCCAAGCGCCCGCGGCCCCGGCCCGGCCGTGCTATGAATGGCTCCGGGATTGGATTTCAGGGCGGCATTTCTGCCGCACGGCCTCGTCGTGGCCGGGGGGCTCCCAGCCCGCCCCACGCCCCGGTGCCGGCGCTGGGGAAACTGAGGCACGGGGTGGGAGCTCAGCCCCGGGCTGCGAGGCTGGACCCGTTTGGGCATCTCCCACCCGGAGGAGCCGGATCAAGGGGGCTTTTCCCCCCATCCCGCGGCTCTTTGCTTTGGATAATCCCAGCCGGGGAGGCGCTGGGGCCGCTGTGCAGGATCAGGCCCTGCGCACACAGACACCCCAAAACTGAAAGCGGGTGGGAAATCCCCGGCGCGGCCGCCAACGCTTCTGCTTCAACCGTCGGTGCCGTACACGGGCCTGCCCATCCCCACGGCGTCAGGCCTGCCCATTCCGCTTCCCCCCTTCACCCGGGAAGCCGCGAGCTCAGCCGGGATGAGTTGCCAGAAAACTATTTGGGAATCGCGTTTTCCCGGCACCCTCCGCCGGAGACGAGAGCGGCTCAGCGCCGAGGAACGGGAAATGGCAGCGGTGGCTCCGGCGGAAGGGGGACCGATGGGGTCCCACCGTGGGGATGCTCCCGGCTTGCTGGAAACCCGCTCCGGCACTCAGCACCGTGCCTAAAATTAAGAAGGATTAAATGAATTAATTTTGCTGCCCCCCTCCCGGAATTATCGCCCCTCACCGCTGCCGCATTTCACCCCCCCGGCCGCAAATCCCGGTGCCGGCGGCAGCCCCGGCGCTGGCGCAAGAGGCCGACAGCTGCGGGGTGGCAGCTCGCCCTGCACCGCCGCAGCCGCCGTGACTCAGCGCCGAGGGGTGCAAAGCCGGAGCGGGGCGGGTTGGGTGCATCCCACCCCAGGGTGGGGGGGTCCCCGGGGTCCCGAGCCTCCCTCCCCCCTCCTTTCCCGCAGCTCTTCGCCATCTTCGCCTTCGGGGCCTGCGGCTCCTTCAGCGGCGAGACCGGGGCGACGGTGAGATGCGACGGCGAAACCAAAGAGATGAGCGCCATTTCTGTCCAATTCGGGTACCCCTTCAGGTGAGGGGGGCACTGAGCCCGCACCCCCCCAGGAACGCGGCCCGGTGCCTGGCGTGGCTCCGCAGCGAGCTGCGGGGGGGACGTGGGGTGCTGGGGTGGGGTTAAACCCCATCCCCGCTGCCGGGACCCCCGTGGGACCGCGGCCACGCTCCCTGCGGACCGGGAGGTGCCGCGTCCGGCTGGGGACTCTGCACCCCCCAGCACCGCCAGGCATCGCCCGGCTCCGGTTCCTGACGCCATCCGGGGGGATCCTCGTTAATCGGGGAAGGCCGGGATGGAGCCGGGCCAGCCGTGAGCCACGGTTTTAACCCCTTCCCTCGGCCGCTGGCACCGTGCCGGGGCAGCGGACCACGGCAAAGGCTCCAGGTTCCGTCCTGGCAGCGGGTCCGTGCCCTCCCTCCCGGGAGACCACCCCAGCGCGGCAAAGCCGTCCCCATCGTCCCCTCCATTCCCGGGGCCACCCGCCATCCCCGCTCCCGCTATCCCAGGTTATACCAGATCCCCTTCGAGATGCCGGACTGCGGGGAGGAGCCGGAATCCCGCACCCTTCACCTCGTCGGCGATTTCTCCGCTCCCGCCGAATTTTTTGTGACCCTGGGGGTCTTCTCCTTCCTCTACGCCATGGCGGCTCTGGTGCTTTACCTGCGCTTTCATTCCCTCTACGGCGAAAATAAGAAGCTCCCCTTCGCGGTAAGGCGGCTGCATCACTCGGGGGGGACGGGACGGATCCTGCCCCGCTCCCCGCCAGCACCGGGGCTGAGCCCGGTGTCCCCATCCCGACAGGATTTTTGCATCACCGTTTGCTTCGCCTTCTTCTGGCTGGTGGCGGCGGCGGCGTGGGGCAAGGGGCTCACCGACGTGAAGGCGGCCACGCGGCCCGCCAGCCTCATCGCCGCCATGGCGGTCTGCCAGGGCCAGGAGGTGGTCTGCAACGCCGGCGCCACGCCGGCCATGGGGCTGGCCAACATCTCCGTGGTGAGAGCCGGGCGCCGGGGCGCGCCGATGCTCGCGCGCGCGCGGGGTACGGGCACGCACGCGCACGTATTCACACATGGGCGTACATCTGGGCACGCACGTATGGGCACATACATTTATTTCTTTGCTTGGGGGAGAGATTTACGGGGCTTCAAGCAGAGCTCAGCGGCTCGCAGCCCTTGCGGGGGCACACGCGTGTGCACGTGTGCATGCACGCGTGCGTGCACACGTGCACACACCCCCACGTGTGGACGCCTGCACATGCTTGCCGAACCCCTGCACATGAACACGCACCCGTGCACACGCGTGTTCACGTGAAAATGCACATGAATACGCCGTGCGCACAGGCACGTGCACGCATGCACACGCACGGGCCCTCGTGTGCGCACACGCGTGCCGGATTCCCGAGCTCAGCCGGGAGAGGGCGGTGGAAACGCGCGCCCACACGCACTCCGTGCCCACGGTGCCGACTCCACGCTGGCCCCACGGGACGTGGGACCTTTCCTGCACCCCCGTGAGACCCCCCCAGCCATAGGGGACCCCCACGCCGGGGGGGGGGCGGTGGTGATGCAGCCCCTGGCATGGGCGCGTGGGGTGCATGGGGCACGTGGGGTGCATGGAGTGCATAGGTTGCATGGGGTGCACAGGGTGCATGGGCTGCAAAGGGTGCATGAGGTGCACGGGGTGCGTGGGTTGCATGGGGTGCATGGGGTGCACGAGGTGCATGGAGCGCATGGGATGCACAGATTGCATGGGGCACACAGGGTGATGGGTTGCATAGGGTGCACGGAGTGCATGGGGTGCGTGGGGTGCATGAGGTGCATGAGGAGCATGGGATACATGGGTTGCACAGGCCCCACGGGGCTCGGGTTGCATGGATGCATGGGGTGCATGAGGTGCATGGGGTGCATGGGTTGCATGGGGTGCACAGATTGCACGGCATGCATGGAGTGCATGGGATACATGGGTCGCATGGGGCACATGGGTTGCATGCATGCATGGGGTGCACGGGCTGCACGGGCTGCACAGATTGCACGGGGCACACAGGGTGATGGGTTGCATGGGGTGCACGGGGCGCACAGGATACATGGGTTGCACGGGGTGCAGGGGTTGCATGGATGCACAGCGTGCGTGGGGTGCACCGATTGCATGGGAGACATGGGTTGCACGGGGTGCAGGGTTGCATGGATGCACGGGGTGCGTGGGGTACACAGATTGCATGGGAGACATGGGTTGCACGGGGTGCAGGGGTTGCACGGATGCACGGGGTGCGTGGGGTGCACCGATTGCATGGGAGACATGGGTCGCCCGCATGCCCAGGGTGCTGGGGCTCACCCCTGGGTGCCCCCCACCGCTGTGGGGGGGTCTCTCCTCTCTCCCCCCCCCCCCCCCCAGCTCTTCGGCTTCATCAACTTTCTGCTGTGGGCCGGGAACTGCTGGTTCGTGCTGAAGGAGACGGCGTGGCAGGCGCAGGCTGCGCCCCGCGACAGCGCCGCCGAGCAGGGGGCCATCGACAAGCAGTAGCCACCCCGGGGGTCCCACCGTCCCCGGGGCCCTCGCGCCGGCCGCCAGCCCCGGGGACGGGGTGTCGCTGGCCCCGGGGTTGGAGACGCGGGGTGGTATGGATGCTATAGGGCGTGCGTGGGGGGATGCGTAACCCCGGGTAGGGGGCATTAACCGCTGGATATAGGGGGCTGCGGAGCCCCGGGTGTCCGTGCTGTATAGGGGGGCTGGACGGGCCACCCCGGGGCGTCCGCGGCTGTACGGGGGGCGTATAAAAGTCCTGGGTACCAGCTCTATATAGGGGTGCATATAACCCCGGTGTCTGGCTCTGTATAGGGGTATATACAACTCCTGGATGACCCGCTGCGTATAAGGGTATATATATATAGCCCCTGGGTGTCTTGCTCTGTATAAGGAGCCTTATATAGGGGGTATATACCCCACCTGGATGTCCCGCTCCCATATAAGGGTATATATAGCCCCTGGGTGTCTTGCTCTGTATAAGGAGCTTTATATAGGGGGTATATGCAACTCCTGGATGTCCTGCTCCATATAAGGGTATATATAACCCCTGGGTGTCCACCTCTCTATAGGGATATATATATATAAGTCACAGGGGCCCAGCTCTGTACAGGGGCTATATATAACCCCTGGGAGTGCTGGTCTGTATAGGGGTAACTCCTGGTGTCCTGCTCTCCATAAGGGTATAGATAACGCCCAGAGTCCAAAGGGGATGTATAAGGCCTGGGTGCCTTGTATATATATATATATCCCAGTAGGGGAGGTATAGTAACAGCTGGATTTCTACCTCTGTATAGGGATGTATGTAACGCCTGGGTGCCCAGCTCTATATAGGGGCTGTATGTAACCCTGGGTATCCAGCTCTATAGAGGGAGTAATTAAATGCTGGATACCTGTGGATGTATAGGGGCTATATATAACCCCTGGGCATCCTGCTCTCTATAGGGGTAACTCCTGGGCATCCTGCCCCGTATAAGGGCTCTCCAACTCTATAGGGGGTATATAGCACTTGGATGTCCAGTTCTGTATAGGGATGTATATAAGCCCTGGGTCCCCAGCTGGATATGGGAAGCGTATATAACCCCTGGCTGTCCAGCCCTGTATTGGGGCTATAGGTAACCCCTGGGAGTCCAGCGCTGTATAGGGGTGACCCCCAGCCCTGTATAGGCAGTGTATGTTGCCCCTGGGAGTCCAGCCCTGTATAGGGATAACCCCGGGTCCCCAGTCCTGTATAGGAGGTATATATAACCTCCAAGTCCCCAGCTCTGTATAGGGGCTATATGTTGCCCCTGGCTGTTCAGCCCCATGTAGGAGGTATATGTAATCCCCGGGAGTCCAGTTTTGTATAGGGGTAACCCCTGGATCCCCAGCTCTCTATAGGGCGTGTATATAACCCGTGGCTGTCCAGCTCTGTATAGGGACAACCCCCAGGTCCCCAGCCCTGTATAGAGGGTATATGCTGCCCCTGGCTGTCCAGCCCAGTATAGCAATAACCCCGGCTCCCCAGCCCTGTATAGGGAGTATATATCTCTGCTGGCTGCCCAGCCCCATATAGGGATAACCCGGACCCCCAGACCCATGTCGGGGTATACGGACCCCCTGGCTGTCTGGCCCCATATAGGGATATAGGGACCCCTGGCCAACAGTGCCGTAGAAGGATAACCTGGGCCCCCAGCCCCCTATAGAGGTATATGGACCCCCAGCCCTATATAGGGGTATATGGAACCCCTGTCCCCCAGCCACCTATAGGAGTATATGGATGCCTTGGCCCCCAGCCCCATAGAGGCAGTGTATGTCACCCCTGGGCCCCCAGCCCTCTATAGGGGTATATGTCACCCTGGCTGTCCAGCCCCCTATAGGTGTATACGGACCCCGGGCCCCAGTCCCATATAGGCAGTATATGTCGCCCCCAGGCCCCCAGCCCCATATAGGGGTCCATGGCCCCCAGCCCCCTGTAGGGGTATATGTCGCCCCTGGCTGTCCAGCCCCCTATAGGTGTATATGGACCCTGGGCCCCAGCCCCCTATAGGAGTACATGGACCCCAGCCCCCTATAGGCAGTATATGTCACCCCCAGGCCCCCAGACCCATATAGGTGTATATGGACCCCGGCTGCCAACCCCCTATAGGGGTACATGGACCCCAACCCCCTATAGGGGTACATGGACCCCAGCCCCCTACAGGCAGTATATGTCGCCCCTGGGCCCCTGGCCCCATATAAGGTGTATATGGACCCCAGGCCCCAGCCCTCTATAGGGGTCCATGGCCCCCAGCCCCCTATAGGGGTATATGTTGCCCCTGACTGTCCAGCCCCTGATAGGTGTATATGGACCCCAGCCCCCTATAGGCAGTATATGTCGCCCCCGGGCCCCCAGCCCCGTATAAGGTGTATATGGACCCCGGCCCCCAGCCCCCTATAGGCAGTATATGTCGCGCCTGGCCCCCTGTAGCTGTATATGGACCCTGGGCCCCAGCCCCCTATAGGGGTATACGGACCCTGGCCCCCTATAGGGCTCCGTGGACCCCAGCCCCGTGTAGGGGCCCACGGACGCCGTCCCCGCACACCGCCCGGGGGCGGCGGGGGTCCCGGTGCGGGGCCGGTGCGGGGCAGCCCCCGGGGCGGGGCGGGACTACACCGCCCGTGGTGCCGCGGGGCGGGCGGGGGCGCGCGGCGCATGCGCGGGGGCGCGCGGGGCGGGGGCGGCGGCGGCGGCGGCGGCGGCGGCGGCGGCGGCGCGGGGGGGGCGCGCTCCCGCGGCGGCGGCGGCGATGGCGGCGCGTGGGCGCGCAGCGGCGGCGATGGCGGCGGAGCGGCGGCTGCCCAGCCTGGACGAGTTCGCGGGGCAGAGCTGGAGCGCCTGGGTGGAGCGGGCCGGGCCGCCGGCCGAGCCGGGTGAGGGGCGGCGGCGGCGGGGGCGGCGGCGGCGGCGGCGGCGGCGGCGGGGGCGGGCGGGGGGGCTGCCGCGAACGGAGCCGCGCCCGGCGCCCCCCGGTCCTAGCGCCGCCGCGCGGTAGGCGGGCAGCGGGCACTGGGAACCGGGCACCCAGCACGGGGAACTGGGCACCCAGCACCGAGCACTGGGAACCGGGCACCCAGCACCGGGCATCGGGCACCCAGCACCGGGCACTGGGAACCGGGCACCCAGCACGGGGAACTGGGCACCCAGCACCGGGCACTGGGAACCGGGCACCCAGCACCGGGCATCGGGCACCCAGCACCGGGCACTGGGAACCGGGCACCCAGCACCGGGCACCCACCATCGGGCACCGGGAACCGGGCACCCAGCACGGGGAACTGGGCACCCAGCACCGGGCACTGGGAACCGGGCACCCAGCACCGGGCACCCAGCACCGGGCACCCAGCACCGGGCACTGGGAACTGGGCACCCAGCACGGGGAACTGGACACTCAGCACCGAGCACTGGGAACTGGGCACCCAGCACCGGGCATCGGGCACCCAGCACCGGGCACTGGGAACCGGGCACCCAGCACCGGGCACCCACCATCAGGCACCGGGAACCGGGCACCCAGCACCGGGCAGCCAGAGCTGGCACCGGGCTCCCCATCCTGGTCACTGGGAACCCTGTGCCCATTTACTGGGAGCCAGTTACTGGGTGCCAGATATCCCCGGGTGCAGCGGGCACAGGGTAGCCCAGACCAGGAACGGGGTAGCCCAGACTGGGAACCAGTTGCCGCCGTTAGCCTGGATCAGGCAGAGGGCACTGGGTGCCCCAGGCGGGGAACCGGGCATCGTGTGCCGGGTACCGGGGTACCCTGCACTGGGAACTGGGAACCGGGTACTGGGGAGCTGCGCACTGCCCCAGTGGGCACCGGGCACTGGGACCAGGCACCTCAGGGCGGGCGCTGCCCCACCGGTGCCCCGTGGCGCGGGCGGCGGGCACGGCGCAGGGGCACGGCGCAGCTGGATGGGGCGCGGGCACTCCTGGCGCGGCTGCGCACAGCTGGGCGCCCACTACGGCACGGCTGGACGTGACTGGGCGCCCAGTACGGCACAGCTGGACAGCATTGCATATCCAGTATGGAACAGCTGGGCAGGACTGGGTGTCCAGTATGGCATGGCTGGACAGGATTGGTTCCCGGTATGGCACAGCCCAGACAGGACTGGGTGCCCAGTATGGCACAACTGGATGGGACTGGGCGCCCAGTATGGTACAGCCTGATAGGACTGGGGATGGACTGGGTGCCCAGCGTGGCACAGCCAGACAGGACTGGATGTCCAGTATGGCATGGCCAGACAGGACTGGGCGCCCAGTATGACACAGCCAGATGGGACTGGGCACCTGGTATGGCTGGGGATGGACAGGGCACCCAGTTTGGCTCTGCTGGATGGGACTGGGCAGCCAGTATGGCACCGCTGGCCCAGTGGACACTGATTCTCCCACAGCAGAGCCCGGTGCAGCCGGCTGGGGCCGGGACACCCGCCTGGCACGGCCAGCGAGGACACGGGCTGCGGGCCCACGGCCGGATGGGGACAGGGGTGTCCCCAGGGTGTCCCCGGGAAGCGGGGCCGACCCCGGTCACGTCCCTGCCAGGACGGGGCTGTCCCCAGGAGCACCCGTGCCCCACGGGCGGTGGGCTATCGGCAGGGTCCGGGACGGGGACCTCGGAGACGATGGCGCGCCGCGGGGCCGACGCTGATCCCGGGATGGATCCGTCCCTCTGCTCTAATTTGAGCCGGTTTAATTGGTCCGGGAGTGGCGGCGCTGCCGGCGATGAGGACTCGGCGGCTGCGCCTGATGCTGGACGCGGCCGGGGGAAGCCGGGACCGGCCACGTGCCGGCCGCTGCTGATGGGGTTTTGTCTCCGGCAGGATCAGGGTCGGAGCTGGAGGAGAGCGGGAAGAGCGGCAGCAAGAAACTGGACGCCATGACCCTGATTAAGGAAGGTAAGCTCCCTCCTTTGGGGAGAAAACCCGGCGTTTCGGGGCCGTGCTTGCCCTCCAGCCCGGACCCTCGGGCTGCGATGCTTCTCCCGGCACAGAGAGCCGGTGGGAGCCGTGCTGCGCAGCTCACCGAACTCTCGCCCCGCAGACATGAACATCTTCGGCCACTGCCCGGCTCACGACGAGTTTTACCTGGTGGTTTGCAACCACTGCAGCCAGGTGGTGAAGCCCCAGGCCTTCCAGAAGCACTGCGGTGAGCCGGGGGGGCTCCGGGCACGGCTGTCCCCGCCACGGCATCCCCTCCGGCGCCAGGAGGGACATGGGAAGGCAGCCGGGGCTGGCCGTGCCGGCACAGCCCAGGGTCGGGGGGCTCACGGCGGTGGGACCCCCGGCGTGGGCTAATGCCAGGCTTTCCCCATCCCATCCCACCCTATCCCGGCAGAACGCCGCCACGGCCCGCTCAGCAAGCTGTACGCCCGCGCCGCCGCCAAGTGCCACGTCGCCGTCAACGGGCAGCCGGCGGCCGGCGGGACCCCCGGCACGGCCAAGGGGCTGCGGGAGAAGCCCCCGGGTGCCCGCGGGCGAGTCCAGCCCCTGCCCGAGCGGCCAGACAAGGACAACAACCTCTGGTGAGCGCCGGGACGGGCGGCTCTGCCCTTTCCGTGCCGCGGGGCCGCTCTGACCCCCTTGCCCCCCAAAATTCTCTCCCCAGCTTGTTCGTGCCCGTGGTCAACCTGGAGAAGATTCCCAGCATCCCCAAACCGGACGGGCACGGGATCAAGGTGCCCCCCAAAGCCGTACCCACCAACTCCAAGGAACCCCTGGGGAAACCCGCCACCGCCGCGGTGCCGAAAGAGCCCCCGGTGTCGGCCGGGGTCGGGGGGGATTCGGCGATGCCCGCCGACGGCCCCGGGTGCAAACCGGAGAGCGCGCCCGCCCCGGGGGAGAAGGACGCGGGTGCCTCCAAGCCGCCCCCCAGGTCCCACAAGAAGCTGGCGCGTGAGTCCCCCTTTCCTTGCCGGCAACGGGGTGGGGGCGGCAGGTCGGTGCCGCGCGGCACCGGATCCCGGCGTGGCATCCCAGTCCCGTTATTTCGGCGGCCGGGTCTGGCAGCGGGGTAGGTACCGAGGGGGCATCTCCCACCTCTCCTCCTGCATCCGGAGGAGCCGTGCCCTGACCGCAGCTCCGTTCACCCGGCAGGTTTAGGGTCTCTGCCCGCGGTGCCGGCTGGCCCGGAGGAACGGCGGCGGCGGCGGCGTGCGGCAAGAGCGTGAGCCAGGGTTGAACCCCCCCCTCCCCGGTGTCCCCCCCACCCCAACCCCAGAAATGGGAGTCGGACAGACGCCGCGGTGCTCGCGGGCACGCTCGGGCGACAGCGAGCGATGCCGTTAGCAGAACCCAAGCTGGGGGCAAAAGTGGGGGGCTCGCCCCGGGGAGGGGGCGAAGGGGGGGGCCAGGAGATGGTGGCCCCCCGCCCCACAGAGAACGACTCTCGGGGCTGTTGTCCCCCTCCCCGGAGTGGGGATGCCGCGGCCTCTCGCTCCGAGGAGGGGGGGTCTCCGGCTCCGGCCCTGGCCGGGGTGGGCTGGGGGTCCCAGTGAGGCCGTGCCCCCCCCCCCCGCCGCCACCGCTCTCATCCCGCCGTCCACACCGGTGGATATCTCAACCGGGGCTGGACGTGGTGGGGGGCAAAGCGCTTGCTGCCCCCCCACCCCCTCACCGCAGCTGGGCCCCCCGGGCCCCCCCCGGCATCCCGCTGCCTTCCTCTGCCCGCAGGCAAGGAGTGCGACCTGAACAGGCAGTGCGGCGTGCTCAACCCCGACACCAAGAAGATCTGCACCCGCTTGCTGACCTGCAAGGTAGCGGGGTACCGGGGTGGGGGGGACACCGTCATCCTGCCCAGGGGGGGTTTGGGGGGTGGGGGGGTCCCGGTGGGTGTTTTCTCGCCCCCCCCCGACCCCCTCTTCGCTGTCACCCGGCACAGATCCACTCGGTTCACCAGCGGCGCGAGGTGCAGGGTCGGGCCAAGGACTTTGACGTGCTGGTGGCCGAGCTGAAGGCCAGCTCCCGCAAGGGCGAGTCCCCGAAGGAGAGGAGCCCCCCCGGGAAGGAACCGCTGCCCCCCCTGCAGCAGGACCCCTCCTCGCTGCCGCAGCCCCCCGCCGGGCCCCCCGGCACCTCTCCCTGCCGAGCCAAGCTGCCCCACTCCCACTGCCCGCTCCCCAGGTGAGGACCCCGGCATTCGGGGGGGGGGGGAGCGGGACAGACACCCCCATATCGGGCACCCCAAAAATCTCTCCCCGCCCCCTCTCCGGTGCAGGGCCCGGCTTTCCTCCGACAGCGACCCCGAGGACGCGCCGGCCGCCTCCGGGGAAGGGGGCACGGGGGTGTTCCCCTTCCCCCTGCCCAAGGGGGGCAGCCGGGTGTCGAGCGAGGAGAGCGAGGAGGAGGGGGGCGAGGAGCCCCCCCGGCCCCCCACGCGTCCGCCGCGGCCCCAGGCGGTGAGTGAGGGGACCCCAGGGTGGGACGGAGACCCCCCGGCCCCGTGCCGGGTGGGCTGCTGTGGGTGGGGGGTTTGGGGGGGGCCGTGCTGACCGTGTGCGTCCCGTGTGACACCGTGTGTGTGTCCCCCCCCCAGTTCTGCACCTTCGGGAGCCGCCTGGTCAGCCCCGGCTGTTACGTCTTCAACCGGCGGCTCGACCACTTCTGCTCGGCGCTGGGCTCCATGCTGGAGCGGCACCTCAGCTCCCACATGTGGAGGTGAGGGGGGGGCGGCGGGTGCTGCTGGGTGCCAGGGTGCAAAGCCACCCGGCCCCAAGGGGGGGGGTTGCCCACCCCGGGGTCCCAGCGCGGCAGGGACCTGGATTGGGGGGGCAAGGATGGGAGCGGGGATTTGGGGGGGGTCTCGTCTCACCCCTCCCCACCTGAACTGGGGGGGATGTAGCAGGGATGCGGGGATTTGGGGGGGTCTCGTCTCACCCCTCCCCACCTGAACTGGGGGGAACATGGTGGGGATGGGAATGGGGATTTCGGGGGGTCCCATCTCACCCCCTCCCCACCTGAACTGGGGGGAACATGGTGGGGATGGGAGTGGGGATTTCGGGGGGTCCCATCTCATCCCCTCCCCACCTGAATTGGGGGAGACGTAGCAGGGATGCGGGGATTTGGGGGGTCCCGTCTCACCTCTCCCCACCCAAATTGAGGGGGGCATAGTGGGGATGCAGGGATGGGAGCGGGGATTTTGGGGGGGTCCCATCTCACCCCTCCCTGCCTGAACTGGGGGGGACGTGGCAGGGGTCAGGGATGGGCATGGGGATTTGGGGGGGTCCTGTCTCACCCCTCCCCACCTGAATTGGGGGGGGGATGCAGGGATGGGAGCAGGAATTTGGGGGGCTCTCGTCTCACCCTTCCCCTCCCCTCCCACAGGAAGATCCCTCCGGCCGCCGAGCCCCCTCCCCACACCACCCCGGCCCCCCCAGCCCCGCCGCCCCCCTGCGGCCCCTCCGCCCCGACACCCTCACCCCCTCCACGGACCTCAGCGGCAGCGGCGGCCCCCCCCGGCACCCGGGAGGGCCGGGTCCCCGCCAGCCTCAACTACACGGTGGGGTCCCCCCACGCCGCGGCCGCCTGCAGCCAGCCCGAGTGCGGGGGGGGCGGCAGCCAGTCCATCACCTCCCCGCTGCCCGCCAACATCCCCTCGCCCTCCTTCAGCAAGTTGCCTTCCACCAAGGCCAGCAAATCTTCCCGAGCCCGGGAAGCGGCCGGCGGGATGGATCCGGATACCCGCAAACGGAAGCCCCCTCTCGCCGCTGGCGGCCCCCCCTATAAACGGACCTGTTCGGGGGACGGCATCAAAAGCAAAAATCCCGGCTGCCAGGTTTCGGCCCCCCCCGGCAAAACGAAACCCACCTCTCCGGGTTGTCCGGCTTCTTCCTCCGCTGCCGTCCTCAACGGTACGACGCGGGTGAAACGGCTCACCCCCCCGGACTGCCGCGGCCCCCCCGGTGCCGCCGCCGTGGACCCCCGAGGTTCGCCGCTGCACGGACCGGGGGTGCCACCGCCGCCCCCGCCTCGTTGCATCTCCGAGGACGAGGTCAAGAAGCGCAAGAACGCGGCCACGTATTGCCGACCCGTCAAACCCAAGCCTGCGCCCCCCCTGCCCGGCCCCCCGCCGCCCCCCGGCCCGGCCCCCCCCGACTCGGGGGGCTCCGTCCGCAGGAAGAAGCCGGGGACCCCCCTGGGCTTCGAGGAGAAGCGGAGCGCCCTGAAGGTAGGGCTGAGATGGGGGGGGGGTCCTCTGCTGAGATGGGGGGGGGGAGCGGGTGTTTGGGGTGCTCTGGGGGCGCGGAGCGGCGTCAGGGTGTGACGGTGGGCAGCGAAATGGGGGGACCCCCCCCAGGGCCACCAGCACCCCCAGGCGATGGGGGGGGACCCACCTCTGCCCAGGGCTGAGGGCCGCTTGCGTGCACCTGAGGGACACCCTGGTCCCGGGGAGGGGACGCCACGGGGACGTTGTGGTCTCAGTCTGGGGGGCACCATGGGGGGGACGTGGCCCCGGGTTGGGGATGATGGCATGGGGACCCTCTGGGGATGGCCGTGTCCCAGGCCAGGGACACCATGGGGACCCTCTGGGGACCCCCTGTCCTCGGCTGGGGGACACTGGGGGACACTGGTCTTGGGTCACGGGTGGTGGGTGCAGTGGGGACCCGTGGCTCTGGGCGGAGGACACCATGGGGACCTAGGACACCCATGTCCCAGGGGAGGGACACTGTGGGGACCCTCTGGGGACCCCCTGGCCCCAAGTAGGGGACAGTGGGGGGGGACACACTGTGATCTTGGGTCCTGGGACATCCTGGGTGTGGGTGGTGGATGAGGTGGGGACCCTCGGGGGACATGTTTGTGCGTGGTGGGGGATGCTCCCTCTGGGGACACCCTGACCCTGGGCAGGGGACACCGTGGGGACACCCTGATGCTGGGTAGGGGACACCACGGGCCCGGGGTGACCCAGCGCTCTCCTCTCCCGCAGTCCAAAGCCCATTAACGGAGGGGCCACCGGGGCCACCCCCCGCGTCCCCACCGCGGGCGCGAGGAAGCCCCCACCGGAAAAATGCCGAAAAGCTGATGTTGGGGGGGGGGGGGAACAAAAAAAAAAACCAACAAAAAAAGCCCCAACCCCCCCCAAGGAAACAAAAAGAAGAAGGAAAAAACCCAACCTCCAGAAAAATACCTCAAGACTCTCAGTTCTGTTCTCTTGCTGCTAAACCAGCCCCCCGGGAGAGGAGGTGGCCACGGCCGGGGGTGTCCTGGCCACCGGGCCATCACGCCGGCTGCGGCCGGCCGCGGATATTTATAAGAATTACTATTGCTGTTTTTTGTTTCTTTTTTTAAAAAAAAAAGAAAGAAAGAAAAAGAAAAAAAAAAAAAAAAGCCAGGTATTGCGGCGGGGGGGGGAGGGGGCGGGCGGGCTGTGTCCTGGGGTCCCCGTGGTGTGTGGGGACCGCGGGGTGTCCCCAGGAGCCCTGCGAGGGCAGAGCAGGGGCTGGGTGTCCCCAGGTCCCCGGTGACACGGGACGGGGCAGGGATGAGGTGTCCCCAAGGGAGGCCAGCAGGGGCTGGGGCTGCAGGGACAGGGGACGTCCCCAGGCTCGCGGGAGCCGTGAGGGGACAGAGGGACAGGGGTGGCCTTGGATCTCCCCACAGGGACAGGGGGTCCCCGGGAGCCCCGCAGGGACAGGGGTGGCCCCGGATCCCCCCCATGGGGACAGGGGGTCCCTGGGAGCCCCGCAGGGACAGGGGTGGCCCTGGATCTCCCCACAGGGATGGGGTGTCCCCGGGAGCCCCGCAGGGACAGGGGTGGCCCTGGATCCCCCCCATGGGGACGGGGGGTCCCCGGGAGCCCCGCAGGGACAGTGGGGTCCCCCTTCCACCAGGCGCCTTGGGGTGAGCACAGGGGGGTGAGCGGGGTGAGCCCCCCCCAACCCCTTTCTCCCCGCGCACCCCCAGCATCCCAGATGGGGACCAGGGCAGCAGCAGGGGAGCCGGCTCAGCCTGACCCCGCTGCCACCGGCCTGACCCATCACGGGGTCCCGCAGGGCTGGCGCGGTGGCACTGTCCCTGTCCCTGACCCCCCCACGCCCAGCGAGGAGACCCCATCTTGGGGACGACCCCGTTAGCACCCCGAAACCGGGCGAGGGCTGCGCAGGCACGACGGGGAAACATGTTTATTTTGGCCAAGGCATCAGCGGGCAGCTGCCAGCGCGGGGGGGACGCGGCCCGGGGCGGGGGGGGGGGACATGGGGGACACAGGCTGGGCTGCGAGGGTGCAGGGGGTACCCCCATTTGGGGTGCTGGAGCCCCCAAGGTCCCAATCCCTGCAGGGTGGGGGGGCTCTGCTTGCGGCTGTGGGTTGCATGGGGGGGCCAGGAGGGTGTTGGGGTGGGGGTCGTACCCCGGGGGGTGACATGGCCCTCGTGTCCCTCCCTTGCCGAGCGCTGGCCGGGGTGGCACATGCTCCCCCGGCGGGACTCATGCTTCGCCATACGCATGCCGGGGGGGGTGGCGACGCGGGGAGGGTCCTCCAGGGCCCAGCGTCGCAGCACGTGGGTGTCCCCGGTGCCACCATCCCCGGGGGGCACCCGCTGAGCCGGCCCGGGCACTGTCACTGTCACCCGCAGTCCTGCGGGGCCCGGCGGGCAATGGGGCCGGTGGCCCCCGGCTCTGTGGCCACGTTGTCCCCACAGGAGCCCCCTTGTCCCTCGCAGTCCCGTGGTGCCGGCGTGGTGGTGGTGACCTTGGCGGAGGGCGGTGTGGGTGGACAGCAGCGATGCAGGGGGGTGATGGCATGTGTCACTCCCAAGCTGGGGACACGGCGGCGGGGGTCCAGGCTGCCCCCCCCTGCCCGCAGCGCATCCATCGGGGACCGGTCCCAGTGGCGGTGGGGACGGGGTGTCCCTGGGGACCGTCCCCGTGATGTCCCCCCCGCCTCTACACCACGATGGGGGTGTCGGAGAAGACGGAGCTGACCGAGTCCGGATCCGACACCTTCCTCTGCGCCTTGGGGCCGTGCCGGGGGGGCGGCTGCGGGGTCCCCCCCACCTCGAACCTGCCGTTCTGCCCCAGGCCGGTGGCGGAGGCCGAGCGGGACCGGCAAGGCTCCCCGGGGACACCGGCGGCGTGGTTGGGGGTGGCGCTGAGGACGGAAGAGTTGATGCTGTCGTCGCGGGGAGCCGGCGGTTTGTCGGCAGCGCGGCAGCAGCAGCAGCGGCAAGGGGTGAGGTACAGGTAGATGAGCACCAGCACCACGCTGAGGATGCAGCCCACCAGCGTGGTGTAGGCGGTGTTGAGGGTGTCGTGGGGACCGTGCAGGGTGAAGTTGTGCACCAGCAGCTCCACGTAAAGGGTCTCGTTGAGGAGGGGACCCGCCACCCAGCAGGCGTAGGTGCCGGCGTCCTCGGGGCGCAGCGCCCGCAGCTGCAGGCTGCCGTTGGCCAGGAGAGCGGCGCTGCCGTTACCCCCTTCCTCCAACACCCGTTCGCCTCCCGGCGTCACCCAGTGCCGGCTACGCACCCCCCGCAACCGGGTGTCGCAGCTGAGGGTGATGGTGTCACCCAGGTGGGCTTCCAGCACCGCTTCCCGCGCCTCGCTGCAGTTGAGCGGTTGTCGGCCGGCCAGGGCGAGGATCCCGACGGAGGTCGAGGTGGTGGGCAGCACGCACCGCAACTCCTCCTGGAAATCCATCACGGCGCTCAACCGGCGGCGACGACCGCGGGCGACCAGCTGGAAAAGCGGGCAGTCGCAGACCAGCGGGTTGCCGTGCAGGTAGAGGCGGTCGCGCAGCCAGGCGGGCAGCGCCTGCAGCTCACCGACGGGCAAGCTGCGGAGGTGGTTGGCCGAGAGGTCGAGCAGGGCCAGCTGGGGCAGGCGGCTGCCATCGCGCAGCAGCTCCAGCGGGAAGCGGGCGATGCGGTTTTGCCCCAGGTAAAGCTTACGGAGCCGGCTGAGGTTATCGAAGGCGGTGCGATCCACGGCAGAGATCTCGTTGTTGTAGAGGAGGAGGACCTCCAGCTCGGTGAGGTCGCTGAAGAGGTTCTCCTCCAGCGCCCGCAGACGGTTAGAGGAGAGGTCCAGGTGCCGCAGGTGGGGGACGTGGGCGAAGGCTTCGGTGGAGACGAAGGAGAGCCCGTTGTGGCTGAGCAGCAAGGCGTGGAGGTGGGCCAACCGCCCCGGCGCCCAGTCGGCGCGCAGCCGGCTGACGTTGTTGTGGCTGAGGTCGAGGACGGCGGTGAAGCGAGGCAGCGGGGCCGGCACCGCGCTCAGCACCGCCTGCGAGCAGCTCAGGATGTTGGAGGCGCAGACGCAGCGCGGGGGGCAGCTCCCGCCCGCCGACCCCCACGGCGACAGCAGCGCCAGGGCCAGCAGCAGCGGCACTGGCGGCAGCGGGGTCCCCGGCCCCCCAACGCCCGCCATGGCCGTGCTCTGCCCCGCGGCGTCACGCGGGTGCTGGGGACGGGGCGCCGGCATGCCCGCGACCCCCGGCACGGGGTTGGCTTGCACGGGGTGGCTTCGGTCACCCGGTGTCACAGCATGCACCGGGCTCGCCACTCACTTGGTGTCACGGTGCAGGGTGGCTCGGTCACCCGGTGTGGCAGAGTGGGGTGGCTTTGTCACCCGCTGTCACAGCATGTGCTATGGGGTGGCTTCGGTCAGCCGGTGTCACAGCATGTGCCAGGCTAGCTGCTTGCCTGCTGTCACAGCACAGGGTGGCTTGGTCACCCGGTGTCACAGCACAGGGTGGCTTGGTCACCCAGTGTCACAGCACGTGCCAGGGGGTGGCTTTGGCCACCCAGGGTCACGGTTAGCTGTTCGCCTGGTGGCACGGGGTGGCTTCGGTCACCCAGCGACACGGCGTGCACCGGGCTCGCTGCTCACCCGGTGTGACGGCGCGGGGTGGCTTGGTCACCCGGTGTCACAGCGCGGGGTGGCTTGGTCACCTCGTGTCACGGCGTGCACCGGGCTCGCTGCTCACCTGGTGTCATGGCACGGGGTGGCTTTGTCACCCGCTGTCACGGCGGGCCCGTGGGTCGTTGCTCGCCCCGGGGCTCCCGCCCGCCGCAGCCCCGCTCCCCCCCTCCCCGCTGCGGAGGCGGCGCCGGCCCCCCCGGCCCCGGTCCCCCCCGCCCCCCCCCGGTCCCAGCCCCGCTGCGGACGGAGCCCGCGGGAGGATGCTCGCCGCCCCCCCCGCCCCCCGCTCCCCGGGGCGTTACCGGGGCCTGGTACCGGGGCCGGTGCGGAGGAGGGCGGCCGGGGGAGGCCGAGCGGAACCGAAACGAGCCGAACCGGAGCGAAACGAGCCGAAGAGAACCGAACGAGGCCGAACCGAGGCGGGAGGAGCCGAGTGGGGCCGAGCGGCCGAGCCGAGCCAGGCCGGGCCGAACCGAGCCGAGCCGAGCGGGCCGGGCCGAGAGGAGCCGAGCGGAGCCGAGCGAGGCCGAACCGAGCCGAGCGGAGCCGAACCGAACCGAGCGGAGCCGAACCGAACCGAGCGGAGCCGAACCGAGCCGAGCGGGGTCGAGCGGAGCCGAGCGGAGCCGAACCGAGCCGAGCGGGGACGAACCGAGCCGAGCGGAGCCGAGCGGGGCCGAGCGGGCCGGGCCGGGCCTCGCGCCGGCTGCAGCGCGCACCCGCGGCCCCGGGACGGGGTCTGGGGGCGGCGCCCCCCGCGCACGGCCCGTCCCCATTGGCTGCCGCCGCACCGCCCGCGGCCAATGGCGGCAGCGAGCGCTTAACCCCTGGTGGGCCGCGGGGCGACCCCCGGCTCAGCCCCCCGGGACCCCGGTGCCCGCGTCACCACCAGCCCCGCGGCGTCCCCGTCCCCGTCCCCATCATCCGCATCCTGGTCCTCAGCCTCATCCCCATCCTCGTTCTCATCCCCATCCCCAATCCCATCCTCATCCCCTCCCCATCCTCATTTGCATCCCCATCCCCGTCCCTGCCCCTGTCCCCATCATCCCCATCCTCATCCCCCTCTCCATCCCCATACCCCTCCAGATCCCACCCCATCCCTGTCCCCATCCCCATCATCCCCATCCCTGTCCCTGTCCCCCTCTCCATCCCCATACCCCTCCCCATCCCATCTCATCCCCATCCCATCCTCTGTCCCCATTCCCATTCCATCCCCATCTCTGTTCCCGTTCCCATCCCAATCCCCATCCCCATCCCCATCCTCATCCTCATCCCCATCCAATCCCCTCCCCATCTCATCCCATCCCATCCCCATCCCTATCCCCATCCTCATTCCCATCCTCATCCTCATCCCCATCCAATCCCATCCCCATCCCCACCCCCGTCCCCATCCCTATCCCCATCCTCATTCCCATCCTCATCCTCATCCCCATCCAATCCCATCCCCATCCCATCCCCATCCCCATCCTTATGCCCATCCCTATCCCCATCCTCATTCCCATCCTCATTCTCATCCCTATCCCTATCCCTATCCCTATCTCCATCCCCATCCCATCCCATCCCATCCCATCCTCGTCCTCATCCTCATCCCTGTCCTCATCCTCATCCCATCCCATCCCAATCCTCATCCCTGTCCTCATTCCCATCCCATCCCTGTCCCCATTCCCATCCTATCCCCATCCCTGTCCCCACCCCAGCTCTGTCCCTGCTGCCCCAGCACCTGCCCCACCCCGCGGTGCCGGCCCAGACCCCCCGGCACCGGCCCACATCCCCTGACACTGGCCCAGACCCCCCCATTCCAGCCCCAATTCCCCAGTACCGGCCCCATCCCAGTGCCACCCACCACCCCTAGGACGGAGGGGACACATCCTGCCCCGGGGTCCCCGCCGAGGGACCAGGCAGGGTGCCCCGCACCCCTCGTGTCTCTGCCTCCCGGGCGCAAACATTTCTGCCATTTTTTGGGGGTCCAAAATCACGGGGAAAGGAGCGGGAGCAACCCGCGCCGCGATGCTGGGGGGCGGCAATGAACGGGGAGCCCCCTGCAACACAGAGCAGGGTGTCCCCAGGGTGCCCCTGCACCCGTGCCCCCCCCCGGCCGGGTGCCACCCCTGATGTCCCCCCCTCGCCGCCATCGTCCCCCTCGCCGGCTGCCGGGCCGGTGACAGGGAATTTTGTCCTTCGTTCGTCCTCAATTTCTCTGTTTTAATCCGGGTGCTAATCCCTGCTCAGCACCCGCTGCCCAGCCCGGCCCCCGCCCAGCACCCAGACCCCCCACCCGTGGGCTCTGGGTGTCCCTGTCCTTGTGCCACCGCCGTGGGGACCTGGCGGGGACCCAGGCGTCCTGGCGGGAGCCGGCACAGCACCGTGCCCCCGGCGGCGTGCCAGGCAGGATCGGTGCCGGCCGCCCGGCTGCAGGCATGTGCGCTACACGGGTGTGCACGCGTGCCAGGGTGCACAAACAGGCAGGCACACACATGCCTGAGGGTACGCACGCACGCTGGAGACACGTGCAGACACGCATGCACCGGGCACACACGCGTGTGCGCCCCCTGATCACACGCGCGTGCAAACCCGCCGGGTTCGCAAGCGTGCGCGCGCACACGGATGCCCCCACCGTACGTGTGCGCGTGGCCACACGCACACAGACTGGAGACGCACGCGTGTGCGCACACGCGCCCCCAGGCATGCGCACACGCATGTGCGAACACGCTTGCCCTCCGTGGCCAGCCAGGGCTCTCCAGCTGCGCACAGCTGGTGCAGCCAGTCAGTCGTGCCAAGGTGAAAGGGTGCTGGGGTGCCGGGGTGCCGGGGTACGGGTATGCCAGGGTGCCAGCATGCCTGGATGCTGGGGTGCTGGGGTGCAGGGGTACGGTACCCCAGGGTGCTGGGGTGCTCAGTACCAGGGTGCCAGGATGGTACAGTGCCACAGTGCCATGATGCCATGGTGCCGGGCTGCTGGGGTGCCAGGGTCATAGGGTACTGGGGTGCCAGGGTGCTGGGGTGCCGGCGTGCTAGGGTGCCAAGATAATGGGTGCTGAGGTGTCAGGGTGCTGGGATAGTGGGGTGCTTGGGGACTGGGGTGCCAGGGTGCTGGGGCGCCAGGGTGCCAGGACAAAGGGGTGCCAGGGTGCCAGCAGTGCCAGGGTGCTGGGGTACAGGAATGATGGGGTGCCAGCAGTCGCAGGGGGGTGGGATGCTGAGGTACTGGGGTGCCAGGGTGCTGGGATGTTGGGTTGCTGGGGTGCCAGGGTGCTGGGATAGTGGGGTGCTTGGGGACTGGGGTGCTGGGGTGCTGGGATGATGGGGTGGCAGGGTGCTGGGGTGCCAGGGCACCATAAACCCCATAATGCCAAGGCAGCCCCCCAGCACCCACCATGCCGAATCTCCCAGGGGTCTGGCTGGGCTGTAGGGTGGGGGCCAGCAGCCAGCCCCTTTTTGGGGGGCAGGACCTCCCCGGGGGGAGCTGGGGGGGGATCCAGGTCTGGGGCTGCACGAGGGGGCCCTGGGTGCCTGGTTTTGGGGGGCCTGCGTGGTGCGGTGCCAGGGAGGGTGCCCAGCGCAGCTGGGGCAGAGGGCCCGGGGGTGCGCGGGTGCCCCTGGCGCTGGGGGGGGGTCTGCGCCCGGCTGCAGGGCGGCACAGGGGGGGACGGGAGGAATTTGCCGGCGGCTGCGAGGCTGCGCTGCGGCGGCTGAGCCACCTGGGCCCTGAATTATTGATGCTCCGGTGGCAGGAAACAGCAAAGCCATAAATCTGCCCGCGCCGGCGCTGACACCGGCGTGACGGGGCAGGAGCAGCCCTGGCTCCCTGCCTCAGTTTCCCCAGGGAGGAGAAAAACCCTCAGGGGCCCATTCTCAGGATGCACCCTGCGCGCCGGGGGTGAGGGGGTGCGGAGACCCCCCCCGCTCTCCTTTCTGGACACCCGGAGTGAGGGAGCGATGCTCCTCGCAACTGCGTCCTTCCTGGCTTGCGGGGTGCAGGTGCGGACCCCTGAAACATTGGGGTGCTGGGGAGCAGGATCGATCCCTGTGCTCTGCTGCATGGGGCAGGGGATGGACCCAGGGCAGGCGGGGGGGATGCGAGGCAGGATGGGTGCCCCTACGGATCCCTGGCACTCCCGCTCACCGGGACACCGTGTGCCGGCATGACCGGTGCCCGCGGTGACCGGGGAGCCACCGGCAGCCATCGCCGGGCCCCGGTACGACGGGGCCGGTTCATCCGAGGTCCCGTGTTTCTAATCTGGTTTGGATGGGTTTATTTTTGGGTCCTCGTAACCTAGCAATGGGCACGTGACGTGCGGGGCCTGCGGCAGGGATACGCGTCGCCCGCCGGCCGCTTGCCACCCTCCGTGCACCGGCCCTGGGGATGGGGCCCGCTCGGCCACGCATCTCCCCCCGGGCACCCACTGGATGGGGTCCAGGGCACCGCCAGGAGGAAGTTCGCAGCCTGTGCAGGCTTTTGGGGGGGTGCCAGTCCTTGGAAGACGTGGGAATCCCCCTTGGGATGGCCGTGCCCTGGGGAAACTGAGGCACAGAGGGTGGCGGGGGGGGCACTGCCCCGATCCCAGTGGCTCCGTTACTGAACTGGGAGCCAGGGAAGGGGCACTGGGCTGGGGGTGGGCAGAGCTGGGGACCTCTGCGGCCCCTCTGAGAGGCCCCCCCGAGAGGCCCCCCCAGCCCTGTGCATCCCCCTGTGCCTGTCCCCATCCCCGCTCTGTGCCTCCAGTGGGGACCTGCCCCCCGTCCCCTCCTCCCCACCGCCCCCCCCACCAGTGCCCCCGCGCTGTCGTCCCCCCCCTCTCCCCGACCCCCCGCTTTGCCTCCCCACCCCATGGCCCCCGAGGGGCTGCTCCCTCCCAGCGACCCCCCCCCCCAGCGCCCCCCCCAGCCCCTTTGAGGGGCGACTGGGGAAACTGAGGCCCGAAGCAACACGGGGGGTGGGAACCGGGGGCGGGGGAGCACCCACCCTCCATCCCCAACCCCGCGGGGGTGAAGCCGGGCTCCAGCCTCCCGCCACCCGCCCCCCCCCGCAATCCCCGGGGCCGGGGGTGGGGGGGCCGTGCCCGGGGTACCGCCGCGCCGGCGGGAGGTGTTTAGGACCCAGCAGCCGGGCGGGTGCGGAGCATCCCTCGCCGCAGCGGCTCCGTTACCGGCCCGGCCCCGAGCATCCCCGCCCGGCCCGGGGCCCCCCCGCCCTCGGCCCGGCCCACGGCCCCATGCAGCCCCCCAGGGTAGGTGCCGCGGCCCAGCCGCCCCAGCGGGGCGATGCCCGGGGGCTGGGGGGGGGGGGGGGGGGGCCGGCGGCCGGGGGAGGGGGAGGGGGGGGGGGCCGGTGTGGGAGAGGGGACCCCAACCGGTGGCATCGCCCCGGGGCTCCGGGGATGGGGGGACGACGGGCAGGGGAGGGGGGAACCTGCTGCCTGCACCCCCCCTTCCATCAGCACCCCCCCCCCCCGGGCTCCCCGGGGTGCAGGGGCTGGGGGTCCCCTCCCCACCTGGGAAGAACCCATGGGTGGGGGGCTCCGGGGTGGTCCCCAGACCCCCCCAACCGCACCCCGGGCTCTGGTGGCACCCATTGGGGTGGGTGGGGGTGCAGCACCCACCCCGGGGCCGGGGTTGGGGTGGGGGGGGGGTCACGCACGGCCCTCGAAGCCCAAGGGGTGAACGCAGGCGCCCGGGGTGCCAGTGACCCCCCACCCATCCCCATGGCCGCTTGCGGTCCCCAGGCTCTGGGCGAAAGATCCCGTTGGGGTGTTTTGGGTTGAAACCTTGGAGTTTGGGGGCTTTAGCCCCAGAATTGCCCATTTTCAGAGGCTTTTGGTTGAGAAAGGGGGTTGGCAGGGGAGGGGTGGCGTGGAGGGGGACCCGGGGGCCATGGGTGCTGCGGCTGGGGGTCGCAGCTGAACTGAGAACCCCCCCAGGCTCCCAGGGGTCCCCTGGCTTCGTGCCCACCCCGCTGACGGCTCTACCTTCCCCGCAGGTGCCCGGCGCTGCCCGGCGGCGAGGAGCGGGGAGATGAGCGGGGCCGGGGAGCACCCTTGGGTGCTCTGAGAGCCACCGCCGCGGCAGCACCCATCCCCGGACTGCAACCCGGGGCTGGCGGCGGGCATAAAACGGGCGAGGATGTGAGCCCCCGGCGATGCCCCGCCGCCCCGCGCTGGCCGCCCCGAGGATGGGCGATGGGCCGGTGAGCGCCGGCGCGGCGGCACAGGATGGAGCCCTCCCTGCCCGCTCCGTGGGCCTGGAACGGCTCTAGGACGGCACGGGGGCTCCAGCCCTCCCCGGGCCCCATGCCCCCCAACGGCACGGCCGACGGCAAACCCAAAGACGTGGCCTCCAAATCGGTGGGGCTTTTCTTCATGCTGCTCATCGACCTGACGGCCATCGTGGGCAACGCCGCCGTCATGACCGTCATCGTGAAGACGCCGGCGTTGCGCAAGTTCGTCTTCGTCTTCCACCTCTGCCTGGTGGACTTTTTGGCCGCCCTCACCCTGATGCCGCTGGAGATGCTCTCCGGCTCGGCCGTCTTCGACAGCCCGGTTTTCGGCGAGGCCATGTGCCGCGTTTACTTGTTCCTCAGTGTCTGCTTCATCAGCATGTGCATCCTCTCCATCTCCACCATCAACGTGGAGCGTTACTACTACGTGGTGCACCCCATGCGCTACGAGGTGAGGATGACGGTGGGGCTGGTGGCCTGCGTCCTTGTCGGCGTCTGGCTCAAAGCCGTGGCCACCTCCCTCGTCCCCGTGCTGGGCTGGTTGTCCCCCGACCGCCCGCCGGTGCCCGCCAGTCGCGGCTGCTCCTTGCAATGGAGCCGCAGTCCCTACTGCAAGTTCTTCGTCATCTTCTTTGCCGCCTTCTACTTCCTCCTGCCCCTCCTCATCATCGTGGTGGTCTACTGCAGCATGTTCAAGGTGGCGCGGGTGGCCGCCATGCACCACGGCCCCCTCCCCACCTGGATGGAGACGCCGCGGCGTCGCTCCGAGTCGCTCAGCAGCCGTTCCACCATGGTCACCACCTCAGGAGCCCCTCGTACCACCCCGCAGAGGACGTTTGGGGGAGGCAAGGCAGCCGCCATCCTGCTGGCCGTGGGGGGCCAATTCCTCTTCTGCTGGTTGCCCTACTTCTCCTTCCACCTCTACACCGCCCTGAGCGCCCAACCCTTGGTGGGGCCGGCGGCCGAGACCGTGGTCACTTGGCTCGGTTACTTCTGCTTTACCTCCAACCCTTTCTTCTACGGGTGCCTCAACCGGCAGATCCGGGGCGAGCTGGGCCGGCTCCTCACTTGTTTCTTCAAGCAGCCGCCCGAGGAGGACCTGAGGTTGCCCAGCCGGGAGGGCTCCATCGAGGAGAACTTCCTCCAGTTCCTCCAGGGCACCGGTTGTCCCGCCGAGCCCCGGCCCCGTACCCCCAGCCCCAAGCGGGAC
This sequence comes from Nipponia nippon, assembly GCF_047370975.1. NCBI lineage: Eukaryota > Metazoa > Chordata > Aves > Pelecaniformes > Threskiornithidae > Nipponia > Nipponia nippon. Next base: position 1,773,490 of record NW_028262342.1, read on the forward strand.
CAGCTCCCCGTCGATTTTCGCATCCCGGGGCAGATCGATGAGGACGCGGTCGAGGGGCCGGAGCGGCGTGGCGGGGACGGGGTCTACGTGCCGGTGGTCGCCTCTCCCAAACCGGAGCTGTAGCGTTTTTTTGGGGGTGGTGGTGGGAGGTTTGGGGGCAAACATGGCTGCAAGGGGAGAGCTGGTCTGAGTGTCTTGCTGGGGAGGGGGCTCGGGGGTCCCATGATGCTCGCCGGGAAGGGCCACCGGGTTTGGGGACGGCAGGTCGGGCGGGTGGCGGGTTGGTGGGCGCAGGTCGCATGCTGGGGACAAGCATGGGGGGCTTCGGGTTTTGGGGTGACTCCTCTCCTGGCATGGGGGGGGTCTCCTCCGAACGGGCGTCCCCTAGGTCCCCCCGGCCCCTGCGTGGCCCCGTACAGCCCAGGGGCTGGCAGCATGGTGTCCCCGGTCCCCTGTGTCCCCTGCAGAGGGGTGGCCCTGAGTCCCCTCCCCTGTCCCTCGCTGCAGGCCGCAGCTCTCCGGGGCCTGCCTTCCCCAGCGCCCCGGGCCCACCCCACAGCCGGGGGGCCGAGGCCTGGCCCTTTGGGGGGTGCGTGGGGCCGGAGCCCCCCCATCGTGGCGGGCATGGAGGGGGCTGGAAACGGGACGCGGGGCCGGGCCTGGGGGGGGAAAGGGCGGTTGTGGGGCCGGGCGGGGGCGGCCATGGCCCCCCTCCGCCCCCTCGAGGACTACAACTCCCATCATGCCCCGCTGCACCGAGGCGGAAGTAAGGCGCTCCTCCCAGCTCCCATCGCTCTACCGAGGCGGAAGCCCCGCCTTCAACTCCCAGCATGCCCTGCGAGGACTGCACTTCCCGTCGTGCCCCGCGGCGGGGTGACCGGATATCCGGCGCCGCCTCAGGGAGCCGCCCGGGCCGAGGCAGGCGAGAGGCTCAGCCCCGCACCGGCCCCGTTCTCATCCCGCTCCGGTTCCCGGCGGCCGAGCCGCCCGCCGGCCTTCCCCGCCGCCGCCATGGGTTGTACGCTGAGCGCCGAGGACAAGGCGGCGGTGGAACGGAGTAAAATGATCGACCGCAACCTGCGGGAGGATGGCGAGAAGGCGGCCAAGGAGGTGAAGCTGCTGCTGCTCGGTGAGGAGAAGGGGACGGGGGGGGCTTGGGGCGGTGAGGTGCCTCGGGGGAGGGTGGGAGGGCTGTGGGGAGGGTCTCCGGGGGGGGGGGGCGTGAGGGTCTCCCGGCCTCGGGGGAGGGGTTGAAGACGGCAGAGGTTGGGGTCTGTAGTGTCGGGGGGGGGGGGTCTGTGTAGCGAGGAGGAGGCTTGCGGGGCTACAGGGAGCTTTAGCGAGGGGGGGTCTGTGGGTGACCCGGGCTCAGGGAGGAGGCGGGAGAGGGCTGGGGCGTCCCCGGGCCCCGCGGGCGTTTGGGAGGGCCGAGGGAGCTGTGCGGAGAGGTGCCGGGCGGGCGGAGGGCTTTGGGAGGTCTCTAGGGCTTGGAGAGGGTGGAGGAGCCCCTGGGCAGGGGGCTTGGGGCTTTCCAGGGGTCAGGAGGGCTTTAGGGGGGGTCCCAGGCCGTCTTTGAGGAGAGGAGGGGAATGAGGAGGGGGTCCACGAGGCTGAAAGATCTTTAGAGGGTGAGTGGGGGGGAGAGGGACGGTGAGGGGGGCTGGGGAGGGGCCCGAGGGGTCCCTGGGGGGCTGGGGAGGTGTGAGGAAGATGAAGGGCTGGGACATGATCCCGATGGGAAAGCTGTGGGGAGGGACGGGGGGGTCTGGGACAAGACCACTTAGAGCAGCAGCTCTGCCTTTGTGTCGCTGGGGAGGGCTCGGCTCTCTACGAGGTCCCCAACCCCAGGTGTGGTCCTGTCCCCTCGCCCCTCCTTGGGTCCCCGATCTCCTCCCTGGGGCGAGGGAGGAGGAGGAGGTGGCCTGTCCTGCCCTCACAGGGGGCAAGGGGAGTGTGCTGCTGTCCTGGGCTGGGGCTTTTTCCTAGCCAGCCACTGCTTGATGAAATAACTCTCCTGTTTCTAGCCTGGGCGTTACCAGTGCTCCCTCCTGGCTGCTCCTGGGGGATGGTCCCTCCCCGGTGGCTTTGGGCGGGGGCTCTGAGAGCAGAAGGTGCGCGTTGGGCTGGCGTAGGTGTCCTTTCATCTTCGGGTTCATGGGACAGAGAAGGAAGGGAGCACTCGTGCTCTTGGTTGGATACAGAGAGTATATCGTTGGGGCTTGGCTATTAAGCTTTTTGCTTGTTATGGAGTAGAGGAATTAAATCCTTTTATCAGGTGAAAATGGCCCCTGGGCACCCGTGTTTCTCGGACGAGAAGCGCCCACGTTGGGGCGTGAGCTGCCTTGGCGGGGGTATAGTAATCACGCCGGGTTCCCCGTGCCTCACGCTGCCACAGGTCCTCCGATAGGATCTGACTTTGCGCAGAAGATGATTTCGGTTCGGCGTGCTCTGCCGTGGCTGAGCTGGTTCTGCAGAGCTTGCAGGAGTTTGAAACCAGCGTCGTCGCCGTTGCCCCGGTGCAGTCTCTGTATGCGCAGGCAACTGAGAAAGGAAGTGTCGCTTCTCTTGTGTTTTTATGTTTTCCAGCTAAAATGCGTTCAGGGGTTTTGAGAAGAGCTGAGTGGAACACTTTTCTTTAGAAGGACTACAGGTTCTCCTCAGCAGAGAGCTTTTGCTGTATTTGGTCCACGCTTTGGTAGCCATGTTTAGAAGTTCTTGTGGGTGATAATTAACTTGAGTGCAGAGGAGGCAAAAGCTGCCCGTCTCTGAAGTCTGCCGGATACAGACTGACTCCTGTGCTGTTTCTCGGCAGCGTCGTGTGAGCTCAGGACCAGGCGGTGCAGGGTGGTAGGTGGACCATCTGGCCGTGTAGGTCTTCCTCTTCTAACGTCTGGGTTGGTTTTTTTTTTTTTTTGTTGTTACACTGACGTTTTCCGTCTCGAGGGAGACAGATTGAGTTCGCGAGGACCAGAACAGTGGTGTTGAGCGTCTCCTGTTAGAACGGGACGTGTTAACGAACAGTTCTGCTTTCCAAGTGATTCTTGTCCTAAGAAAGCCTTTTTTTTTTCCATTTAGCCTGTTTTCACTTGTACCCTTGCAAGAGGTGCTCTGAGGTTTGTGATCTTGTGCTTATGTAGAAAACTTCTTGGCTGTGTGTCAAGATAATCCTTTATTCTCTAGGGGTTTGTTTTGGTGTTAGGAAGCAACGCTTGCAAATTCTCTGGATGGAATAATTCTCCCGTCGTATTTTTGTATGTCAGTTTTTTTTTCTTTGCGGTATTGTGTTCTTTGTGGCAATATTGAAAAGACACCGAGGGCTTCAGGGCCAAGGCTGCCTGACCTCATCAGCAAATGAGAGAGTGGAGGGAGTACCCAAAAGGTTGTACAATAATCGGTTTCGAAGCACTAGAGACCAGGTGAGGCTTTTAAAAGTACAAGCAGCAGCTGCCTTTTGGACCGCTGTTGACTTTGGATGGCAGCAGAATACCTGATTGCTGTGCTTCTGAGCATGTCTTCAGGTAAGGGCTTGTGCGTGTCGTTACTCCGGAGGAGCTCTTCTGGAATAATTGGACTTGCACGCAGTGTGACACTGGAGTAGCGATCTGTATCTACCCTTATTTAAAGAAATACCTATCTGGGATCAGGTTTGCACCTGGCCGTAACCTGCAATCTCTCTCAAATGTCACAGTTTTCTAGTTTGAAAAATTAGCCTAACAATTCCTGGCAATCAAAGGGGATGCTGAAATGTGCTCTCTCTGCGTGCAGCCCTGTTAATCTGCAGGTAAAGCAGAACAGTTAATTGCCAGAAGAAAAATATCTGCAGTGGGAACAAACGTCCTTTCAGTAAGGCATCAAGAAGCTGATGGAAAAGTTCATGAGGTTTTTTTCCATTGTTTGAGCAAGCTCTTTTTTTTTTTTCATAACATAGTATTAAAATGTCTAGGATATGTAGTGTCTTGTATCATTAACTGGTTGTAGGAGATCATGCGGTGGTTTATGTAACTGGAGCGAGCCTCTTGCAGTACTGCTGATGCAGTGAAGTTTAGAAGAAATGTATTTCTTTATCTATAAAGTTGGGAGTCCATACGTTCTTCCCCAGCTCTGTTAAAATAACTGCCCTAGTTTGGGCTTTGCAGAATTATGTAGGTTAAGGAAAGGCTCCTGCTTGTACAAAGGGTGGTGGTTCTTTCCCAGCTCTACTGTTAACCCAGCCTGGGTGTTAGGAGAGCTTGGTGAGTTAGGGACAGACCCAAAATCGGGAGGTTTTTGGTGCATTTGACTTCCTCCCCTCTTCCATAAGCATCAACTTCTTGGGCAGAGGAGGAAGGAGAGAGGATTTCAGCTGTGTGCTCCCTTCTTCCAGCAGCTGCTTTGGTGTGATTAGTACAGCACCTCGCATCCAGGAGGTGGTTTGGATGCTGGTGGAGGTGGTCTCAGCCGCTTGGTAACTGGGGGGTTGTTGGGGTTAAGGTAATTCTGGAGCTGTTTGTGTGGCAGCTTCGCTGCCGGGATTTCAAGTCACTTCATAATCTTTCCCTTTCACAACTCTGCATGTTGAGCAACTCCCAAGCTTTTGTTTCTTTTTTTTTTTTAATAAAACAAAAGTAAACCTGAGCATTGAATAGCGACTGACCCAAGGTCATGCCAACCCCTGCCCGTGTGATATAGTTGTTGTTTTGTGTGCGAATGCCATCAGCAGCTCCTCTCGAACTGGCGCTGGGCACGGTTTGAATGACTGGGCGCACCAGTTCGCAGCAGCAGGTAAAAGCTTTCTGCAACAAAAGCTGGCGCTGCTGGGAGGCTGGGAACAGCCCGGGAGTCCTCGCTCAAATCCCCGTGCTAAACACTGCCTCTTTTCTCTTCGTTTGCCTCCAGGAAAACGCTACTCTGCAGGCGCAGACATGCGATTTTGCTGACGTAGAAACCAGTGGGATTTTTCCAGTTGGGATGAGCAGCCAAAATGGAGGAGGGCGCAGGAACCCTTCCTGGTTAGTTCAGGTGCTAGCCTGTGTCCTTAGCTCCGCTCTCCAGCGCCTTTCAGAAGGTCTGGCACGTCGTGCCGGGCTGTGTCTCGGGGGATTTTGTGTGACATTGAGTGACGAAGCTCGTTGCTGGATGCACAAAGTTGTCCCGTTGCCAAATCCAGCCAGTTTCGCTTCTCTGCCCGCACTGGCCTGCGCAAATGGCATTTCGGTGGCGCCGGCTGTGCGAGTGCAGCCAGTGTTGAACTGTTCGTGCCTAAAACGCACCGTTATTCAGCCTGTTACAATTTTACTGGGTTTAGATCCTCTGTGTAATTATGTTGAAGTGGTCCTGCTAATTCATGCAAAAATAATTAAAAGCATAAGTTTGTTCTGAAATAGCCTTCATCTACATAACTCACCGAGCAAACTGCAGGCTCTGTTCCTCCTGGCGGCCTCAGCTTTTTTTCTGAGACTGATTTTTTTTTTTTTTCCCAATCATTTTCCCCCCGAATTCACCAAAGCTACCTCGGCACTGGTGCTTAACAAGATTTGGTTCTGTTTTGGTAAAAGATAGAAAAGAGCCTTCTAGGGATGCAAATCAGGGCAAAGCTGTTGCTGCTCCTTGTAATATCGTTAACTAGAAGTAGCTTTCCTAGCAGCACAGCAGCTTTGTTGCGGGTCCCTGTTTCAGAGGGACCATCGGGGTGTTAGCCCTGGCCGCTCCTCGGCTCTAGAGCTGCTTAGCGTCCTTTGAAAGGTGACAGGGAGCACAGGTCTCCAGCTCGGGTTGTCCTGGCCCTGCAGCGGTGGCTGCTGCTCCGAGCATCCTCCCCGGCTGGGAGGGACCCTGCTCAGGGACCTGCAGGGAGCCGTTGTCCTCTCTGATCTTTGAGCTATCTGGAGCTTTCCTCCTGCGAGCTTTTTGAGGTGCACAGCGTGTATCTTGTGACTTGAGGCCACGTGAAGATTTTTCTCACACATGCAGCAGTCGGGCTCAGCCCTGAGTTGTGTTTTCATAAGACAAAAATTAAATATCTCAGTCCAGTTAGCTTGAAGAGGCAACCGTTGGGAATTGTGATGAGATCGGTTCAGTGCCTGACTCCCAGCTCGGGTTGTGAAAGGTGCTCTCGACGTCTGAGACGTTCCGATCTTCGTGCAGAAGTGTCACGGCCATCTGGTGACTGCTTTCTAGCACAGAATGCTTGAAGCAATTTGATAACGGGTCAGATCTTCTCTCCCAAGACACAGACGCTTCTCGTCTGTGTTTTGAACTTCTTGGAGAACCCGATGCACTTGTCCTCTACCGAGACGGAGGTAGGATCTGTCTTGGTGCTGGTATTTCCCTGCCTTCAGATGTCGGAGCTGCAGCTTACAGCCATGTCCCACCTGAGGACCTGACGGAGGATCTCTGTGTACCTTCTTGGTCTTCAGTTCTGCCCTTCGCCCACCAAAACTAGATGCAGGGTAGCCAAAATGTTTCTTATCTACAAAACAATCATTCTTCAGAGTGACTTAACCTCACTGCTCTTTTTGAGGAGTCGGCTGTGATTTAATCAGGGCAACTGCAGCTTGGAAAAGCGATGGTCTGGCCACACTGGGTGCTGCTGCGTAGGTGCAAACTTCTGTTTTCGGCATGATGTCACGCCTGATGTCATTAGCCAGCTGTGGGATGGGACAACTTCTGGCTGGCTGAGGCTGCCTGGGTTGTGTGTACATCACATGCTTGCGTACAGACAGACGGACAGACAAATGGGTTTGGGCCCCGCGCTGGGAGCTGAGGACAGACAATTTATAACACACAGCTGGGAGTGACTGGCTGGGGAATTGGGATTTCATCCTATCCTCCAAGAGCCCTCTGGACATGGTTCAACTTTCATTAAATGCTGAGGCAGAGCCCTGAAATAACTTTTCTTGGCAGAGGAAAGTGTGCTGCGAAGAGGAATTTTTTAATTAGAACGTGGCTTTTTTAAGTTTTGAGCAACTCTAGCGGTAAAGGCACGATGCTCCCCACTTCAGGTACATAAGGCACTTGCTCCTCGTGCTCCTCCTTGATGACTTAGACAGGGTTTGCATCTGAAGTGACTGACAGATGATTATTTTTCTAGCGCGCTCTTCGTAAACTGGGCGCCTGGCTCGGGTGATACCCCACCTCTGCGCCGTCACCTTTTGTTCCCCCGCCGGTACCAGCGCCGGCGACCATCCGATGCCTGTCTCTTATTTCATGTTTTCTCAGTTGGTGTTTGGTAACTTCTCTGCCTCCTTTAACCTTCTCTCCTTACCAGGGTGGCACTGGCTGGGTTATCTTTAAAAACAAACAACGAGCAGGATCCAAATTCTGGGGCAAGCGGAGGGGTCGGTGGAGCTCAGCCTCCTGTGGTTTTGTGTTTTGGGGTCTCCGTCCCCCACGAACTCCCTCGTGTTTGAGGAATGAGCTTTTCCCTCCGCGGGGGAGCTGACAGTCTGTTCCCCACCCGGCTGCTTATTTTGATAAGTGTTTGTAACAACTCAAGACTGTTGTCCCTGCATCGGATTCAGTGGATGTTTGACTTTTTAAAAACAGGCACATCACAAGAAGAAACTTGATACTCGGGAGACCAGGCTAATGAAAATCTTTTCCAAACCCCTCTCTTCCCACCATTCCCTCCCCTTCCAACTCATCTGTTGCTTTCTGATATAACTCCCATTTTAGAGGCCTTGCTTGGCTGTTTCTCGGTTGCCTTTCACCCATACTAGTACATGAGCAGACCAGGTGGTGCCTTTTTTATCCCGTACCTCTGAGAGCATCCACTTGTGTGAACCCTGCCCGAGAAGGATTGGTGTTACTGCGTTATTCCCTGGCGTTTGGAGGATGAAAAAGCTGCCGGGGAAAGCATCTTCAGGATGACTCCTGCCACAGGTTAGGGAGGATGTTTGCTGCGTTTGTGACGTGCTGCAACGCTTCGCTGGAAGCTGCTCCTCACGCTCAAACTTAGGTCTGAACATAAAGAACATAAAACTGTAGGTCTGAACATAAGGTGAGAAAGGGGTGCCCGGGAGGCCCAGCCAGGAGAGATGTTCATTTGATCTTCAGCCAAAAGACACATCGCGGCAGCGTGTCGCCTATCAGTGGGTGCCTCGAGTCCACGCTGCTCAACAGCAGGCGCAATTAGTTTAAAACACTCCCAGGAGTGTTGTTCAAAGAGCTGCAAAAACAACTGCAAACCAGAAGTCCCGGGCTGGCTCTTCGCTGCATAGCTTAAAAAGCAGCACAGGGGCCTTTGCATGAAGAGGACAAGGTGTTTGCAGCTGATTTCGGAAAGGATTTGAATGCACTGGTTGGGGAGAAGGGAATTCGGGGCTCCCTGGCTGAGCATTTAGGGTACAGGTTGCTGGCGCCGGTGCAGGTGGTTACGGCATCCTACCATGAGCGTGGCTGGTGCTGGCTTCACGGAGGAGAAGGGCACAGCTGGTATTTACAGTTATCACCCTTGGGCCGGTTGGCTACTTCGTGGCGGGAATGAAAGGTTTCGTTTCCACCAGGGAAATGTTTTCTCATGCGTGTGGGTTTGTAGCTATGAGCAGTTTCAGCTGCGACAGCCCTTCCTTCCTCGTGCTGGCGGTGGCTGCGCTGCGGAGTCGGGATTAGGTAATGCGGTTATTGGCCTCCCTCTCCTCAATCGGATTTGAGCTTCGATTTGATTCTGGCTGTGGACAAAAATAGTTTTTTTTTTTTTTTTTGTGCAAGAAATTATTTTATATCGAAAAGTAAAAAGGGACGTTGCTGAAGGTTCGTGCTGTCACCCAAATACTCTTGGACGCTAGCCTTGCAGTCTTGTGAGTGCAGAAGACCATCCCCTGTAAGATCAGTATCCTCTCTTCACCAAAAGACTTCTTTATGGAGTCGCTTCTTTGACATTTATTGCGCTTGAGGGATGACAGCGGAGGAACATCAACAGTTAATGTCTGTCCCCTTCATGGCTACAAGCGGTTGTAAACCAGTTGTGCTCTTAGCTGTGCCTCTGTAAGCTTAGACAGTCATGAGGTGCAACAGCCATGCAAGGAGGGGGGAAAACCAATCTGCCTGCCTTTTTTTCCCCCGTTTCCAGTTTCTATCTTTCATGTTATCTGGAAAAACTTTCTTAACTTCTTTACTTTTGTAATTGCATGACTTAGTGCCTATTTCTGCAACTCCTTAAGCAATTTGTCGGTGACGCCGACGGTCACTCGGATCTGTGTGTGGGTGACAGCGCATGAGCAGGCGGCTAGCTCCGCCAGACCGGTGTTTCCCGGTGGTCGGCAGGATCGGTGCAGAATTCCCGGGGATATCCCAATCTTCTCAGTGGTCACGGGATGTTTTTAACCACCCTCCGGCGTGAAGCGAACCCAGTGTTTCCCAGCGCCTTGGTGCCGTGAGGCTGCGATGTGGTACGGTGTCTGCTTTGAACGCTGCAGGTTAAATGGGTTGATGGTCTCTCCCCATGCTGGCACTGCCTGCTTGGCACCCTCTCTTCGTTTGAGAGCTGAGCTTCGGCCTCGGCGCTGCCCTGCGTGGAGGCAGTCGCCGTGCCAAGTGCTCGAAGGCCTTCCCTTGTGAGGCGCCTGTTAAAATCCTCCGCAGAAGCTTTAAGGCAATCGTTGCACGTTCAAAGCCTTTCTTAAAAACAAAGCTAATGCCCTAGCAGTTTTAAGGCAAAAAGAAAGGCTTATAAAACATAATGCTTGGGTGCTCAGGGGTTAATGTTCATCCCTGAGGCATTTACAGCTTTATGGTTTCAAGTCTTAACTTTTCTGGCTTATACAAACAACATTTTAAGGCGTATTGAATGGCTGAATGATATATGTAAGACTAATTCTTCCCCTGATTTTTTTCATATGGGGACGTTATTAGATTCATATGGAAAATAAATGCAATTGCGTGTGGCATGAAGTGCCTGTGATCTGTTGTGAGCGTGTGACAGCGAAGTGGAAACGTGTGGCCCCTCGGTGTGTACCACGGGGCGGTTTGCGGGCTGGGCTGGCCGCAGCCACCCGGACACAGCTCTTGCATCGCTCTCCTCCGCGTTGGGAAATCCTCCTCCGGGGCTGCCGCTGGTCCTGAGCATCTTCCAGGTACCTTCTGGGGGGGAAAACCTGGATCAGCTGCAGCCCAGGTAAGCCAGGAGGCAAAGCAGTACACGGCGTTTCGTTTGAAAGCCTGTTGAAGTGATCCTAGGGCTCACGTTGCTTATGTTTTCAAAATGGCATTCCTTAAACAACCCTCTGTTTTTATTTCATCCAGAGGCAGCGACACCTTTGAGTGGTTTGTCCTGTAACGTTGGCTCCTCTTACCTCCAAAGTTAAGCTTTAGTCAGCCCATATGCCCTGTTTTATTTGTACACATTGTTTTTTTTCTGTGTAGCTAAAGCCTAAGTGTCAGCCTAAGCCGTCCCGGTTCTTGTTGACTTTTCTAACAAGAGCTGTATCTTCTGCGGCCCGGTGGTATGACCCCGCTCATTTCTCTCATGGGTTTTTTCCCCTTTTCCTGATTCCCAGCGCAGCTCTCGCTGCCTTTGATTCTGTCGTTTGTTGAACCCCTCTTGGCCTTGTGATATCCAGGAGCTTTCCAGGGGTGCATTGAAATAAAGAAAAAAAAAAAAATCTCGACAAGGGGAGATGGGGCGAACGTTAGCAAGGATGGCAGCTCACCCTTGCTTAGAAATACACACGCAAGAAGGGGGGGATGTCAGGTTTTGAACGTACTACGATGAGGTTAGAAACTGGGAGGGTGGAAATGGCGAAGAGGACCCGATAGTTCAGCTTTCCAGAAACGTGGCTGCGCAGGGACACGGGCTGCGGGAGGGTCTGCGGGGTCTCCAAGAGCCTTTCCAGGTGGAATACAAACAGGCAGGCTTGTGGAAAACTATCTTAGGAACGTGGATGTGGCTAAGGGGAAATATTCACGTTCGCATTGCTAGGGCGGGATGTTGAATAAATGTTAACGGAAAGGAAACATCTGTTTTATCGGGGAGATAGCCATCGGGGTTTATGATGATTTGACTAGCTCCTGCTCCATGCTTGCGATGGATCCCCTGATATTTTAGGGTCTGGCCTCCTGACAGCTTTGTCGTGCTGTTGATTTGGCCCCTTTTTAGTCCGTCAGAGGGAAGATTGTTCGGTTTTGGGTTTTGCAGGTGGGCTGGAACCGCAGCCAGGCGGTTCCGTGTCACTTCATAGCTGCACCTTAGCACGAAAGGCTCGTGTCGTCTTCCCAGGTCTGTAACGCCTGGGGTTATTCCCGAGCTGTTCCAGAGGGGATATTGGAAACCCTAAGCAATTCCCGTGGATTTCAGAGTTCAGCAAGGGTTGCAGCATCATCCTGCCTCAGGAATGGCCTGGCAAAGTTTCTGCCAAACCCCTGCTGAGATTTTAAAGCCGATACGGGCTGTTGCTGTAGTTACACGCTGTGCACGCTCTCCTCTAGAGGCTAGAAATCAGAAACATGTCACTCTGTTAATTTTTGTCTTCCTCGCTCGTACTTTAATGGATATTCCAGGTGCATCCCTTCTGTGTCTCGAGCAAGAATTTGTTTCAGCAGTGACCTGGTTTCTCTTCAGAAACTTTCAGATGCTGCAAGACTTTTCCCCTTAATTGCAGGGGGGAAAAATTCCTCACCCGAAGTACGGTTTAATGCAGTTTTGATACGACTTTAGAAAAAAAAAAAAAGCACTTGGGATTGTTTGTACCCTCTGAAGCAGCGAACTGGATGCTCGTGGCTGGAAGATGTAGGTAGTCTTTGACCTACCCTCCTTGTTTCCCGAGCAGGGTGAATTAAGTAATGGGTTTAAAAGCAAACATTTTATGCAGAGTGTAGTTGTGTAGACCTGTAATTCCCAGTCTAAGCTGTCTTTTGGTAGCTTGCTTGTCGCTCTCTTCCCTGTGATCTCCAGCGTGTGGACATGCCAAGTTGCTTGGCTTCCCATCTCCTGCTACAGGAAAGCCTCCGGCTTCCTTGGGGGAAGCGGTTGGATGATAATTTCCCCCCTTTGTGCGCGTTGCTCTCCCAGGGCCAGTACTAATATGGCTGGAATGCTGCTCAGGTTCCCCCTCCTCTCCCTTCCCCCTCCAGAGGAAAAAGGGATCTGGCTGTAGGACTTCTCCAGGGCTTGCCATCCACTGAGCAGAAGGGAGTTCAGCGCCGTCTTGACGGTGCCGACCTCTCCCTTACCACCCCAAGCGCTTTTTCGGATGGTTTGGGGTGAGCTCCGGTGCCTCCCGGCTCGGGCTGGTTTCTGGAGGGAAGGGCTGCTGGCTGAAGGACGCGCTGAAGAGCAAGGACTTCCCCAAATCCTTGCAGAGCGTGCATCCATCAAGTGGGGCAAGCCACTGAACAAGAAGCAGTAAATGCCTTCTAACAGGTTAGCTGCTGTTTGTGTCGAGGGTGTGCAAGCAGAGCTGTGGGATAGATAGGTTTCTTGCTGCTAATTTGGGAAAAGAGAAGTTAAGACTTCTGAAACTATTTTTCCACTGAGTTACGACATCCCCGCTGAGGTCGGCCTCGGTTTCTTGTGACGAAACGTGATCCCTGCGTAGCTGTGCTAATCGGAGCAAAAAGGAAAGGTTTGCTTTTCCTTTTACAGTGAGAAACATCCCAGTAATGCTCAGACTTTCATGTTTTTTGAACCCAGGAAGATACAGTGTCATATTTCATGATTTTTGAACTCTTTCTAGCTCCCCATCTGGTCCCTGCCTGCGATCCCAGAGGCCGGGTGCTTCGCCTGCGGAGTCCATAAGAATTTCAATGTAACTCTATCCGCTCTCACTCATCATCTGAATTTCTAATGCAAAGCATCGGTTTTCTGTAGGTTGGAGCAGTGTTTCAGGAGCATTTAAATTCCTACTCTTTTTTTTTTGCCTACTAAAGGTACTTGACTGAAGGCTTAAGCCACACTGTAAGTGTAAACACCATGCATCAGGGTAAATGAAGCTGCATGTTAGCAGGGAACAAAGGGTGCAGATGAAAAGCTGTTTACCGAGTAGATCCAATATGGATTGCTTTATGGCAACCCCTTACAGCCACTCCAGTGAGGTGGAAAAAGGAGAACAGCAGCTTGGAGGTGGTACATCTGCAAATATTTAGAGAAGTTGCAAGCATCAAAGAACAGAAGTGAGACCTGGAGATGTCGAAGCCGGGGCTGGAAAGTAAGAGTAAAAATGCAAATGATTGTGGACCTTGCTTGGGGTGAGGGGTAAGAGAAGAGTAAAAGCAAAGGCACAAAGTGAGAGAGGCCCCTGAAAAAGCCTTATGCTGCGTGGGAGGACGACGTGCAGGTATCTCAGAATAGACCAGGGCAGCGTTAATGCTTTTTTTTTTTTTTTCTGAGCAATTGAGATGAGACGGTGCCTGACGTTGGCCATCGCATCGGCAAGCAGCTGCCACCCCAGCAGGAGCTCCCAGCAAATGATTACGGAGCTGGAGGGCAGACGTTTTTAAATGACTGTTTAATGAGGTACCTTGTCTGGATGGCTCTTGCAGGAGCAGAGAGCGACTCTGGGAGAGGACCTGGAACATTAGGAAAAACTCCTTTAGGAATAACATCCCAGAGGAGGTGACTTACTGCTTGGCCGTGCCTTTGTAGCTGTGACTGCCATTAGCGTGTGCTGTAGGAGCCAATTCTGGGTTGTACGTTGGTAAGGAGAGGTTTAGAGGATGTGGGTCACTATTTCCTACCTCTGCTAGTTCCTTCCAAGTAATAGGGTGAGTAACCAGCACCTTTTCCTCCGAGAGCATGGATTGCTGCTCTTTTAAGCTCCCCTGAAGTGTGTGGGGGTTGGAAATGAGAAGGGAAGGAGTTAACCGAATATGGTTTGAATTAGTGTTGTATAACCAACCTGGCTATGTTGTCATGGCATAATTGTATCTGACATTGTTTTGTCAGTCAAATGACAGGTAGTACAAGTTCAGCATTGCCTGCTGCAGCAGCAGATTATTTTAAGATAATCTAAGAAGGAAATGACAGCAAATATGACGATGAGAAATAAAAGCCAGCGAGGTTATGTTCCAAAGTCTCTTCTAAATTCCTGCTGTTGGGACTCTGGGTCGAACACTGCTGTTTCAGGACACCAAAGCTTTCAAATCGCAGCACCTTAAGATGGGGAGTGTGGAGGATGGCTGTGAAAATAAAAATGAGGTTTTGTGTTCCTCCCAGGGTGGAAGTGCTGAGTCTATAGAACGTTAACATTTTCATATCTGACCACAAACGCTGCCGTGCTGAGCGCCCAAGAAGCCGTAGCAGGAGCACGCAGCCCTTCTTGATGCCATCCCTGATCTGTGCCAGCCGGAGGAGAGGCGCAGACATCTTGGCAGCTGCGAGAAGAGGCGATAACAAAAGAAAAACCGCCTGCTAAAGGGGAGGTTGTTTCCTGCAAGCTGCTGGCTTCAGACGCGGTCTCGCCGTAGCTGGCTGCGGGCTGCAGCGAGGAGCCCTGCTGGCATCGTCTGCTTCAGGCCCCGGGATTTGCTTGGGTGGAAGGTGTTAACTCCAGCATCTGAGCCGATTTTGAGGGATTCTGCTTAAAACCTGCTTCATTTTTTGTCCCCGTTAGTGCTTCTTGAATGGCTTTGAAGGTGGAATCTAGTTTATATTGCCTGCTCTACTTGAGGCTGAACTGGCAATAGCTTTTCTTTAAGGCTTGAGGGAAGGAAAAAAAAAAAATTGAATTCCTTATGCTTAGGAATGATGTAAAAGTTAAATTCTTGGCAGCCTGGAAGTATTTTGTCATGAGAGGCTCTAATCTGGTAACTCTTCAACCTAAACTAAAGGCTAATTGATTTAAATTGCACTACATGCCCTATCTTGGAAACAGTTTTCCTACCGTGCCGGGCAGCTGTCGGTGTTACAGTCCCTCGAGGGGGGATGTCGAGACAGATAAACTCAAGGCGGTATCTGAGCAATCGGCATTTAAAGGTGTCGGTGCTCTTAGATGTATATCCTGGCCGTGGCACCCCCGGGAGCTGTGCAGGAGAGGCACTGGGTGCTTGTTTGTTGAACACCACCATGTTTCTGTCATTGCTTCTCTATTCTCTTGTGCAAAATGATTTCGAAGAAGCAGAAATCCTTGTCCGGCCACCCCACGGTGGAGGTACAGCCCCACGACACCTGCAAATGGATATAACGAGTTAAGGCACTGTTTGACTTGACTTTCTTCCCACTTGGCAGGCTGAGAACCTGCCACGAAAGTGCTTGTCCTACTGTGAAAGCTCTTACTGTGTGAAGAGGCTGATTTGCATTTGGTCTCTTCAGAGCTGTAAAAATATTTGGGTGCTTGTTTGGTTTGGAGCTGTCTAAGTGCAAATAGGAAACGCACCTTCAGCTTGAAAATGACCTTGTCTGATGTTGGGGAAACTTTCTCTTGTAATTTAATACAGCAACGGATCCTCAGGAATCCTCATCAACATCTGGGAATTGACCGGGATGAACTTGGGAGTGGAAATACAAGCGCAAGGCTGTAAAGGCTGCGTTGTCCTCGTTCAGTCCCGATTTGCCGACGACAGGTCCGGGCTCAGGTTGGCACGACGCGTTCGCCGCTGGTGAATGAGCTGCTTGTATCTGGCTGTTGTGTAACTCCAGAAAGCAGCCGTTGTGTCTGCTCCTTCCCACCCACCGCCGTGACCTGCACCTTAACGTTCCTGCCGGTACTTTTAATTCCCTTATCGGCCAAAAAGGGTTTTACTGGTGATATTGGAAAGAACCTGAAGGAACGTGAAGCAAGCAGGTGAAAAGGTGCACAAAATTCCTAACAAGGAAGTAGTTTGTACCTATTGCACACACAAACCCAACCAAACAACCTCTTATCTTCACGGGTTTGGTTTCTTGGTTCCCCTGCCCGTTTGACATAAAGTTCTGAGCCCGAGAAGTGAATTCCGCTTTTTTTAAAAAGCGCTGCGGCTTTCATACCCCGTTCGTGGTGCTGTTCCTAGGAGCTGGCCTTCCTGAGGCTTCAAGGATGCAAGGATGAAACTGGAATGCAGCGTTGTCCTCTCTGGATGTTGCGAGAGGCTTGGGAAGCTCTCTCCTGGACACCGTGCTTCCCGAAGGCAGCACCAGAAGGCTTTTCTGCCTTTTTTTTTTTTTTTTTTTTCTGGAGAAGTATGCCACAGCCCAGTTTTCACAGCCTGACATTCCTGAAAGCTGGTAGTCGTCTTTTTTTTTTTTTTTTTTTTTTCCTTCCTGTTGGTCTGATAATCTAAAAATGAGTTTTCTCTTCCAACAAAGCTCGCCTTGCTTGTAGCAGTGCCGTTGTGGGTTAGCACGCTGCTGTGTCGCGTAGTCTCTGCGGGCTGGGACATCTGGTGCCTTAATGCTCGAAGGGGAGCTTGCGTCTCTTACTCCATCCAAGATCTCTTGAGTCATATATCCAAATCCAGGCAGGCTCAACTTCATTCCTTTGCCATCAGCAAACCCAGTTCTGCAGCTCAGAGGGAACCTTGTAGGCTGAGGAGCCCTGAAGCCCGCGGCTGGTCCGGCTCGTTTGCAGTGAACTCCTGGTGTTGCGGTCACACGAGGTACAAGTAATCCAGGACCTGCGCTTTTGCTGCCGCGCAGTGACGTCGCGCGTGCCTTTCGCACGCTTCACGGCCGGGACAGGCGCGCGTACGGGCAGCGCAGCTCAGCTGCAGAGCTCGGTAAACGGTGATAACGTCGTGGCTTCGAGGCCCGGAGTAGGCGTCTGCTGCACCGAGCTGTGCAAGCCTGTCGGCTGCTGCACGGGTGTGCAAAGGTGGTTTCTGCCGCCTGCCTGTGGGAGGGGGACGTGGTTTGTGAGCGCTCTGCAGTTCAAGAGCAAAAGCTGTGACAAACAGAATAACTAGCTGTTACTTTGCAGCCAGACAGGGGGATAACTCAGCCCCCACAGGTCTGCAGGGGCTTGGCAAGCCGGGTTTCTCTGCCTTGCTTTGACGGAAGGCTGTTGGGAACGTAGGCATGTCCAAGTGCCGCAGCCTGCAGGTCCGAGATTTCGACTAGAAATCATCCTGTGGCAAAGGCTCGTTTCGAAGCTAAACCTACGGGTCTCTTTATCCTCAGTTTCCCAGAATAATAATCCTTGTATTGTGGGAAATGATAGACAATAGAGCTTGTTAATCAATTCAAATTCACCTTGCGTGTTCTGCGGGTGAATGCGTATGGGTGTGCCGCGGTGAAGGTCCCCGAGTTGTCTGGTGGCTGTGGGAACCAGCGTTGGCAGCCGAAGGGTTCGAGCAGGAACCCAGGTCCCTGATCTTCCTGCTGGTGATTCATGGACACCTTAGTTGCCACTTCAAGTCTAGACAGGTATCTTCTTTGAATTTCACCGGAGCTGTTTAAGCGGTATCTAGCTCAGGAGTGATATCGGTGTGCTTACCACCACGCCGTAGTAATGCATCGTGGGAATGCACCTAGTCTTTCCACCGTGGAAAAAGCACATTAGTTCAAATGATTATGGGCAACATTTGGCTGATTTTGTGCTGAGAAGGGAACTTGCAAGATCTATTATGGTGTTCCTGCTCTGACAGAGTAACATGTTTCTGGGCTTTAACGTCTCAGGCTGCTTCGCCTGGATCTGCAAGAGCAATTCGTGCGTGCTTTTGAGCTCTGTTCTGGGTCTGCTTCCCTCCCGCTCTATATCACGCAAGATCGCTTCCCGATTAGATGTTCCTTGTAAAAAAAATGCTGCGGGAGCTGTGATGGCATCCACCTGGTTGTTCGAGGCTGATGCCGTTATCTTGCACAGTGCAGTAACGGTGGGTAGCGGCTGATGATGATGATGATGCCCTTAGCTGTAGGGCTACCGTGGCCTGTAGTTACTGAGCTGGAAGGGACGGTAGGCAGTTATTTATTGGATAAATCCTCATCCCAGTTTTTCAGAGCTGCCTCCCAGGTGGCTAACCTCAGTGATCAAGAAATGTACTCTGGAAATTCAGGAATTCTAGGGTTTTTGGTTTTTTTAGCAGATGAATGCATCATGAGCGTCGGCATCTGTAAAAGCCAGGAAGGACGTACCTGTGGACGTGCTCTTCAGCGATCCCTCCCAAGGGTCTGGGTCAGCTGCTCTGGAGCTCTGTTACCAGCAGCAACGCACAAGAAGTCATCTTACTCCAGACCTCATCAACTTCTGTGTGGGAACTGGGAAAAGCACATTCCGCTTTTCCTTTTCATTTCATGCGGTTGCTAACTGGAATGGTTTTTGTGCTTTTTCAGGTGCTGGAGAGTCTGGGAAAAGCACCATCGTGAAGCAGATGAAGTAAGTGAGAATACAGGCATGTAAACTGCGTTTTTGTGCGAGATGAAATAAGAAATCTGTGGTGCCCTTCTGGTTTGGGAGTGACAGCTTGGTTTTCTTCCAGGATTATTCATGAGGATGGCTACTCGGAAGAAGAATGCAAACAGTATAAAGTGGTTGTCTACAGCAATACTATCCAGTCCATCATCGCAATCATAAGAGCCATGGGAAGGCTAAAGATAGACTTTGGGGAGGTTGCCAGAGCAGTAAGTATTTCACTTATTTCCCTTAGTCTGAGTCTGTGCTGTGAATTGTGTTAATGAATCCTGGAAATTCAGTCCGTGATACTTGCGGTGGAAATCTTTGTTACAAGATACACTAGCAAAAGACCTTTCATAAACTCTAATATATTACCAGTACAAAGTGTCAAGTATTTTACTGAGGTTATGGGTAAGAACCTTTACTAGTTTGAATGCTCAAAAAAAAAAAAAAATCCCCAAACTTTTTTGTCCAAGATATTTGAATTTTTAACAAAATTCTTAGGTTTTCTTTCAATTGCTTGACACCAGTCCTCAGTAGTGTTTCGCAGCATAGTGCCAGTTAATTTTTAAGTTGAGGCAAATAAATCTTAATAATTTTCGCTACTCCTATTTGTCCTCTTTGTTGTTTGGGGGTTTGAGGCCCTGCTTTGCCCCACCCATCCAGTTCTGCTCGTTCCTTGGGCTGCTACTAGTGTTCACCTTCGACATTTCAAGATGGTCCAAGTCGGGAAGTCTTGACCCCTGTGGTGGTGGGGAAGGCACAGACAGAGTGGGGAGTGGGGGACGCCTGAAAACGTGTAGGAGGAGGGAATTGTGTATATCAGCGTAGGGCAGTGGCTGCGCAGCCTGGGACTCTCGCTGTCTGGTGCAAATTCCTCCTGCTTACAGTTAATAGACGGTAAGTGAAGTAACCTGCTCGGT
This sequence comes from Nipponia nippon, assembly GCF_047370975.1. NCBI lineage: Eukaryota > Metazoa > Chordata > Aves > Pelecaniformes > Threskiornithidae > Nipponia > Nipponia nippon. The sequence continues at coordinate 1,792,631 of NW_028262342.1, forward strand.
TTCTTTGTGATGCAAGCACAGATATTTTGAAGTTACGATATAAAGCATCCTGGCTGAAGGGCATATCTACACTTGCACGTGAACCTAGGCTGCTGTTCCTCTGCTGCTCCAAATCCTCCCTGGTGTTCCCCTCCGCCTTTCCTCTGTGCTCGTCGAAGCCAAGCGGTGATCTCAGCACAGCTAACGTAGCTGGAAGGAGGAAGGTGTTCAAATCCAAGTTCCTTTCTCAGTTGACCTGCCCAGGCTCAGCTGGCTTCGCAAAAGCAGAACAAGAGCCGAGCGCCAAGAGTTTTCTTGTGTCCCAATCCACCCTGGAGGGCAAACGACTTGCCACGCTTTCCTAGGAAAAGACCCAGGGTAACGACATCGACTGTCTCACAGCAAACCACGGCAGTGACCCATCAGCACAGCCCCGTACCCGTACGTGCTGTACCTGCCAAGACTCATCGCTGAGGTCCGCCTCTGCGTTGTGGCAGTTCAGACCTCGATTAAATTAATTTAGGTGCCTGTTGCTGGTGCTAGGGAGGCACCCTTTGGAGTAGCATACGGACCTGACTCTTGCCCGAGCTCGGGTACGTGCTGGGCGGGACGGTTTAGGGCTCAAGTGAGAGGAGCCGATGTTAGGAGGAGACAGTCTGAAGTTGAGAACTTGCTGGGATAGTGAAAGGTCTCTTGCATCTCCCGAAAGGAAGCTGGCAGGTCTGATCGCTGTAGAAATAAACATCGCTGTGGGATGTAGGTCAGCCTGGTTTTCGCTTTCAAAATCTGCTCGTTAACTTGGAGAAGAGTGAGGTCCTGCTCTAAGACTTCTGAGAAGAATTCTTCATGCTCTAGGGCAAACACTCAAATCCTGATCAGTTCATCCCATCTCCTGATGAAATGCTTTATTAAGAAATCGGTCTCCCTTACTTCTGACAGCTATTGCAGCAAATGGCAAGTCCTCAAAGCTTTAAACCTGCAATCATCCCAAACCTGCTTTTGATACTGAATTTTCCCGTGTTGCCGTACTATATGATGCTATAATAAAGGTTTTCCAGTTTAAAAACTATTATTTATCGTTCATGAATCTATAGCAGCACATTGAATGCCTACCTTTCCTTTGAACCACTGCACCAGGTTACTGAAATTTCACGTTTCCAATGTGAATGCTGCCTGTTACTTCGGAGCAGTGATCCCGGCAGCGATGGGGGCACAGAAGCGGTGTGTGCCACCCGTGATCACTGCGTCTCGCCCCACGGGCTGGAGCTTTTTGCCCAGAATTTGCCTTTCTGACCGGAGGAGAAAAATAACGTGATGATTTGGGGGAGAAGACTGGATAGACAGTGTGAGAGAGGGGACTGTGATTCCGTAGAGCAGTTGCTGCAGCCCCTAGGATCGTTACTGATGTTAAGCCTCGCTGTAATTTGTAAAGGTAAAAATGGGTGTAGATCCTGACTTGTTTTGATTTCCCCTCTTCCCGCAGGACGATGCCCGTCAGCTGTTTGTATTAGCTGGAAGCGCAGAGGAAGGCGTGATGACTGCCGAGCTTGCCGGCGTGATTAAGCGGTTATGGAGAGATGCTGGGGTTCAGGCCTGCTTCAGCAGATCGAGAGAGTATCAGCTTAACGACTCTGCATCATAGTAAGAAACCGTTACCGGCTTCTGGGCTCTGCACAACAAACCAAACGGTGTTCAGAAAGGGCTGGTGTGACTGAAAGCGGGGTGGGTACTTGGGTCCCCGTCCCGGGGGGCGGACGGAAACCCTGGTCTAATTGGTTGGGCTCACAAGGTGACTTGGTGCTTCAACTCATCAAAGTCAGTTTTACTGTTTGTCTTCCCTGTATGCAGTATTGGGAAGAAAAACCACATTCCTTGTTTTGTGCCTAGGTGAATTTACCAATCTGTCTTTAGCAGACGAATAACCGAGCAGCTTGCATTAAGATGGCTCGTTACAGCAGGCGATCAGCGATGTCACCTTCGTTATCCCTACAGAAAGGAGTAACACCTCCTGAAACCGAGCTCCCAATTAAACCGCCAAATTTGTGATGAGCAACAGTTTCCAATAGCGGGAGCTCCTGATATTGCCAGATCAATATTCGCATCGTTGTTCTCCTTAACGGCTCTCGCTACGCTTCTCTTCCTGTGCCTGACGCCACGCGGGCAGCGCTGCCTGCAGCTCTGAACCTGCTTATTCTTCTGTTTCGGAAACGCAGACAATTGCTCGCCAATTGGAAAGTTATGACTAGATAAATAGCGTGGAGCGCTGTAGGCTGCTGCCGCCTGGTTAATGAGAATTTTGACTAAATGCCTCTTCCATTTCCAAGAGGCAGGTTAGTGCAGGGAGGGGAAACTATTTCTTTTGATGAGCAAAACAGTCGTTGCTTTTTTTTTTTTCCTCCTTTTTAAAAAGGTGTGTGCTTTGTCTCTCTAGAACAAATATTTGAAGCTCCGAAAGGATGATGTTGGGGTTAAGTGTGCCTCCTGATGTCCGGCTGAAAACTTGTCCTAATTTAGCCAAGTTTTACGCCTTTGAAAAATTAGTTTGCAAGTTCTTTATAAAGAAATTTGAGATGTGTCACAGCTCAGTTGCCTGCAGGCTCTGTCTGCGCAGAGCATATTTTAGCTTGAAAATAAGGAAGAATTTTTCTAAATTTGTAACACCTTGGCAGGCTATCATGGGTTTAGATCAAGGTAAGTGAGTTGACAAGAGGAGGCTTTCTTGGATTTGTGTGTGCCTTTACAGCATGCGAGGAGGAAGCTTTGGATTCAAAGGGAGAAAAAAGGATAGAGGAGGAGGAGGATGAACGAGGGAATAATTTAATGAAACAATATGGAGAAGAGAAGCTTAAGGACTTCTCAAGCGGAGGATCCAGGGCAGAAAGCATAAGTGGTTGAGTGGAGCTCAAGGAGGAAGCTAAAGGTGGGGAACCTTGGCTTTGTGGTCGTGATGGTCAGCTTTGAAAGAGAAGGAGAATGAAGGCAGGCTGGAGAAAACGGGGTAGGAAGGGATCAGAAACGGCAGATCAGGGAGAGAGGGCGTACGCCTGCTCAGAGGCGCCCACTTGATCCGACTGCTTCCCAGAGACTGGATTTCGGAGGGTTATTCCTCTTCCCGAATATCTACAACCCACTCGTGTCCAGTTTCTGGTACTGGTATGTGTAGGCACAGCTACTGTGACAAATTGCTGCCGTGGGCTGGTGTCAAATCTGCGTGGCAGAGAGATTTCAACCCGATGATGACCCGCGTGGCGTTTTTCTGATAAGCACGTCAGAGAATTTGGCTTCCTCTCCTAAGACCACGGGAAGTTGCGCTAAAGCAGCGTTATTTTGAATCGGTAGCCAAGCAACTCAGCAGTTAGGAAACGCTGCGAGTGGGTTCCTTTAGCACCAAGCACGATCACGCAGTTAAAAACCTGTTTTCTCCTGCAGGACCCCCATCTCGGCAGCGCACAGAATGAGCTGGCCAGATGAGCATTCAGTCGGTGTCTTCTTTTTTTCCTCTCCGCTCAGCGCGTGGCTCCTGACCTGCCGTAGCTTCTGCTGTTACCCAGTTAGTCCCCTTCTCCACGCTTAAAGGATGGATGTCTTGCAATCCCCCTTTTTGTGGTGGTGGTCACGTAGGTACTGGCTTCTGTCCACAGTTCTCCTGGGGGAATTTCACTTCCCCGCTCCTTTCAATATCTCCTACAAATTTGACTGAAACTTCAGGGTTAGCAGCCTTTAAATACGTGCCCCATTTGAGGTGAGTGGTTTTCCAGCCGAAATTCAGTATTGTGCTGTGTTTCAAGCCCGGTTCTGGCTGATGGGTGCTGTTCCTTGCTTCACATCAGACCTCGGGGCCTCTGTTGAGACACCCAGAAGGGGGAAAAAGAGGAACATATGAATGATGGCTTGTGAAAATTAGGTAGCATCAAGAACAGGAGTGCTGCAGCAGAGAGCCAAGGTTTTCAGGGCATTTTGAATTATTCCCAAAACTTTTCTTCCTGCCTCGCTGAGCACTTCCCCTTGTGCAGGCAGGGATCCTGCCTGTCGGAGAGCCGCCCCGGCAGGCAGGAGGCCGTGTGGGAGGAGAGGAGGCAACCATAATAACGGTGTGTCGTAATCTGTGTGCAACGGGCGGGGGGTAAGCTCCCAAAGATAACCACTTGTGACACTAATCCAAATGATCTGTCCTGGAATCATAGCGTTCTGTGTGTTTTCTTCTTTTTTTTTTTTTTCTCCAAGAACAGTTGAGTAACTCTTGGTCTAAACTGTGGATGTTCAAGCACTTGTGTAAACGCTCAGTGTCCTCTCCAGGCACCATCTGATAATGTTCCTCCAGCAACCGCCCTGCTCTTTTGCTGTGATATTTCCAACATCTATATTTTCACTTGCCTTATCGCAACTTCCCATTTTTCTTTACCTCTGATGTCAGCCATCGGCTCTGTAGCTCACCGCTCCTGTCTCGAATCAACGCCGTGGCGAAGCCTTTCAGACCTCGGTGCACAATTCTTGGTGTAAGAGCTACAAAGAACAAAAACCAGCTTGGTGGGGCAGCAGTGCGGATGCTAAGGCATATTGCTCTCTCACACATCTCTCTGATTACCTCCGTCCGATACGTGGAAACGTTGGCAAGCAGATAAATATTTTAGTTGGTAGTTTCACTACGTTTTCCGAAGTTCACGCCGACATCAGTCTGCAGATACTGTAGGCAATTAATTATCTGCAGTCTCACAGGCAATTAGCATCGTTTCTGATCAACCATTCTCTATTCTGGCATATCGTGTCTTGTTCCCAAGTGGCAGTTTTGGCCTGAATTCCCTGAAACGATGCTGGATAAAACCTAGATTATTTCGATGTGGTTTTTCCCCCTCTTTGCTCTCGAGCGCTAGCTTGCAGGGCATTGTCCTCCCGTTCGTATCCTGATGCTTGCTTGTGATTCCCCTCGAGCAGCACCACCTTGGGATCGCAGCGCCAGCTTTTGAAGCGAGCTTTTTCATCTGTGGATCTGCCTTAGCTGGCCCAGATAAGCGTTCAAATTGATAAAGGTAATGCGCAACCTTCCCTTTTCCCGGAGATCCCGCTCTGTTACCTTGTTTTCCGCTTTGTTTAATCTGCCAAAATCCAGCTCGACACGAGGGGAGAGAGGAGGCAGACTTCTGTGAAAGAAATGCATTTCTGAAATCTAGGTTTCACCAGGTCTTCACCTGTTTTCTTCTTGCTGCAGGAAGACTTGCCTGGAGATGATTAATTCTGTATGAGCTGTCAGCCTATGTAGGAAGAATACTGTTTGCATTTTCAGATGGGCACAGGTGCTTGTGCTAATGTTTCTCGAAAGCTGGGTGTTGGGTGGCTGCAAATATCGACCCACCTGGGTACCAAAGCTGCATCTCTCTGCCCTCTCGTCTCCTCTCCCTGGCGCGGGCTGGCTTTTGTTTGCTGCTCTGCCTTCGGGCGCGATGGTGCCAGCCCCTCCTTCCCGGAGCTGCGGCTAGTCGTTCATAATAAATGCTTTGTATGAATCTTTCAGAGCTTTCAGGGCCATTTTTGGCCTTGAAAGCATTCTTTCCAGCGTTAAAAGGAAACATGACTGAATTGTTAGGAAAATACCATTCCAGGGTTCATGTGAGCCTGTGGAGGAGGGGAAATCTCTTGTCTTCACCAGCTGAAAGCCGTCCGCTTCAGAACATCCCGCTGCTGCGGTCGGTGTTTCTTAGAGCAGTCTGAGTGCGAGGTGGGACGACATCGGAGCTGGCAGGTTTTCTGATCGAACTGGAACTGCAGATCCTTGCAGACGCAGGTACTGAGCCAGTGCCAGCCTGGCACAGGACGTCCTGGAAAAGCTTGGAGGGTCACGAAGACAAACACGAGTTACGCTGTAGGCTTTTGGTCAGCTTTTTTTGTACTCGAGCCCTCATTTTAAGGGTGAAAAAAGAAGGGAAACAAAACAAAACTCTCTCTTTTGCAAGCTTGTATTTGCAAGGCGGTGTTGAAGCATGAGAAATAGTTGGCTCTGTAAACACAAGGATGCAAGGTGGGGAACAAGTGTTGCAACCTCAGCGTACGAAGGAAGCCTGGTGGCGAAGGAGATTGTGAAAAGGGATTCAAACTGCGTGGGATGTAGAAAGATTCAGTAAGGTATATGTTTTCAGTTCCCGAAACAATATTTGTGAGGAACATCGTTAAACTTTCAGACAGACTGCGGCAAGCTGTGGGATGAGTCGCTCGAAACCCTGAGTCTCGGACTGTGCTTTTCCAGTTTTGGTTTTTTTTTTTTTTCCAAGTTCCACTAAATCTGTATGTGGTGGAGGGAAGCAAGCGGCAGTCTGCACAGGCTGGGCTCTGCAGCCGGGTTTTTTGGGTGGGCAAGCTGCTTTCTCTGCCCACAAAGCCTCCGGCAAGGTGAAGGTGGCCGGAGGAGGCTGCGTGCCCAGGCGCTTGGGCAGCTCTTCTGCTACTGAGAAATCCTCTGTGCTGGATCTCCCGACTGCTTAGGTATTTCCATGGGATCCGGTATTTATTTGCTCTTTGAGTCTCTCTGGAATTAATCTGGCAAAGCTTATTTTTTTAAGGCAGCTTGCAGATAGAGCACCAGTTAATGTGCTACACCGTGTTCTCCTGACTGATGTGCAAGTGGCACTTTGCATTTCATTTGGTGGGAGTTGCCTGGCTCCATTCACCCCTCACTGGCTGCCTAAAAACCCTGAAGCAGGAATTATACCAGTTTCACTGCCCAAACTTCTGATGCTGAAAGCTGGCAATTAGGAGCAGATGCTTTACAGCCGCAGCTTGCACATTTATCACTTTGGTGATTCAGGGCAGCTGTGTGACCTGTATCAAAGCCAAGCTGTTAGGAGTTGCTGGGTCAGTTCTTCCATCAGCTTTTGAACCACCGTATCCCAGCTAAACGCATACTGGTAGGAAAGGGAGGGGGCAGGAAAATCTGGGCATGTTATTTCCTCAGCAGAAATATTTCTTAACAGAAGCCTAATGAAGGTAAATACCTTCCAAAGTCTGTTTTACTAAGCTGAAACTAAAGCCAATCCCAAGTGAGAGTTTTGGGTGCTGTGTTTCTGGTCTAAGAGCGGTTCACAAACCTGTCGTCCCACTGAACGTGAGAGGGGAACGAGGGGAGTTGGCCCTTTCTGGGCTAAAACCGCCTGCAGATACCAGCTCTTTGGGAAAAGCCCTGCAGCGCTGGGCGAGCACGGGCAGGAGGCCGGCGGGGAGGCTGGATTCTTCTGGGGTTCAGAAAATAGGTCAGTGCTCTGCAAAAATATGCTGGTAGTCCTGGCCAGAGGAGATGCTGAAGCTGACGGAGGAGGGAGATGTCGCTCCGTACCTTGCTTGCTCGGTGACGAAGGCACGTGGAAATTTGGAGCTCCTGGCACAGCTTTTGGGTGCGTGGGAAGGAGCCATCCCTGGCTGACCATGGATCTGTGGTAATGCTTTGCTGGGATTGCAGGGTTTGTTACACCAGTGCAGAGCCATTGTGCCGCTAAAATCTCCCAGTTGCACAGTGCCGTATTGATGCAAAACCGCTCCTGATAGACGTGGCCATAGCTGGTAGGCATAACGCTGCTGGCAGCTGCGCACAAAGGCAGCTGAATGCTTGCCTCCGGTCCCTTCCCAACGGAGCTGGAGCAATCCTCGTCTCCTTCGTGGAAGCAGGAGGCCATCGCCTTCCCCTTAACAGGAAAAACGAGCTCAGAGGTGTTGCTGGCTAGAGCGGGATTTCTGACACTGCTGGAAATGATGTATACATCTTATGTGCCAGAGAGCTGAACTTCAAAGGGAATCTGCTGTAGCTGGAATTAGTTGGGGTCTCGATGGGTGCGTTGCCTTGATGCCGCGGAGAAACGGCTTCCTCCGGCGGCCGTGCCGTTGGGGGGCTGGATGTGTTATGTGTGAGTTTGCTCTTGCTAAAGGATGTGAATGTATTGGGAGTAGTTCTTGATGCTTAATTCTTTCCTCCTGGTTCATTTGACTTATCCTTGCCCTTTAAAAGCGAGCCGCTGGATTTATTGCCTTGTGCTTTGATGCGAAAGACCTTGACTACTTTGAATTGCCCCAAGAGATACCAGTCTTGGCATGGCTTCTGCATCAGCAATCCTTCTGCTAGCTTCTTATCAGGCTTCGCTCCCCGGCTAGCTGAACTCCACCCAGCACATGCTGCAAGGTCATATGGGGAGGGGTTTAGAAAAACCCAAAAACCCCAACAAAATCAACCCTGGGACCCAAGGGGGTTTGTTTGCTGCATGTTCGAGGTCTGTACTATGTGAAGATGATGAATAAATTCCGTGATGACTTTCTTCTGCAGTTTATAAAAGATTCATGGCGAGCAAGCAGACTAAAAAAAGTGCATCTTGTGTTGTCTCTTCTGGTTTAGTTACCTAAATGACTTGGATAGAATATCCCAGCCGACCTATATTCCGACTCAGCAGGATGTTCTGCGGACCAGAGTTAAAACTACAGGCATTGTGGAAACTCACTTCACCTTCAAGGACCTGTACTTCAAGTAAGTGAAGGGCAGCGCTCGTCCCTGTGGACTGCGGTGATTTCTTCAGTGCGTGGTGGCGGTGGTGGGTCCCGCACCTGCGCTGCGAAATGTCTCGCCCTGTTTTAACTGTCCTCCTTGCCTCCGTTACGCTCCCTCTCTACTGGCATTGCTGACTGGAGATACCGGTTTGACTTTTATTTGCCTTCTTCTGTTCTTTTCAGCTGCTTTTATGTTGGAATCGCAGACACAGGTACTGACTGCTTGCTTACAGGATCAAAAAAACCCCCCAATACTAAAAGGACACTGACTCCTGGATTTTGAGTTTGAATTTAACCCCTTCCTTTGAAGCGGGCGATAAGAGCTCTCCCCGCAGTCAGTCTTGCCTCTGGGCTGCATGGTGTTCCCCGCAAAGCTGTAGATGACTCTGCTGACTGACACTTGCTGCGGAGCAGGAGTGGGGCATGCAGAAAGCGTGCTGGGGACTGGCTGCCTTTGCCTGACGCCGCGGCGGACGGGACTTGCCTGTCCCCTCTGCCTTCTCAATCCAGTCCCTGCAGGGCTCGGGTATCGAGCCTGGCCTTGGCAGTGTCCCTTTAGGTATCACTAATCCAGCTCCCTCTAACCTCCGTAGCGGCTGCTAGCCTGCAGTTTAGCTCTCCTCCCCGCTCTTGAGCTGCTCATTAGAAAATCCTCGCTTTGGATCCCGATCGTGACAAACAGCCTGGAGCCCCGCGGGGTGGGCATTCGTGTCCCGTAACGTGGATGTAGGAAAGTGCAGCGCCCGTATCTCGGGCGAGTCCCCTTCGTCTGTGGCGATGTTTTCAAGTCTTTGTTGCTCAGAGCCTTTAAATAAGCATTTGTTTGCTTATTTTTAGCTTGCGTTTGAAAACAGTTTGAAAGAGCTACAGCAAAAATCCAAGCGTTGCTTATAAAATCTGATTTGTTTGCACGCTTTTTTGGGAGAACAGTAGCATTTTGGCTTCTGAACTGTCTTAACTTATCGTTTTAACAAGAAATGCCTGAACACTTAGCATCACCGAGCTATTTACATGGCTTCTGGTTCGTCCAGGGAAAACTTGCCTTCCGTCGCGATGTATTAGGATTAGCGTTTCCAGCTGCAGCGTGTGGCGGTCTTTTAAAAAACATCACGTCTGACTAATGCAAGAGTGAGCTGGAGGTAGCGGGCGTATTCCGTTTAATCGTTATAACCCTTCTTTTAAAGGGAAATGGCTGAGCGCTCGGAGGCGTGCCTCCCTGATGCAAAGAGGGGAATTGCTCTTTCCCCAGCCTGCCTGGAATCATTGATCATGTGCAGAGCCCGAGACACGAGGTGTCTCGTCTCGGAGGGATTTGTTCCACAAAGGAGAGCATTAATACATCTTAAACCCTGAAGCTGCCATCTTTTCCGTGACGGAAGCCTTGATGTTAAATCTCAGACATTAATAATGGGCTGAGGTAGCCTGAGTATAACTGTGACTCGAATTTGGATTAGCTTGGCGAAGCCGAGTTGTCAAGGGTGCCGCTCCTTTCCAGATGTCTCCGCGCTAACAGCGGAGACTAATGGCAAATGATACAAGCTAAGTAAATAGCCCGTATCCTCAGGGATTTTCATCTTTCCTCCTGTGGTCCACGGGGACGGTTTACCTTAAATAGAAGATGGGACTTAGCCGAACGGCACTTCTGGCTGCCTTGTTTGGCATCATTAAATTGCATTGCTTTTGGCCCACCCTGGGCAGTTCCTCTCTTGTCTGCTTGTTTGCTCTGATAACAAATCAATGTTTATGATTTTCATAGCTCTCGGCTATTGACTTGTATCTGGCTTGATTTAATTAAGTGACAGTCCATCAGAACATCCTGGGCAATCCTGCTTCTCATCAAAATATTTTGGTATCCAAGACACTGGCATCTTTTTTTATAGGCAGAAATTCTGTAAGCAACTCTGCAGCCTTTAAACTTAAGTAGCTCACAGATATTTTTTTTTTTTTTTTCATTTTTTTAATATGTGAAACTGTTTCTTAACCCTGTTAATTTTTTCTGGGTCCCAGTGATAGCGTGCAGGTAGTACGTTCCAGATAATCCTTTGTCAGACACAGTGTAAATTAACTGGAAGAGCTGACTGAGTAGGTGGTTGGAGTCCAGTCAAGCAAAGGGATTGTTGCTAAGGAAATAGGAGCCAGAGAACAAAATAAGCATGCCCTGGTGAATCGGCAGACTTCTGGATAGCGATGTAGGTAACATCTAGTTCTTCCTGCTGAAATTGCTCGAAAGAAAAGAATTCTGGTTTTAAAATCCACTCTCCTGAGAAAGGGAGGGCTCGGAGTGGTTGGCCTTGCTGATGGAAGGCTGTGTACCTGTTTTCCCCTAAACCCTGCTTGTTTGAAAGTCCGGAGCAGAGCCTCCTCCGTCCCCCGTGAGCGGCGTGGCGGCCGGGGAGGGAGGGCTCCGCGCCCTCTGAGGTCGTTCTCCTGCCTCTCCCAGGATGTTTGATGTCGGTGGCCAACGGTCGGAGCGGAAGAAGTGGATCCACTGCTTCGAAGGCGTGACGGCAATTATTTTCTGCGTGGCCCTCAGCGATTACGACCTCGTTTTGGCCGAGGACGAGGAAATGGTATGTTACGGAGGAGCTGGCAGTGCCTGGCTGCGTGGCCCTGTAGGAGAGGGGAGGTGGAATCGCGGCGGGGCCATGTCTCCGGCTTGCTCCTCTTGTTCCAGTTGTTCAAGGGCTGTGAAGATGAGCGCTTCCTTGCAGCAACCCGCAGTATCTTGCCCCAGAAACTAAGAAACATAATGCATCAATGAGATTTTTCTCCAGGCCCTGGTTACAGGGAAGTGCCTTGAGTTGTCCCTGCAGCCCCTTCCCCCAGGTGTGAGTACCTCCGTGGAGGACCAGACACGTCCTGGGGGAGCTACGGGATGAGGAGGTGACCTGACCCCTGCTCAGGGTTGTGCCCGTGCCCTTCCTGATGAAGTGGCAGTGAGGACATGTCGGTGGCACTTGACTCTTTAGGCTGGCCTTTGTAGTAAAGCCTGTCTGTCCCCCCACCCCATCCTCCCCTGGTAACTCGGGAACGAGGCATCACCCTTCTCATTTTATTTTCCAGAACCGGATGCATGAGAGTATGAAACTGTTCGACAGCATTTGTAACAACAAATGGTTCACAGACACATCGATCATTCTCTTCTTGAACAAGAAAGACCTGTTTGAGGAGAAGATTAAGAAAAGCCCACTAACGATCTGCTATCCAGAGTACACAGGTGAGGCTGGGCTCATGAAGGCAGCTTCATGAGTTTTTTATTTGTTGCCAGGGATGAGTCAGTCAAAGCCTACGCAATCCAAGACAACTTAAAAGCTTATCTTTTTCCCTATTCCCTTAACTCTGTCTCTTGGGCAGCATCTTCGGGCTGTCAAGTTAGCTCGTTTTCTCGGAAGAGATGTGGTCACGCACATCTGTGGTTCGGAACAGCCTTTGTCCGTGTGCTTTATGGCCTGGAGTACGGATAGCAAAGTATTGCACTCCAGCAAACCGAGGTCACTCTGCCTTTTCCACATGTTATTAGGACAATAGTTTCATGTAACTTCAATTTTAGAGGCTCTGGAACTTATCCACGTCCTGGGGATGGCACGTGTTCACCCTGGCGTCTCCGTGTTTCAGCAGCGGTCTGTGGTGCAGCCCTTCCCTGCCGTGGCCCCGCACGGCCGTGATGCTTCGCCTAGTCACTGCTCGAGGCATTTAGATTATTTTTTTAAGTGGTCCTTCCTTCAAACCTGCTTATTCCTGTCATTTGTCACTCTTCTGCTATAACTACATGTTTCGAGCATGAAGCATTACCGTAGCCGGCGTACGACGTTCCTTTCTAGCGATCTCTGGGGAGGAGTTGGCAAGTTGCAGAAGCGAGCGACTTGTCCAAGGTCACGGACCAGAAGCTGGGAATAGACTTCAGATTTACAAGAAGGGGTTAATGGTGGATTTGGCTTTGTAGCTGGATAAGGCAGATGGTTGCAAGCAGCTTAATATGTACTTAAAAGATCTCTCTGCTGTGAACTGCTGGCCAAAGTAAGGGATCTTATCTTTTTCAGGCTCCAACACGTACGAGGAAGCAGCTGCCTACATCCAGTGTCAGTTTGAAGATCTGAACCGGAGAAAAGACACCAAGGAGATCTACACGCACTTCACCTGTGCCACCGACACCAAGAACGTGCAGTTTGTGTTTGATGCTGTTACAGATGTTATCATTAAAAACAACCTGAAGGAATGTGGACTCTATTGAGAAGGAAGGGGCGTGGGAAGAAGGTAAAGCTCAGCCGCTGGTAGCGTTGAAGCTCGGGCTGCCTTCGCCTCGCGCCTCGCTAACGCTCGCTCTTTTCTTTTCAGTTTTTATGATGCGGCGTTTTGAGAACCAGACTCCTGGCTGCCTCGCGGGGACAGCTGCAAGCATGAACAGGACCAGGGAAACGAAAACAGCATGCGGAATCGTTGCATTCTTTAGCACAATCTTCTGTATTAGGGACCTTTTTATTGATATGGGATGTTGAAGTTTAGGTCAAGATGGAACAACTGTTAGTGTGACTAGATCATCCTGGCATCGTTTGGATGGCGTAATCTCAAATGTGTACAGCTGTTGTGAAGTTGAGGTGCTGGATTCCAGACCTTCGATATGTAGCTTTCTCTCTTTCTTTGGTTAACAAGCCACCACTAGTCTGTTTTTAAGGTTTTTTTCCATCAAGAAAACTATAACTTTACTAAATTTTATTTCTTTATTTGCAAACGGATCTTGTTTTAAAAATAAAAAAACAACAACAAAAAAAATCACTTAACTATGCACATGTGACCAGATCATGCAGAAAGTATTCCTCTTAGCAGGAACTCTTTGTTTTTAACACTTGGTATGGTCAGGATTTAATATTTCTGCAACTACTTAAAGAATCCTTAGAGCTCTTACGGTGATAGCTTCGGCTTTTTCTGATGTGTAATTTGTTACCGTCCTGCTCCCCTAAGGCTTTTGAAAGAAGCTTCTGCAGCAGGATGAGCGAGTCTTTTTAGCTTATGGTTAGGGGTGAACCTGGTTTATGCCGATATCCAAATTGAGAGTCATTCTGCGCGGGAAGCACGAAGCCAGCTTCGCGGTGAGCGCGTCCCCGGGCTGCCTCCCTTGGAGAGGTGGAACGCCGAGCTCCAAACTGGATGGGAAACGCGTGCTGCTACAGAGCTACTAAACCAACCGCTTCGATTCTTGTGCAGTTTTGGTCTAAACCGGTGGGCGATTTTGTCAAGGGTGCACCTCGTTCTGCATTTACCATGGCCTTTCTGTTCAGAGACTCCTAAACTGTAGTGACAAGCATGCCTTTACTTTGTATATGTGGTGCCAAATTCCCGTTTGCCATCGTTTTTACTGTAGTAACGGTCATAACCAGTCAGTACATTCCTTTGCTGAACCATTGCATTGAGACTCTCTTTCCCAGTTTGTCATGTGTACAGTTTCGATCTGTTAGAGTTGTTGGCAGTATTAAAATGGTGAGTAAACAGTTTAGCCTTTTCTCTAGTGTATTCTTCATTTTTCCAGGAGCGTTTCCCCTCCCCCCCCACCCCCCCACCCCCCGTTTTTGTGCTTTGCTGGAGAAGGAAGGTAAGCGCTTCGATAGGAAACGGGTGTCGTTAAGGGGAGGGGAGGGTTGCTCGTGGTTTATCGTACACGGCTGTCGGCGCTCTCCGTGCCGCCGGTTCTGCTGCTCCCAAAGACTTGGGTTGTGCTGGTGCAGATGGAAAACAGCAGGCGTCCAGTCGGTCAGCGGGATTATTGGCAGATGGTTAGTTTACTGCTTATTATAGCACAAGTCTCGCTGCCTCTTTTCAACCTGATGGGAAAAGGACTGCTCTGGACTGCTGTTCGGCACTGTAGCCCGTTTCGAAGACGCTTACCTAAAATACGGAATGAAATACTTCAGGCATGCCTGTGGGTGCTGTGAACGGCTACCGCGTAGCCGCAAAGAGCGTATTTATGGTCTGGGAGCTCTTCCCCAAGCTGCCCTGAGCTCTGCCTGCCTGACAATTCCCTTCTCGGCAGCCTCGAGGCGTTACTGCAGCCTCGCACGACCGCGGGGGATGGCTGGCCTTGCCTTTTCAACAAATCCATGCAAACCTCCCCGGTAATCGGGTTGATGGCTGGAGCCGCGCCAGGGTCCAAGTACGCGCTTTATCTCGGCCGGCTGGGAGGAGGGTGCTTTGCCTGGGAAGGGTGTTGTGTTTTTGTTTTTGTTTTTTTTTTTTTTGGTCGGTGGTGGCCTGGTGGCACCTGTGCCTCCATCCCCACCGGCCACCCGGGAGGACGGCGGTGGCCCCACGCCGCCACACGCGGGGCGCTGGTTGATCTCGGTGGGAGATCCGTGTGCGCGGAATGAACGCAAAGAATGTAAAATATTCCGTGGTACCGGGCACAGGAACGGGGCTCGGGAAGAGTCGTCCCAGAGAGATCGAAGTGGGAGAAACGATAGACATCATGCATATTTCTTTATTTTGTTTTTCCTACAGTTAAACGAAGCCGTACGTGTGACCTCTGCAGCAAACAGTGAGGATGCAGGACTTGGCTACGGTACCGGCGGCGATTTATTTACAAACGGTAAAGAGCAATTACAGCTCTAAATAGCAGAATGAAAATCTTTCAAGTAACCATTTCCTCTTTATCCTGCCCGTTCCTCTTCTGGAGGCGCGATTCCTTCCCCCGGCCCCTAACGCACGGGCTCCTGCTTGTGCTCGCCCGAGAGAAATTCACTCAAGCCTTAGGCCACAAAACCCCTTAATTTCTCCTGCCAAAGGACTGAGGTTGGCTCCCAGGAGCGACTCGTAGGTAGCCCAGCCTCTGCCTTCCCCAGAAACTCCCGGGTTGATGAATTCAGCTTTGACAAAGGGAAGAAACCAGCCGCGGAGCGCAGAAGCGAGGCGCGCCGTGCTGCCCGGCCGCGGCAGCGTGGACGTACCATGGCTCCATATTGATTTTGCTGCTCTTTGGTGTCAAACCACTCCAGATCTCGTTTATAAACGCCGCCTTTCATGCGCTGTGGAGAGCAGGGGTTTCTTTCTTTTTTTTTTTTTCTTTTAGAAAAGAGGAAATGGCCACGAAAGGGAGCAGCTTCAGCTTTCAAGCTTTTGGGCTTGAAAGTAGGTGGCTTGGTTGGGCAGGTCATAGAAAAAGTGGGGCGTGAGGAACTTTTTATTTCTTGGTTTAATCCTTTTGGCTCTGCTCAGCAGAACAGCGATGAAATGGGAGTCCTTTCCTCTTCTATAGCAGGGAGGAAGAAAGAAGAGGGGGTTAAAAACGCTTTCAGACAACGACGTTAAGGGTGTAATGGTGCAAGGCGCAGGAAGGGTGGGTTTAGAGAAGCGACTTTTCATTGCGCCACGCTTGGCGACGGAAAAAATTCATCGGTTTAAATTCTCTGACCCAGGCAATGGCAAAAAGCCTGGAGAGCGACCCCGGTATTCCCTCGCTGGTCAGCCCCTGCGGCTTTTGCTGTTGCCCGTGGCCTCGGGAGAAGGCAGGGCCCCCCTGCCCGCCGCCTCGGCACGGTATTTGTATTTTCCTCCGTGCCAGAAGCGGGTTCTCGGCCGAAGGCTGCCAAGCGCCCTGCTTCGAAAGCCGCTTTGGTCGGAGCACAGGGCAGAGCTGCACCCCCCGTCCTGCCTCTGCCTGCGGGGAAGCTGCCTGCCTGCCTCCCTGCCTGCTTTATTCTTTTTTTCCTTGCTTCTCTATTAATATTTAGGGACAAGGGAAGCGCCGGAGGTTCCCTAAAAACCAAAGCATTGAAGCTGGGAGCTGCTCGGAAAGCAGGGAAGAAATTCCCACCGTGGCTCAGGCCTAAGGATCGGGGTTATAAACCCTAATTAAACCTTTATGGTGAGGAGCTAACGGCCGGGCGAAGCAGGCATGGCCTTCCCCTGCCTGCTCCCTGCTGCACCGGGGCATCGCTGGGGTTATTCCTGTGAGCCGAGGCTGGGTCACGGCCTCCCAACCGGGCTGCAAACCGGCACGGCACCGGTGACGGTGTTGTGGCAACAGGAGGCCCCGAGATAAAAGGGTTTGATCTGGCTCAGGTGCATAATTTGGGCCATAATCTGCTGTTTTCATCTCTCTCCGCAGGCAAGGGGGTGAAGCAGTCTGGCAAAACGAGTTTGAAATAATAACGGGGCTGAGCCCGCCCCGGCTGGGGAAGGGAACCCAGCCCCCGGGAGCTCTGCGTGGGGACGCTGGGCGTCCCCGGGGGCTGCTGGGACCCCGGACCCCCCGCTCCTCCCTCATCCCAGCGCCTCCTCCCCTGCTCTCCGTTTTCCAGATTTCCAGACCGTGTTGGATGGCAAAGCCGGGGGTGACCCACATCCCATCGCCCGGCAGAGCGGGATGGAGCGGGCTCTGCCGCATCCCCGTCATCCCCAGCCCTTTTTTTTTTTTTTTTTGTGGTTAAATAACCGTTTCTCGTAACCGAAGCTTGCCGGGACGTACCTGCCACCCAGATGCTCAGAAGAGGCCGCAGTCCTTGAGGTTCTCTTTGATGATGACATCCGTGACGGCATCAAAGACGAATTTGACGTTCTGCGTGTCTGTGGCACAGGTCATGTGGCTGTAGATCTCCTTCACGTCCTTTCGCATGTTGAGATCGAGGAACTGGGTCTTGATGTAATTTCCTGCGTCTTCGAATGTGTTGGGACCTGCGGAGGGAGGAGACGATGGGAGATGACCGTCGGAGCTGGGTGAGAAGCAGGGGATGCTTAAGGCTTGTTTTGGAGAGCTAGAGCTGAAATCTCCCTCCGGAGGAGGAAGAGGAGGAGGAGGAGAAGGGCTGGGTGGCAACTGCACCTAGCAAAGTGATTTAAACAAAAAAAAAAGCTTATTTTAATCCTTCCCCAGGCCACATCTGTCCTCTCCTCTGCTCCTGCCTCCAGGGACTTGACTTGATCCCAGCATAACCTAAACCCCAGGCGCTGTGTCCGCGGTGGGACCACGCGACTCCTCGCCGGAGACCAGGCTTTGGCGGGGTCTGGAGGAGGGGGAACGGAGCCACTCACCGTCGTAATCTGGGAAGCAAATGCTGAGATGGACTTTCTTGATCTTTTCCTCGAAAAGGTCCTTCTTGTTGAGGAAGAGGATGATGGACGTGGCGGCAAAGAACTTGTGGTTGCATATACTGTTGAATAGGTGCAGGGATTCGTGCATGCGGTTCTGCAAGCAAACGGGCTCGTTGGCACGAAGCGCCGGTGCTTATTTACGCCTCCCTTTTGGCCGTTGCAGCCCCCCCAAATCCCCCCATTCCCGAGAGGGGAGCTTTTCCCCGTGCTGCCGGGGCTGCTCCTGTTTGCCGCAGCAGCAAATGGCTCTGCTGCCTGTCCCCTGCCTGCACCACGTCCCTCTTGCCCATCCCCGTGCTGCAGGGCGAGCAACCCGGATAAATCCAGTTGAGGCTGGGGAACGGTGTTAAGCAGCTCCGGGCAGCTCTGTTCCCTCCTGGCATCTTCAGAAATGAAGGCTTACGGTGGGAAAATGATCCGGGGAAACCGGCACGGCATCCGGGCCGTGCTGCGGGATGCTCTTGCTGGATGCAGCCCCTGGCTGTTACCCGCAGCTGGGGAAAGGAGCGGGGCAAAGGAAAAGCTCTGGTTTTAAGGCAGACGTGCGGCTTTTAGTTTGCTGCAGGGGCAGCCTCAGGAGGCCACGGCTCCATCCAGCTGGAGCTAAGTCGTGGAATCATAGAATCATAGACTTGTTCAGGTTGGAAAAGACCCTTAAGATCATCCAGTCCAACCGTTAACCCAGCACTGCCAAGGCCACCACTAAACCATGTCCCCAAGCACCACATCTCCCCGGCTTTTAAATCCCCCCAGGGACGGGGACTCAGCCCCTGCCCTGGGCAGCCTGGGCCAGGGCCCGACAGCCCTTTGGGGGAAGAAGTTTTCCCTAATACCCAACCCACACCTGCCCTGGCGCAGCTTGAGGCCGTTCCCTCTCGTCCCAGCGCTTGTTCCTGGGGAGAAGAGACCGACCCCCCCGGCTCCAGCCTCCTTTCAGGCAGTTGCAGAGAGCGATGAGGGCTCCCCTCAGCCTCCTCTTCTCCAGGCTGAGCCCCCCCAGCCCCCCCAGCCGCTCCTCCCCAGCCTTGGGCTCCAGCCCCTGCCCCAGCCTCGCTGCCCTGCTCTGGCCACGCTCCAGCCCCTCCATGGCCTTCGTGGGGTGAGGGGCCCAGCGCTGAGCACAGCATTCGAGGGGCGGCCTCACCAGTGCCCAGCACAGGGGGACGATCCCTGCCCTGGCCCTGCTGGCCACACTACTCCTGATACAAGCCAGGGTGCCACTGGCCCCCTTGGCCACCTGGGCACACTGCTGGCTCATGTTCAGCGGCTGTCGACCAGCACCCCCAGGCCCTTTCCCGCCGGGCAGCTCCCAGCCGCTCCTCCCCACGCCTGCAGCGGTGCCTGGGGTTGTTGTGCCCCCAGTGCAGGACCCGGCCCTGAGCCTTGGTGAATCCTTCCTTGCCCGTCCCTTCTGAAGAGCTTGCAGCCGTCCGTTGCAGCACCCCAGTTGCGCGAGTCACCCCACCGTGTTTCCATGATGGCGACCACATCATAGTTTTCCTGCTGCGCAATGGCTTCCACCTCCTCCTGCTTGTTGCCCGTGCTGCGTGCGTTGGTGTAAATGCACTTCAGCTGGGCTATCGATCTCTTCTCCAGCACAGGCGTGCCACCCCTGGGCTCATCCCTAGCAAGCCTGGTTTTATCCCCTTCCCCCTTCGAATCTAGATTAAAGCTCTCTCAATGAGGCCTGCTAACGCCTGAGCCAGGAGCTTTTCTGTATGGCCTCAGCGAGCAGGGCACCTGCAGGGCCGCCTTCGGCCAAATCCTGCCCCGTCCTGCGCAGGGGAAGCGTCCCGGCCTCTCCCGAGGGCTTTGATGGGACATTCGCTCTCTCCTTCCCCCCCCTGTGCCTTACGCACGCTGCTGCTTCGTGGCGGAGGGAGGGCTGCCCGCCCTGGCGAGCCCCGCCGGCGGCAGAACCCGGCCCCGGCCCAGCTCCCGGCGAAGGCGTTTGGACCCCAGGGCACAGGGAGCATCCGCGGGACCGGCCGCTGTGGGAGATGCCAGCAAGGATGCTTTGCCCCGGTCCCCTCGGCCGGCGAGAAGGCAGCCTGCTTCTCCTCTGCTCCTCTTCACCCCTTATTTCTTCTGAGAAACGTCCCGTTTTGGGGCTGTCGGCTTCCCCCTCTCCAGACCTCCGCCCTTGAAGCTGCTTTCCCCCGCTGCCGGAGCAGTGGCTCTGCCGGAGCATCCCTCGCCGGGCACCCAGAGGGCTTGGCTTAACGCCCTTGTGCCATCCTTCGCTTGCCGGGAGGGTGAAAGCTGCCCCTTATCGCTGCTTTTCTGCTCACCCTGGAGGGCACAGCAAGGCAAGAGGTGCCTCTGGGCGAGATTTTCCTTCATCGAGACCCGTTCTCTTCCTCTCCATCGCCGGGGCCGGCTCCTCGGGGTTCGCTCGCTTCCCCGGTGGGACGGTGGCTCTCGGGAGGAGGGCGGCGTTGGGAGCTGCTTTACCCGCGGCTGCTCGGCAGGACGGGGGGTTTCCTCGTGGGCAGCGGCGAGGGCAGAGCCACGGCCCCGTGCCCCTGCGTTTTGGCTTGGTTGGGCTGCTTGTGCCCCGGAGGAAGCGCTGACACCTTTACTGGGTGCAACTGGGTGGGAGCCAGCTCCATCCCGCATCTCCCACCCCTTCCCCGCACCACCCAGACCATCACCCAGAGCACCCAGCTCCTCTCCCCGATGCTGCTGGGCTATTCCCAGTCACCTCCCGGACCCTCGACCCACCACTTCATCGTCCTCCACCAGCACCATGTCGTAGGCGCTCAGCGCCCCGCAAAAGATGATGCAGGTCACCCCCTCGAAGCAGTGGATCCACTTCTTGCGCTCCGATCTCTGCCCTCCCACGTCGAACATCCTGGGGAGGGGACAAGGACGGGGAGGGGGGGGTGACACATCTGGTCCTGCCACCCCCCAGCCTGATGGTCCCAGCACCCTGTCCTCGGCGGCATCAGGGATGCGGTGACTGGTCCAGGAGGGGTTGGTGGTCCCTGGAGCATCAGGTTCACCCCAAACCCCCTCCCCACGTCGGGGCTGGGGTGGGGGGGATCATGGAGGGGCCACCCACCCACCTAAAATTCAGGTCTTTGACGGAGAATTTGGTCTCGATGATGCCCGTGGTCTTCACTCGGGATCGCAGCACGTCCTGCTCGTTGGGGAGGTAGCCGGGGGCCGTGATCCTGTCCAACTGGTTCAGGTAACTGGGGGGGACAGGAGGGGACGTGACCCGCTGCCGAGGGGCTGCCCAGGTCCCGCCGCCGTCCCGCCGCCCCCCCCGATGGCTTTTTGGGGATGGGGGGGGGCTAAGCTCTGCCAAACGCTGGGGCTCCAAGGCAGCGCCGTCCCCGGGGGAGCTGGGGGGCTGCAGGGACGCTGTGGGGGTACGGCGGGGGGCTGCAGCCCCTGGCACCCGTGGGATGGAGGACGGTGGATTCCCAGGATCAGGGTGGGGATGGATTTTGCCAGGCTGGGTGGGAAATGGCAATGAGCAGCCAGGGGGTCCCCAAGGGCGTCCCTGTCCCCCCGCCATCCCAGTTGGTGACCCCACTCACTACGCGGCCGAGTCGTTGAGCTGGTACTCGGCGGCTCGGTCGAAGCAAGCCTGGACCCCCCCGTCCTTCCACAGCTTCTTGATGCAGTCGACCAGCTCGGGGGGCATGGTGCCCTCCTCGATGGAGTCGGCCAGGTTGAAGAGCTGCCGGCCATCGTCCTGCAAGAGGGACCCTTTGCCACCGGCCCACCCGTGGCCCCGTCCCTCAAAAAGCCTCCGGGGCCAGGCAGGGGGCTGGGGGGGGAGCATGGGGCCGCTACGGAGCCCGGCTCCGGGGGCTCCCCGGCCCCGCGTCCCCTCGGCCGGCGCGGCGGGTTTGGGGGGGACGGGGACGACCGCCCCGACTGACCGCGCGGGACGACTCGGCGTAGTCGATGCCCAGCGTGGACATGGCGCGGATGATGGCCAGGATGGACTGCAGGATGTTGCCGTAGATGATGGACTTGAACTCCATGCACTCCTCGGCCGTGTAGCCGTCCTGGTGGATGATCCTGGGGGGGCACGGCGGCCTCAGCCCCAAGCCGCGGCACCCTGGGGTGCCCCCCGCTCCCCTCCCAGCATCACCCCACCCTGGGAATCAGCAGGGTGCCACCACCAGCATGACGTGGGGGGGTGGCCAGGGTCCTGCCACCCCTCGTGCCCTGGTGACCGCCCCCCCCCAATCTGGGTGCCTCGTCCTCGGGCCGTACTCACTTCATCTGCTTCACGATGGTGCTCTTGCCCGACTCTCCAGCCCCTGGAAAAGGGTGGGAGGACACCTTAGTGCTGGCCAGGGCAGGACAGACCACAGGCCTGATGCCACAGTGATGGGCACCGCGCGGGGACCGGAGCCGCTTTCCCTCCTGCTCCGCTCTCCCCTGGCCGGACACCCAGCCTGGCCTCCATCCCCCACTGCCATCGTCCCCACGCCACCTCCTGTCACCCCTTGCTCCCGGAGCCAAACCACACCTCGGGGACCCCCAGGGGTGCTGCGCGCCCACCGGGGTGCCGCTCCCCGGGCTCCCACGCCTCCCGCCCGCCACGGGCACTGCCGGCCATGGCTTCGCTGCTGTAAGCGGCTTAGGGCGGCACGGGAAGCTGCTTAGAATTAGGGTGCTAATCGCCTTGACCCCGGCCCCCCAGCTGGATAAGCCCCCGCCGCCGGTCCCTGCCCCGCGGGGCCCCCATGCCTCCCCGTGGGGTCACCCCGCTGCCCGAGCGGGGTGCGGGGGTCCCCCCAGGGGCTGTGCCCTCCCGCCCTGCACCCAGCAGCGGGGTTTGGGGGTGATGGTGACAGGA
Source organism: Nipponia nippon (assembly GCF_047370975.1). Taxonomy (NCBI): domain Eukaryota; kingdom Metazoa; phylum Chordata; class Aves; order Pelecaniformes; family Threskiornithidae; genus Nipponia; species Nipponia nippon. Next base: position 1,815,030 of record NW_028262342.1, read on the forward strand.
GCACCCTGGGGTCTCGCTGACCCCCTTGGGATGTGCCGCAGCCTGGCCCCGGTGCCCTGGTCCCGTCCCCGTGCTGTCCCCTTCGTCCCTGCCACCCCAGTTGCCACCAAGAGCCGATGCCACCCCCGGCTTGTGCCAGGCACAGCCCTGGGGGACACCCAGCTGGTGGGGCAACCTCAGCTCGCTAAGGGCAACTCATCGGGCTGACGAGGGCTAACGAGCCGCAGGGAAGGGACTCTCCTTGGGAGGAAGAAAGGCAGAGCACGAGGAGCTGATGGGACTGCTTGTCCCTGTCCCCGTCCCCGTCCCCGTCCCTGTCCCCTCTCCCTGGTTGCTTTTGCCCCCCACCCATCCCCAGCAGCCGCAGCCCCCCAGCATCAGCGGGGTCCCTTGTGCCAGGTGGGGACAAGGGGACATCTCCCGCATCCTCCTGGGGACACCCCCTCCACCCTTACCAAGCAAGAGCAACTTGACCGTCTTGGCCTCCTTATCCGCATCCTCCTGGAGCTTCTTCTCCAGCTCCTTGGACCTCTTGGCCATCTCCTTGTCCTCCGCGCTGGCCCCGCTCCCCATGGCCTCGTCTTCCTCCTCGAACACCTTGAGCTCCTCTAGGTCCCCGGGCTCTTCCAGCTCTCCGTGGGGAACGGCGCGCGCACCCCAAGGGCGGGCGGTGGGCGATGGGGGGAGAAAGAGAAGCCCCGAAAGGCCGAGCCGGGTACCCGCCGCCCTGAGGTCGGGGTGCCCCGCAGCAGGCAGAGCTCGGTGGGTCCTCGCGGGCTGGCTGCCCCCCGCTCTCTCTCTTAATTCCCCATGGATATCCTGATTTTTTTTGACGGTGGGATTTGGGGACTTTTTATCTCGCCATGTGACCCAGGAAATCCAATTAGCCCAAGATGGCAAAGATTAGGGCTCGGGGGGGGGGGGGGGGGGGGGGAAAGAGGGGGCATCTGGGGGAGGTGGCTCCAGGGCTTTACGTAAGGGGCAGGCAGCGTGCCACCCCCTGCCCGCGGGGGACGGGGACACCCCGCGTCCCCCGGAATGAGGGGCGTGGGTCTGGGGTTCCCCCCGTCTCCGTGGGCTGTGGCCCCCCGTCTGCTGGGTTGGCACTGGGGCTGGGGTCAGCCCCCTGCTCGTGTCCGGGCCCCCCCTGCCCGGGAGCCGCAGGGTCCCCGGGTGCTGCGGGGGCGGTGGCACTGGGGGATTCCTCCTGGGGGGGGGAAAGGGAGCTCAGTACCCTGGGTGGGTGACGAGCCCCCCCAGTCCTGCCCTGCTGGGTGCCGCCCCTCGCCCTCCTGCCGCCTAAGCTCTTTAATGGGATCCTGCACTCAGCCTTCCTCCTCCTCCTCCTCCTCCTCCTCCTGGGCTCAGCACCCCCCTCCCCAGCCCAGCACCCATCCCCCAGGCCAGCAGGACCACAGGGTCCCCCCACACCCCGGGGGGCAGGTGGGTGCCCCCACCCTCTCCTGCCAGGGCTGATGCTGGGTGCAGGGGTGGCACTGGGCGCGGGGGGCCGGGGTGGGGTCCCCCCAGAGGTGCTGCAGGTCCCCAGTATTTGGGTTTAAGGTCCCCCAAATCCCTGCACCCCACGGGGTCACTGGGGTCTTTATGTCCCCTTACTGGTGTCCCCGTGTCCCACCTTGTGTGTGTCCCCCCCCAGGCCCCCCCCCTGCCAGCCTTGGTGGCACGGGGACAGTCTGTCCCTGCTGTCCCCACGGACACAAAGCCCCTTCTGAGCCTCTAATGAACCTGGCGCTAATGAAGGGGCTCCAATTAAAATACCAACCCCCCCCAACCCGGTGTCACGGGGTGGGGACCCGGCTCTCGCCCATAGCCCAGCGCTCAGGCTGGGGGTCCCCACTGTGTGTCCCCCCCCCCCCCCCCGATGTCTCTTGTGCTCCCCCCAGCCTGGCACAGAGGTGGCCCTGATGGGTGGCCACAGGACAGCGGGATGGGGTGGGGGACACGGCGGGGGGGACACACGGTGGGTGGCATTCCCTCCGCTCCGGCAGCGGCTAAAAATAATCCCCCTGCTCCGGTGACGGATTTGGGGACTCGGCCGGGCGCTCGGCGGGGACACGGCCCGGCACCCACCCGAACGCCTCCCCGGCACTCGAGGCCGCGGCACCGGGAGCCACCGGTGCAGGTAGGGACGTGCGGGGATCGGGGGGTTGGGGGGGGGGTGACACAAGGATGTGGCACCCCCAGACCCCCAGCAGTGGGGACCCGTCTGGGTCCTGCTTCTGGGGTGGGGGGGGTCCCATGGATGGTGGTGCCCCCTGCTTGGCTGGGGGTCTGGGGGGACTGGGGGGGTCGTCACCCCGTGCGGACCTCCCCTGTGGGTGCTGAGGGCCCCCCTTGCAGGGTCTGGGGGGTGTGAGTCCCCTCTTTTGGGGTGCAGTGCCCTGTCCCGGGGGGGGATGCCCCATTTTGGGGGGGGGAGTCAATGGGGAGGGGTCTTTTGGGGGGTGGTACAACGTCTGCGTGTGTGTGGGTGATGGCCCGTGTCGGGGGGTGCTGTGCCCAGCCAGGGGGTACGGAGCTGCCTCGGGGTACCCCGACTCTGACGGGGATGATGTCCATCTCGGGGGGAGGGGGCTGCTTTGGGGGGGCAATGACATCCTTGGGGGGGCACGGTGCCCATCTGGGGGGTCCCTGCCTGCCTTGGGGGGGCACAGCACCCATCTCGGGGGGGGGGCTGCTTTGGGGGGCAATGACAGCCTTGGGGGGCACGGTGCCCATCTGGGGGGTCCCTAACTTGGGGGGTCCCTGCCTGCCTTGGGGGGCACAGCACCCATCTCGGGGGGGTGTCCCTGCCTTGGGGGGGCAATGCTTGTTGGGGGGGGGGGGCACAGCATCCATCTCGGGGGGTCCCTGCCTTGGGGGGCAATGCCGGCCTTGAGGGGGGCACAGCACCCATCTTGGGGGAGCACCCTGCCTCGGGGGGCAATGACAGCCTTGGGGGGGGCACAGCACCCGTCTCGGGCGGGGTCCCCCTGCAGTTGGCGGTGCCGCTGCCATTAGGGGGGTCCAACACCATCTCGGGGGGGGGGGGTGACACCCCCTGTTGGGGGGGAGCACGTCTGTCCCGGGGCGGGGGGCTCAGCTCCGCATCCCGGGGGTGCACAGCACCCATCTCGGTTTGACACCACCCCCTCCCCCCCCCAGCGCCGCAGCAGGGCTGGTTGCTCCGACAACCTTCCTCCTCCTCCTCCTCCTCCTCCTCCTCGCCCACATCCTCCCCCCGCCCCATCCTCTTCCTCGGCCCGGCTTCCGGGCTCCGCCGGGGACTTTGGTCCAGCCCCGGGTTTCCTGCATCAATCATCAACCAGGGGAGGGAGCGGCCGCCATCGCTCGGCCCTGCCGCCCTGCTGCCGTAAGAGTCCCCCCGTCCCCCCCCCGTCCCCCCCCGGGACCCCCGGGGCCCCCCCCCCCCGCGCCACCCCCCAGCCCCGCCACCCAACCCCGCCACCGTCACCACCACCGCCAACCCCGTCACCGCCATCGCCAACCCCGTCTCCGCCACCATCGCCAACCCCGCCAACCCATCGCCAACCCCGCCACCGCCAACCCCGTCACCGTCGCCCCAGGAGCCGCCATGTCCTCGGCCGCCCCGGCCAAGTACCCCTTCAAGAAACGGGGCAGCCTGCAGGCCCCCAGCCCCGCAGGTGAGCCCCCCGCCTCGCCGCCGCCATGGCTGGGGCTGAGCCCCCCGCCCCTCAGCCCCGCCGGGGTCCCGGCAGCCCGCGGGGCGGCCCAGGCCGCTGGTCACGCCAAGCCCGAGGGACGCCAAGCCCGAGGGACGATGCCGCGGTGTGCCGGGGGGCTTGGCGTGGGTGCGACGGGGCGGGGGGGTGTCTGTGTTTGGGGTGGGGGTCGCTGCTTGGGGGTGCTTTGGGGTGGTGGCGTGCCCATCACCGTGGCGTCTGGGCTGCTCGGTGGGGCTCCCATCACTGGGGTGTCCCTCGTGTGTCCCTTGTGTGTGTGCGTGTCCCCCCCCGCCAGCAGCGTGGCGGGGGGGGGCCTCTGCGGCGGAGCCGTGGCGCAGCGGGCGGTGTGAGCCGAGGAAGAGGAGGAGGAGGAAGGGGGGCAAGCGCTGGGGCCGGGGGGGTGCGGGGTGGTGGGACCCCTATGGGGGGGTGTGTGTGTCAGGGTGTTGGTGGCTTCGTGTGTCATCCCGTGGGTGGTCTCGGCTGGCATCGTGGCTGGGGGGCGCGTGGCGCTCGTGGGGGTCCGGTGGCACGGGGCGACGGTGGCACGGGGTGGGCGATGTGGCACCTTGCGGCTGGCGCCCGGCCGGCGCTGCTGCTGGCGGGGTGCTGGCGGGTGGCACAGGGTGGCAGGCGTGTCCCGGGGGCATGGGGCAACCCTGGGTGGCACGGGGTGGCACGGGGCTCATCCCGGTGGCGCAGGACACCCAGGGTGGCACGGGGCACATCCCGGTGGCACAGGACACCCCGGGGCGTCACCGTGCATCAGCCGTGCCCTGGGTGACGCACTGCCGGGCACATCCCAGGTGACACCGGTGCCATCCCTGCCCTGGGTGACACAGGCGCCAGCCCTGCCGGGGTGCCACCAGCTGCCACCGCTGCCTGGCGAGGGTGGGCACCGCTGCGGGTGGGCACCCACAGGTACCTCCGCGGTGGGGAAACTGAGGCAGGGGAGAGAGCGGCTCCGGCTGAGATGCTCTCGCACGCGCGTGTGCACGGGGGGTGCCGGGCAGCGAAGCCCCCCCTGCCCGGCGGGGCGTGCCTCAGTTTCCCCACCCCAGATCTTAGCAATGAGCGGGGGGGGGGGGGGGGGCTGCTCCCCCGCCACCCCCATTCCAGTTTGGGTGATGTGGGGAGGATGCGCTATGGGGGCAATTGGGGTGCGGGGGGCCGGGATGCTGGGGTTCACCCCCTAGGCTGTGCTGGGTGGCTGGGGGCTCTTACTGGTGGCCCCAGTTTAATCAGTAAGGCCTGATTTCCAGCGCCCCGCCCCCCCCAGCCGGGTCCGTGGTGGGGTTTGGCAATGAGGGTGGTGGGTGTGGGGGTGCAGAGGAGGGTGCTGGCACCCGGGGGGGTCCCCTGCTGCCGGGGGGGGGCTGGGTGGGGGGCCAGGCCGGGCTCTCCCCCTCCCCGGGCGGTGCAGGTAGGGGCCAGGACTGCTCCGGGCGGGCTGGTGGGGTGCCGGGGCGATGGGGAGGGGCTCCCAGTTTAGGGGTGCCCCCCCTGTGGTGCTGCTTGGGGGTATGAGGGGGGGGACCCCAGCGTCCTGCCCCCCCTCCATGTCGGGGGGTCCCTGAGCCCCTCGTTCACTGGTGCTGCTGGCTCCTTACACCCCCATGGGGCCAGCAGCCCCCCCAGTGCCCCGGGGGGGGCAAAGGGGGTGTCCCTCCTGCACGTGAGCTGCCTCAGTTTCCCCATCACCACTGTGGGGACCAGAATCCCAGTTGGGGGGGGGCAGGGCTGTGGAGGGGCTGATTAACCCCTCCCTGCCCGGGAGGGGGGTCCGGGCCCCCCCCCAGCTCACGCTGTACTGGTGTCTGCAGAGTTGCGGGGTGGGCTGGGGTCCCGGCCCCTGCAGTCGGCGCGATCCCTGCCCGGGACCCCCCATTGCCTGAAGCATTTCCCCGTCGACCTGCGCACCTCCATGGACGGCAAATACAAGGAGATCGCGGAGGTGGGTCCCGTGCACCGAGTTCGCCAGGTCTCAGGGGGGTGTGGGGGGGTCTCACCTCCATCCTTCCCCCGCCCATCCTCTCCCCCCGCCACCCCAAACCCTCCCCCCCCCACCTTTCCAGCTCAGCTAGGGAGGGAACCCCCGCGGTTGTACCCCTCCCAACCCTGCGGGCTGAGACCGGGCACAGCTCATGACAGGGATGATCCGGGCAGGAGCTGTTCTGCCGCTCGCTGGCCGAGAGCGAGATGCGGACGGCGCCCTACGAATTCCCGGAGGAGAGCCCCATCGAGCAGCTGGAGGAGCGACGGCAGCGCCTCGAACGCCAGATCAGCCAGGACGTCAAGTAAGCCTGGGGACGGGGACGGACGGACGGGGGGGGGGGGTCCTGTGTACCCCCCCACTGTGGGACGGGGTCCCCGCACGGGGACGGGCCACCACCACCCACCCCGGGGGGGGCTGTCGGTCCTCTGTGCCAGCTCTGTGTCCTCTCTCCCGTGGGCGTTGCGCTTGGTGTCCCCTTTTTAATTTATTTTTTTCTGGTTTCTGTGTGGTTTTTGTTGTTTTCGGCATTAACGGGGTGTTTTCTCTCCCCGGCCCCTCTCTCACCCCCCCGTCCCGGCTGTCCCCCCCCCGCCCCGCCGCTGCCTGCTTGTCCCCAGACTTGAGCCCGACATTTTGCTCAGAGCCAAACAGGACTTCTTGAAAATTGACAGTGCCGCGGACTTACAGTGAGTGTCCGGCTCGGTGCCACCGGCCGGGGACACGGGGCGGGATATCGGGGACCCCCCCGGCCCCGCTCTGACCCAGCCTCCCCCCCCCACCGCTCCCCCAAACACAGAGCCGCAAGGTCCCAGCCCCACTCTCGCTGGCACTGAAGGGGTTAACGCCCCCAGGGCGGGGGGGGGGTGGGGGGTGGGGGTTGGGGTGAGCTGGGGGGGGTCCCAGCCCCGCTGGTGGCACAGGGTCCCAGCCTGGCCCTGTCACCCCCCCAGACGGGGGGTCTGATGCTGCGTGTCCTCCTCCCTCCTGTCTCCGCTTGGGAGTTGTCTCTGTCACGAGTTATTTCGTCCTCTGTCCCCCCCCCCCCTTTTCGTTGTGCTCGTGTGAGGCTGGGGGATGTGTCTGGGGTGGGGGGGTGGCAATGCCACCGCCAACGGGGACATGGGTGGCACCCAGCTCCCCGAACCTGCTGGTGGCATCCCTGGGGACAACGTCACCCACAGTCCCCGGGGTGGGTGCTGGTGCAGCTCCCGGGGGGACGTGGGGACGCGGGGACAGGGATGAGCCGTGTCCTGGTCTCACCAGCCGCCATCTGTACCCGCAGGCTCTTCAAGGAGCAGAGCGAGGACCTGGTGGACCACGTCCCCAAGGAGCGGGAGGCGCTGCTGGAGCGGGAATTCCAGCGGGTCACCATCTCCGGGGAGGAGAAATGTGGGGTGAGCCTCCCCCCGCCACCCGCCGGGGCTGGGTCGGGGTCTTCAGGGTGTCAACCCCCACCTCGGGGTTGGTTTATTTTGGTGTCCCCCTGCCCAGGTGCCCTTCACGGACCTTCTGGATGCGGCCAAGAGCGTGGTGAAGGCGTTGTTCCTCCGGGAGAAGTACATGGGGTTGTCGCTGCAGAGCTTCTGCAAAACCACCGCCCGGTACCTGCAGGAGCTCTCCGAGAAACCCCTGGAGACCCGCGGCTACGAGGAGGTGCCCGAGACCCCCGTGGCCGCTGGTGAGCAGGGGGTGGTGGGGTCCTCATGCTGGGATGGGGTGCTGGAGGAGTTTTAGGGGAGCCATCCGATGATGCATCTCTCGTTGGGTGTCTCCTGTCCACAGATGCCCCCGTGCACCCCCCGTTCGCGGAGCAGCACCCCTACGAGACGTGGGACCCCCAGACCATGCCGGCTGATCTGGGCTTTGGGTTGAAGATGGTGGACGGCGTGGTGCACGTCTACACCAAGCAGGACCTCACCGACAAGTGAGTCGCGGGGTGGGGGCAGTCGCTCACTGGTGTGATGAGTTTGCTGGGGGGCTGCGTGGGGGACAAGGGGAGTCTGCTGGACCCTGTCCCCGCATGTGACCCACCTCTGTCCCCCCCCCAGGAGCACGGAGCTGGACCTGCCGTACCCCGACCTGCAGGAGTTCATCGCCGACATGAATTTCCTCATGGCTTTGATCATCAACGGGCCCATGTAAGGAGAAGGGTCCTGCCGTGGGGGTGTCTTGGGGGGGTTCCCGCCGTGGGGGTGTCTGAGGGGGGGACAGAACCTTGGGGACAGCACCAGAGGACATGCTGGTGGCTATGACACATGGTACTGGTGCAGCTCCCACGTCCGTGCGTCTGTCCTTGCTCACAGTCGCCGTGCAGAGGGAGGGGGGTCCAGGAATCCAGAGCCGCGTCCCCCTCGTCCTGGTGGGCACCGGCCTTTCGGGGCTGGATGTTCTTCCTCCTCTCCCCCAAACTGATGCCCCCTCCCCGCCCCGGGCAGCAAATCCTTCTGCTACCGCCGGCTGCAGTACCTGAGCTCCAAGTTCCAGATGCACGTGCTCCTCAACGAGATGAAGGAGTTGGCGGCCCAGAAGAAGGTGCCCCACCGCGACTTCTACAACATCCGCAAGGTACCCGCCGGCTCGTGGTGGGGCGTCCTGGCTTGATCGGGGAGCTCTTGGAGGCTCTCGGGGCTGAGCACCACCTCCGGCCGTGCAGGTGGACACCCACATCCACGCCTCGTCCTGCATGAACCAGAAGCATCTCCTGCGCTTCATCAAGCGAGCCATGAAGAAGCACCTGGATGAAATCGTCCACGTGGAGAAGGGCAAGGAGCAGACGCTCAAGGAGGTCTTCGAGACAATGAACCTCACCGCCTACGACCTGAGCGTGGACACGCTGGATGTCCACGCGGTACGGGGGACACCCCCAAATCCTGGAGATGAGCAGGGCCCCCAGCTCATCGCTGGCTGGGGTGGGGGATCTCCTGCGGGGGTTGTCCCAGGGTGGGATGGGGGTGCCGGGGGCTCTGGATAGGGGTGTTGTGGTGGCTCTGGGGTGATGAGGGGTCTCAGCTCACGTCTGCCCCCCCCTGCCAGGACCGCAACACCTTCCACCGCTTCGACAAGTTCAACGCCAAGTACAACCCCATCGGCGAGTCCATCCTGCGGGAGATCTTCATCAAGACGGACAACCGCGTCTCGGGGAAGTACTTTGCCCACATCATCAAGGTGAGCGGCCCTGATAGGTCACCCTCCACATCCCCCTCCCTCCAATGCCCATGGTGGCAATGCCACCCACATCCCCCTTCCCGGCGGCCGATGGGTGACACTTGCCCCTCCCCGGCAGGAGGTGATGTCCGACCTGGAGGAGAGCAAGTACCAAAACGCCGAGCTGCGGCTCTCCATCTACGGCCGCTCCCGGGACGAGTGGGACAAGCTGGCCCGCTGGGCCGTCAACCACCGCGTCCACTCCAACAACGTCCGCTGGCTTGTGCAGGTGCCCCGGCTCTTGTGAGTAATGGGGGGGCAGATACCCTCAACCGGGGCCACGTCCTGGGTGGGGAGACCAAGGACACCCCGCTGGTGGCTGGGGTGGGGTGGGATGGGATACACGTCTCTGAGAGAGGTCCGTTCCTCTGCAGTGATGTCTACCGGACGAAGAAGCAGTTGGCCAACTTCCAGGAAATGCTGGAGAACATCTTTCTGCCCCTCTACGAGGCCACCATCCACCCTGCCCAACACCCAGAGCTGCACCTCTTCCTGGAGCACGTGAGCACCACGTCCTGCTCCCGGGGTGGGACGGGGGACACCGGTGACACCCGCGCCCCCAAGCTTGAGGGCTGGGGCAGATCTTCTGGTGGAGGGGTGACCATCCCGCCCCGGGGCTGTCTCTCCTGCAGGTGGATGGCTTCGACAGTGTGGATGATGAATCCAAACCAGAGCATCACATCTTCAACCTGGACAGCCCCTTGCCGGGCAACTGGGTGGAAGAGGACAACCCACCCTACTCCTACTACCTGTACTACATGTACGCCAACATGACGGTCCTCAACCACCTCCGACGGTAAGGACACCGGCACCTCCGCCTGTCCTGGGGGGGCCTGGGGGGGGTCCGATGATGATGGTCGGGCCCCATGTTGCAGGAAGCGAGGCTTCCACACCTTCGTCCTGCGCCCGCACTGCGGCGAGGCCGGCCCCATCCATCACCTCGTCTCGGGCTTCATGGTCTCGGAGAACATCTCCCATGGTTTGCTGCTCCGCAAGGTGAGCGGGGATGGGGGTGCCTGTGGGGGCCGGGTGTGTGGCTGGGACCCCCCCTCACCCTGCTGTCCCCCCCCAGGCCCCCGTCCTGCAGTACCTCTACTACCTGGCGCAGATCGGCATCGCCATGTCCCCGCTGAGCAACAACAGCCTCTTCCTCAGCTACCACCGCAACCCCCTGCCCGAGTACCTCTCGCGGGGCCTCATGGTCTCCCTCTCCACCGACGACCCCCTCCAGTTCCACTTCACCAAGGTACGTGGTTGAGTGGGGGGGTCCCGGGCCACCGACCCCCCTCAAAAACGGCTACGGGGTGGCCACCAGCCAAGTCACGGTGATGGAGCGGGGTTGGTGGTGGCCAGGAGCAAGGTGATGCCAGAGGGCTTCAGAGGATGACGATGGTCCAGAGAGGGTGGAAGGAGCCGGGGACCCCCGTCCTCTCTGGGGGTTGGCCCATGGGTGGGTGCTGAGGCTGTGTCCCCCCCCCAGGAGCCGCTGATGGAGGAGTACAGCATCGCCACCCAGGTCTGGAAGCTCAGCTCCTGCGACATGTGCGAGCTGGCCCGCAACAGCGTCCTGATGAGCGGCTTCTCCCACAAGGTAACATCCCCCCGTTCCCGCCGGGACCCCCGAGCGCCCGGCGGCAGGACCCGCCAGCAGCGCCCAAGGGTGCAAGGCAGCTGGGGGAGCTTCTCCTTGCTCTTCTCCCCAGGTGAAGAGCTACTGGCTGGGTCCCCACTACCTGAAGGAGGGTCCGGAGGGCAACGACATCCGTCGCACCAACGTCCCCGACATCCGCGTGAGCTACCGCTTCGAGACGCTGTGCCAGGAGCTGACCCTCATCACGCAGGCGGTGCAGACCGAGGAGCTGGAGACCATCCAGGAGGAGGACGCTCTCACCATCACCTCCACCCTGGGCACCCACTGACTCCCCACCCCGGGCTCTTGTCCCCAGCTCCCGCGGGGACCTCGCTGTCACCACCCCGCATCCCTCCAGGGCTTCGCCGCCGTCCCCCTCCTGCTACCTCCCACCCTGGGAAGGGGACGCTCCCCGCTGCTGTCCCCAGCGCCCCACCAGTGCCACCGTGGGGGGGTCGGGGGTTGCCGGGTTCTCTCCATTTCTTGATTTTTTGTTTTATTTTTTTTTTTGGTCATCTTTTGTTGTTTTTTAAACTGGTGTCTCCTAGCTGGGTTGGTCCCTTCTGGGCTTGGTGGCACAGGGACGAGGCTACAGGAGGTGACATGGGTGCGGGCACTGCCGGGGGGATCCTGGCTTCACCTCCCGGGCTCAGGACACGGTGACAGGTTGGGGGACATCGGTGCTGGGTGTGGGGACGTTGTGGGGGGACCCAGCCCAGCAGCAGGGCCCAGGTCCTGATGCTTTTTAGTTGCCTGCCCCTCTCTCCGTCCGCTTTCTCGCCCCACGGGGACGTGGGGAGAAGCCAAGCAGCACCCCAGGGACCCAAACCCGGGCTCTCTGCACCCCCAGGCTCCTCTCGCACCGTCCCATGGGGATGCCACATCGGTGGGGACCCGGTGGCCCAGGGGACGGGGTGCTGGCTGGAGGGGACGGTGCCAGGTGGAGGATGCTGCATCCTCTTTGTCACCGCAGGGAGGAAGGCCAAGGGACCAGGGTGGGGTGGAGGATGCTCCATCCTCCTCGTCACCGCAGGGAGGAAGGCCAAGGGGCCGGGGTGACGCGTGTCCCCGTCCCCCACGCTCCCAGGAGCTGTTTGTGGCCCGGATCGGGTCAGATGGGGCTTCTCCCTTCCCGGTGGGGCGTTATCCTGTCCCCGCGTCCCCCCCACCCCGGTCCTGCCTCCCCCCGCGGTCTGGAGCCGGCGGCCGACGCTCCCAGGAAAACGTGATGACGACTACAACAAAAAAAAAAGTTAAAAAAAAAAAAAAAGACCAACCAAGCATGAAAAATAAAGTATTTAAGTAAAATACTTAAATTTAAAGTGTGTGTGTGGGGGGCTAAAGTATTGCGGCCCCAGAGGGAAACTGAGGCAGCAAGAGGGTGGCCCCACAAACTGCTGCCGTAGGGTGGTGTCCCCCCCCCGCCATGGCTTGGCTTTGGGGATGGGGGGGTCCCCAAAGCGATGGGGGCGCCGGGGGCTGGATCCTGAGCGGCGGGTGGCAGCCCCGGCGCTGGCCCCACGGCTGGCGGGAGGCCCGGGCACCCTGCCTGCGCCCGGTCACGCGAGTGGGGAGGAGAAAGGGGAGGGTGCTGGGGGGGGGGGGGCTCAGCACCTCCGTCCCCATCCGTGTCCCCGCAGAGCAGGAGCTGGGTGCCACCATGGTGGTGACGTTGGGGTACTGGGACATCCGTGGGGTGAGCGGCGGGGGTGGCAGTGCCTCGCTGGGGGGGGATGGGGGGGGGTGTCCCGCGGTGGGGGGGTCCTGGGTGGGTGGGGAGCACAGGGAGGGTGCTGGCGGGTGCCGAAAGGTGGGTGCTGTGTCCCCCGCAGCTGGCCCACGCCATCCGCCTGCTGCTGGAGTACACGGAGACCCCCTACCAGGAGAGGCAGTACCGCCCCGGCCCAGGTGAGGGGGGCGAGCGGGGTGCCCCCCCCCCCCCGCCATGGGTGTCCACCCCCCCCCCGGGACCCTCGTCCCCCCGCTCCGTGCTGCGTCAGAAACCGGCCGAAAGAGGAGAAACTTCCCGTTTCGTGGGGCGAAAGCACAGCCTGTCCACTTGCCCCCCCCCCTCCTCCTCCTGCCAGGTCTGGGGGGGCACCTCTGCCCCCCCCTCCCCGGCCCCTCCCGGCCCTGGACCTTGGTCCCCGCTCAATGTCCTCCTTTATCTGCCCCAGGAGGGTGGCCGGGGGGGGGGACGGGCACATGGCTGCTCCTGGGGCAGCGCGGGGACCCCCCCACCGCACAGAATTTGCTGTGGGTGCGATGAGTGGGGACGACCCCCCCCAATTTCTCTGCCCTCCCCCAATTTCTCTGCCCGCCCCCCCCAATTTCTCTGCCCCCCCCAGCCCCTGACTTTGACCCGAGCGACTGGACCAGCGAGAAGGAGAAACTGGGCCTCGATTTCCCCAACGTAGGTGATGGATGGGGAACGGGGGGGGGTGTGGGGAGGGGGCTGGGGGGCACCGGGGCTGACCCCCGCCCCAATGGCATCCTCCCCCCCCCCCCAGCTCCCGTATCTCATCGACGGCCCCACCAAGCTGACGCAGAGCAACGCCATCCTGCGCTACATCGCCCGCAAGCACAACATGGGTGAGCGATGGGACCGGGGGGGGGGCACAGCACCAAGGGGTGGGGGTCTCCAGGGTGGGGGGCTGATGTCTCTCCATCCCGCAGGCGCCGAGACGGAGGAGGAGATGCTCCGTGTGGATGTGCTGGAGAACCAGATCATGGATTTGCGGATGAGCTTCGCTCGGCTGTGCTACAACCCCGACTTCGTGAGTACCCCATGGCGGGGGGCGCAGGGGGACGGACCCCCCCCCACTTGTCCCCAACCCCGCTGGGGACATGGGGACAAAGGGAATCAAGCCACAGCCAGCACGGGGGGGTGCGTTGGGGTGCATCCCTTGCCTGGCTGCAGTCGGGGGGTGATGCCCCTGGGTGCTGGGGGGGGTTTGGGGGGGGCAGCCCCCACCCCAGCTCTGTGTGTCCCCCCCCCGCCATGGTGCAGGAGAAGCTGAAGCCGGCGTACCTGGAGCAGCTGCCGGGGAAGCTGCGGGAGCTGTCGCGGTTCCTGGGCTCCCGGCCGTGGTTTGCGGGGGAGAAGGTAGGTGGGGGGTGCTGGGGGTTTTGGGGGGTGTCGTGGTGAGGGCTGACCCCCCCCGCCCCCGTCCCCCCCCCCCCCCGTCACCCCCCGCTCCGCTTCGTGGACTTTGTGGCGTACGACGTGCTGGACCAGCACCGCATGTTCGTCCCCGACTGCCCCGAGCTGCAGGGCAACCTGGGCCGGTTCCTGCAGCGCTTCGAGGTGAGCGGGGCCGCGTGGGGACACCGCGGTGCCACCGGCCCTGTCCTCAACACCCTGCTGTCCCTGGCGCCATCCCCAACACCCCAGTGTCCCTGTCCCCATCCCTGACACCCTAGTGTCGCCATCCCCATCCTCATCCTTGAATCCCCGGTATCCCTGTCCCCAACACCCCGGTGTCCCCATCCCTGTCCCCAACATCCTGGTGCCCCCATCCCCATCCCTAACACCCCAGTGTCCCTGTCCCTGTCCCCATCCCTGACATGCCAGTGTCCCCATCCCTGTCCCCAGTACCCCGGTGTCCCTGGTCCCATCCCCGACACCCTGGTGTCCTCATCTCCATCACCATTCCCGACACCCTGCTGTTCCTGTCTCCATCCCTAACACTCCAGTGTCCCTGTCCCCATCCCTGATGCCCCGGTGTCCCCATCGCCGACACCCCGGTGTCCCTGTCCCCCTCCCTGATGCCTCAGTGTCCCCATCCCTGATGCCCCGGTGTCCCTGTCCCCATCCCTGACGCCTCGGTGTCCCCATCCCTGACGCCCCGGAGTCCCCGTCCCCGACACCCCGGTGTCCCTGTCCCTATCCCTGACGCCCCGGTGTCCCCATCCCGTCCCCTCCCTGCAGGCGCTGGAGAAGATCGCTGCCTACATGCGGTCGGGGCGCTTCATGAAGACCCCCATTTTCTGGCGCACGGCGCAGTGGTGCAACACCAAGGAGTGAGGGGGGGTCCCGTCCCCCCCCCCGCACCCCCCGACTCGCCCCCAGCCCCCTCCCCTGCAGAATAAATTGGGGGGGGCCGCCCCCTTGTCCGGCTGCTGCGTGGGGTGCACCGAGCCGCCGTGGGACTGCGGGGTGCCGGGGAGGGTGGGAGCCATGGGGACCCCCCCATTTTGTGGGGGCAGCTCCTGGGGGGGGTAACAGGGAAGGGGGCTATTGGACCCCCCTGCACCCTGGGATGGGGGGAAGCCATTTCCCATGCCCCCCCCCAGGATAAGGGGGACCCCCCCCCGTGGAGACTGCGGGGTCCAAGGGGGACCCCATGCCCCCCCCAGGGTAATGAGACCCCCATGCAGCTTGAGGGGGGGTCACAGAGGGACCCATGCCCCCCAGGAGAAGGGGGGGCCCTGTGGTGGAGTCTGGGGGGGCTGCAAGGGACAACTCCCCCCCCCCCCAAGATAAAGGGAACCACGTAAAGCTTGGGGGGTGCAAAGGAGGCCCCATGGCCCCCCCGGGATAAGAGGAACCCCCATGCAGAATGGGGGGGGTCAAAGTGGGGCCCATGCCCTTCCCAGGACTGGGGGACCCCAAAGCAGACTGGGGGAGCTGACGGGAGGACCTGTGCCCCCTCCCCCCAGGACAAGAGGGACCCCCATACAGCCTGGGTGATGTGAAGGGGGTAATCATGACACCCCCCCCCCGTAAGGGGGGACCCCCCCATGCACCCTCGGGGGGTGCAGAGCCCCCAGAATAAGGGGGACTCCCACGCACGCTGTGGGGCCCAAGGGGGGCCATGGCCCTCGGGACAAGGGGGGGGGCACCTTGGAGGGGGGGCAAGGGGGGTGTCCCCTGCCCCCCAGCATGAGAGGGCTCCCATACAGACTGGGGGGATGCGTGCTCCCCAAAGATGGGGGGAGACCTCCATGGAGCTTGGGGGGTCCAAGGGGGGGGCACCCATGAACGCCCAGGATCAGGGGGACCCCCATGGAGCTTGGGGGGTGCAAGGGGGGGGGCACCCGTGAGCCCCCAGGATCAGGGGGACCCCCATGGAGCTCCAGGGGGTCTCAGAGCCCCCAGGGTAAGGAGCACCCCAATGCAAACCGGGGAGCCCCCTTACCCCTCTTCTCCAGGCCCGTGGCCCTTTAAGACCCGCTAAGCCCCGCCCCCGGGGAAGGGGCGGGGCGGGACCGCCCGTGGCGGGGTGTCACGCGGCGGGGGGCGGGGCAGAGCCGTCGGCGCGCGCGGCCATGGCGGTGTTGGGGTACTGGGACATCCGCGGCGTGAGTGGGGGGGGGGCTGCACCGGGGGGGCCCTTCTGCTGGGGGTCCCCGTGCTCTGGGGGGCTGCGGGGGGCCCCTTTCTTTTGGGGGGGGCTGCGGGGGTCCCCTTGGTCTTGGGGGGGCTGCGGGGGTCTCCCCGGTCTTAAGGGGGAGCTGCGGGGGTCCTCCAGGTCTTTGGGGGGCTGCGAGGGTCCCCTTGGTCTTGGTGGGGGGCTGTGGGAGTTCTCTGCACTTGGGGGGGGCTGCGGGGGTCCCCTTGGTCTTTTCGGGGGGCTGCGGGGGTCCCCTTGGTCTTGGGGGGGGCTGCAGGGGTCCTCTGCACTTGGGGTGGGGCTGCGGGGGTCCCCTTGGTCTTTTCGGGGGGCTGCGGGGGTCCTTCAGGTCTTGTGGGAGAGCTGTGGGGGTCCTCCTGCACTTGGGGGGGGCATTGCTTTTGGGGGCACCCAGTGGGTTGTGGGGACCCCCGTGCCTGCAGGAGGGGGCGTGGCTGGGAGTACTGGGTGGATGGGGTGCCTCTTGCTTTCCTCCGTGCCTCAGTTTCCCCATGGCAGGGTTGGGGGGGATTTTGGGGGGGGTCTCACTGATCCCTGTCCCCCCCGCCAGCTCGCCCACGCCATCCGCCTGCTCCTGGAGTACACCGAGACGCCCTACGAGGACAAGCTCTACAGCTGTGGGGAAGGTGAGGGGGAGCCGGGGGGGTCCCCACGCCACCCTCAAGCTCTTTGGCTTCTGGAGGGGACACACACGGTGTCACCCAACACCCCCCCTCCCTTCTTCCAGCTCCCGACTACGACAAGAGCCAGTGGATCAACGAGAAGGAGAAGCTGGGGCTGGACTTCCCCAATGTAGGTGGTCTCGAGCCGGGGGGTGGTTATGGGGTGGGTGCCCTGGTGGCCCCATGCCCTGATGGCTCCATGCCTTGATGTCCCCTCCAGCTCCCTTACTTCATTGATGGCACCACCAAGCTGACGCAGAGCAACGCCATCATGCGCTACATTGCCCGCAAGCACAAGATGTGTGAGTGCTGGGGTGGGCTTGGGCTTGGAGCAGGGTTGGGCTTGGAGCAGGGTTGGGATGGGCGTTGGAGTAGAGTTGGGGTTGGGTTTAGGATTGGGGTTGGGCTTAGGGTTGGAGTTGGTCTTGGAGTTGGGTTGGAGTTGGTCTTGGAGTTGGGTTGGCCTTGGGCTTGGAGTAGGGTTGGGATGGGTGTTGGAGTAGGGTTGGGGTTGGGCTTAGGATTGGGGTTGGGCTTAGGGTTGGAGTTGGTCTTGGAGTTGGGTTGGGCTTGGGCTTGGAGTTGGGTTGGGCTTGGGCTTGGAGGAGGGTTGGGATGGGCATTGGAGTGGGGTTGGGGTTGGGTTTAGGATTGGGGTTGGGCTTAGGGTTGGAGTTGGGTTGGGCTTGGGCTTGGAGTAGGGTTGGGTAGGGCTTGGCCTAGGAGTTATTTGGGCTTGGGTTTGGAATAGAGCTGGGCTTGGGGTTGGAGTTGTGTTGGGCTGGGGTTGGGGTTAGGTTGGGTTGGGGGGCACCCCCCAGCGCTGACGTCTCCCTGTCCCGCAGGTGGTGAGACGGAGGAGGAGATCCTCCGCGTGGACATGCTGGAGAACCAGATCATGGATTTCCGCATGAGCCTGGTGATGGTCTGCTACAACCCCGACTTCGTGAGTGTCCCTGTTCTGCAGGGTTTGGTGCCCATGCTGGGGTCCTCCCTGGCCGTGCCTGGGGTTGCATCAGCGTGGGGGACCCCACGTAGGGAAGGTGCTGTCCCCCGGGGTGGGGGGCCCAGGGTGCCCAGCCTCACCCCTCCACCCCTTCCTCCTGCAGGAGAAGCTCAAGCCAGGCTACCTGGAGCAGCTCCCGGGGAAGCTGAAGCTCTTCTCCAACTTCTTGGGGGACAGAAAGTGGTTTGCAGGGGAGAAGGTACAACCGTGACCCTGGAGAGGGGCTGTGGGGGCTGGGGAGGGGGTTTGTCCCCGTGTCCTCACCGTGTCCCCCTCCCCGTACCCAGCTCACCTTCGTCGACTTCCTCATGTTCGACGTGCTGGAGCAGAACCGCATCTTCGAGCCCAAGTGCCTGGAGCCCTTCAAGAACCTCAAGGACTTCATGGACCGCTTTGGGGTGAGCTGGGCCATCCCGGGCATTGCCCTCCACTCCCCTGGGGAAGGACCCCGGCCCCTGAGGGCACCCAGGGGTGGGGGGTGCCCCGGTGGGACGGGTCCCTGACGCTCCCCTTGCCCCCGCAGGCCCTGGAGAAGGTGGCTGCCTACATGAAGTCCAGCCGCTTCTTGAAGATGCCCATCAACAACAAGATGGCCAAGTGGGGCAACAAGAAGGAGTAGGGGACCAGTGAGGGGAGCCAGGGGGGGGGGTCCTGACCTGACCCCCCAGCACCCTCCATCGTGGGGTGGGGTGGGGTGGGTACCGCTGGCGTGAAGCCCCCCGACACAATAAAGTGCTGTAGATGTGGCAGCCTGAGCCCCCCCGGTGCTGCGGCGTGGGGGGCCTGAGCTCAGCCCTCTGCTGTCCCCGGGCCCCCCCCTTGGTCCCCTGGGCAAGGCGCCCGGGGCCCCCTCCCTTCTTGTTAGCGCTAACGAGGCAGCGCTGACAAAGGCAGCGGGGATGGGGACTTGGTGCCCTGCCACCCCCCCGTGGCGCAGAGCCGGGTGGGCTGGGGACACCACTGTCCCCTGGGCCCCTCCCTGCCATCACCTCCTGGGCACGGGGTGGGGCTGCCCGGGATGGGGACCCAGAGGTGTCCCTGGGGTGGTGCTGGGCAGGTCCCCGCTGGGGGGGGGCTCGCTCTGTCCCCCTCCCTGCCCTGTCCCTGTCCCCCTCCCACCCCCATGGGTGACACGGGGACCGGTGTACCCCCCCGCGGTGACCCCGCTGCTGTCACTCTCTTTATTTTCCACAGCAGTCACTTTACATTTTGAGGGGTACACACATGTTTCACGGTGCCCGGCCCCCCCCGGGGGGGGCTGCCTGCCCCCCGCTTCGCCATGGGGGAGTCCGGCAGCGCATCTCCCCGGCAGGGGTCCCCAAGAGTCCTCTGGCGCAGTGGGGGGGTTCCAGCAGCCTGGCGTCACCGGTGGCTTTGGGGGGGCTGTGTCCCCTAGCCCCCAAGGAGCGTCTCTCCATCCTGGGGGGCCAGGCGGGATGGGGGGGCGTGGGGGTCCCGTCTCCCCCCGAGCCCCCCCAAGTCCTGCAGTGCCCGGGGTGCTCCATCCTGGGAGGTGCACGGTGGGGACAGCGGGGGACACGGTGCCAGCGTGGCACCGGTTGCTCAATCCCTGGGACCCATCTGCAGAGAAGGGGAAGGGAGAAGGGGTTGGGGGGGTGGGTGGGGGACCCCCGGGTGGGGAGGGGGCGCAGGGCTGGGGGGGGTCCCTCACCCCCAGGGATGTCCTGACGGAGGAGAGCTTGAAGAGGACTCGCCGCCACTCCTCGGGGCAGACGGCTCGCAGCTCCTCCGGGCTCATCTGCAGTAGCTGGTGCCCCGTCAGCACCCCCAGGCATCGCACCGTGCTGCGGACGGACGGACAGACAGACGGTAAGGGGTGAGCAGGGCTTGGCCCCCCAAAATGGAGCCACACGGACTGGGGAGGGGGGTCCTCAAGGGTCCACTTACACCCGCGAGAAGCCCTTGTCCTTCAGCCAGGCCGTCACCTCCGCCGGCGAGGAGTTGGGGTGCAGGTTGGGGGGGCTGTCCTGAAACTGGGGACAAAAGGAGGGGACAGCGGGGTGGCCCCCTGCCACCCCCTCCTGGTGGTGGGGGTACGGGGAGGGAAGGGGAGAGGGGGCACCCACCTGGCTGCCGCCGTGACCCCCGCCGTGGTACCCCTGCCCCAGGGGCTCCAGGATGTTGCTGGGGACGTAGCCCTTCTCCCCCTGGCTGTCCTGCACCAGCCACCACTTCTTCCGCTGGTCCAGGACCTACGGTGACAAAGGCAGGGGGGGCAGCACCCTGCTGTCACCCCCTGCCGGGACCCCCAGCAGGCAGGGTGGTGGGGGTCCCCACTCCATCCTCCCCAGGAGCACCCATGTTGGGGGACCCCCCCAGGTTTCTACCTGCAGCGTGTCCCCCATCCTGACGCTCAGCTCCTGGGGGTTCCTGCCCCGAAACTCGTACAGGGCTCGCGCCAGCCCCGGGAAGGGGGCCCTGCAGATATGGGGGGGGGGGGACGGACATGAGCATCCAGCCGGGGGCCTAATCCTGCCCCAGCCCTCAGCATCCGCAGAGCGGTGGGAGCACTTACGCTTGGCCGGGGTCGTCCCTCCGGCCAGTGGCCGGTGACTGTGCCGGTAGCGGATAGGGGCGCGGGTGTTGAGAGAGAGCTGGGGAAACTGAGGCAGGCGGCGGGATGTCCTGGCCCCCCCTGTGCTGTACCTGCTGCACCGGAGGGGGCAACCACCCGTCCGAGAAGACGGGGATGTAGCCAGGCACCAGCTCGCCGTTGGGGTACTCTGCCCTGCGACAGGCAGGGACAAAGCCAAGGTGGGTGGTGTGACCCCCCCCCAGCCGAGGCTGGCCCCCCCCCTTGGTGCTGGGGGGGGGCTGGACCCCACCTGGTCTTGTTCCAGGCGATGCCGAGGCTTTTCCAGGTGCTGTAGTCACCGTGGTGCAGGGTCTGCTCCAGCAGCTCCACCGCCTCCGGCACCAGCAGCGGTGCCTCCACCGCCGTGGCCAGGCTCCGCTTGGGGCAGTGGTCCAGGACCTGCTCCGGGCAGGGGGTGATGGAGCAGCACCCCTAGAGCTGCCCCCCAAGTTGGGGGGGGGAT
Source organism: Nipponia nippon (assembly GCF_047370975.1). Classification (NCBI taxonomy): domain Eukaryota; kingdom Metazoa; phylum Chordata; class Aves; order Pelecaniformes; family Threskiornithidae; genus Nipponia; species Nipponia nippon. Next base: position 1,835,651 of record NW_028262342.1, read on the forward strand.
TGTGGGGGCCATTCGCCACCCTGCTCCCCCCTGGGTGGGGGGTTAGGACCCGCTTTTGGGGACACTCACGAAGGAGAGGGCCATGAAGATGAGACGCAGCAGCTCGGAGGGGTCTGGCTCCCGCATGTGCCTGTGGGTCCGTCCCTGCGTGAAGGGGGGGAAAGGGTGACCCCACGCAGCCCCCCCTGTCCCCACGCAGCCCCCCCTGTCCCCACAGAGCCCCCCTGTCCCCACGCAGCCCCCCAGCCTGGCAGCAGAGTGGGCAGGGAGATGCCAGGGATGCCGACGAGCTGTGGGGTCGCATCCAGCCCAACGGGACCTACCATGAGGTTGAGGGCGTATTTCACCTTCTGGAAAAAGTCCACGTAGTCATCCTGGGGGGGCAGAGCTGGAGGGGCAGAGAGGGGGGGCTGGCACCGGGATGGCTCCCCCCGGACCCCCGCCAGCCCCCCGCCTCCCAGCCCTCCCTCCCCACCTTTGTTCTTCGTCTTCTTATTCTTCTTCAGGTTGGTGGTGCTGACCAAGCCCAGGGCTGTCTTCAGCCGGACCACGAAGAGATCCAAGTCGCTCAGTACGTGGTTGAGGACCTCCTGCGGGAGCAGGATGGGACCCGGTGGGTGCCGGCGGGGAGGGCTGGGGTGGCCCCATCTGAGGTGGGGTGGATTTGGGATGCGACTTACAACATCTCGGTCTGTGTCGGACGTGGCCTGGCCTGGGGGGTTGGTCCATGGCGTCTGCTGGGTGTCCACGAAGCCTGGTGACAGCAGAGGGTCCCAGCTCTGCTCCCCATCACCCCACTCCCTCCCCCCAACCCGCTCCTGGGGAAACTGAGGCATGCTGCAAACCCCACCCGAGACTCACTGTAGTCCGAGGAGGGGGGCGCGTAGAACTTGGGCTCGGGGGTCTCTGCCCATCGCTCCGGGGCCGTGTAGGGACCCTGCACGTACGGGGGGGCCGGGCTCGGCGGCACGTCCAGGCTGCTCCTGGGTGGGGAGGGATGGGGAGGGGGGGGCTGAGCCCAAGGATGGGGTCCGGGGGGTGGGGGGGCTGTGGGTGTGGGGTAGGATGGGGGTTGAGCCTGGGGGTGGGGTACGGGGGGTGGGGGGGCTGTGTCCATGGGTGTGGGGTAGGATGGGGGGGCTGAGCCCAAGGATGGGGTACGGGGGGGCCTGTGCCCATGGGGATGGGGGAGGAGGGGGGCTGAGCCAGGAGCTGGGGTACTGGGGCAAAAGGGGGGGGTGCACCCCCCGGGGGGGGGAGGGGGGATCTCCGGCAGGGGGGGGGAGCAGGGAGAGGGGGTCTGCGCCCACAGGGGGGGGACTCTGGGGGACATGCGGGCAGCGTGGGCTTGTCCCCCACCCACAGGGAGACCCCCCACAACTTGGGGGGGCGCAAACTTGGGGGACCAGGCCTGGCTGTCCCCAGGGAGGGGCCAAAGAACCGCGTTCCCCCCTTACCTGTTCCCGTACTGACTCCTCTGCTCCTCCTTCCACTGCTTCACCAGCTTCTCCAGGCTGCTCTTCAGCGTCTCTGCCTGGCACAGACCCACCACCGTCAACCCCCCCGGCCCGGGGTGCTGCCCCCCACCCCTCGCCCACCCTCAGTGCTCACCCCCAGATGGTCACACTGGAAGAGCAGGACGCTGGTCCCGGGGGGACTCCGCTCCTGCACGCTGATGGCCAACACCGAGTCGTAGCCGCAGACGTCCACTGCAGCCGAGCACCCCTGCACGCTGGCCAGTGGGTAAGCCTCCAGCTCCTCCTGGCCGGGGGGGAGGAAACGGGGTGCTCAGTCCCCCCAGAGTGGCTGGTAGGGGTCAAGGGCTAAGGGGATGCAAGGGTTTTAGGGGTGCTAGGGCATGGGGGGCTTGTAGGGTTGTGGGGGGGTAAGGGTTAATGGGGGGTGGTGGGGTTATGGGGTGGCATAGCCAGGGGAATGCCAGGCTTTTGGGGGTGCTGAGTCTGGGGGGAGCATGGGGTAGGGTTGTGGGTGCCAGCTTGTAGGGGTGCAAGGGTTGGGGGGTAGTGGGGTTATGGGGGGTGCCAGCGGTATGGGGGTGCAGGGGTTGGGGGGTAGCGGGGTTATGGGGGGTGCCAGCGGTATGGGGGTGCAGGGGTTGGGGGGTAGCGGGGTTATGGGGGGTGCCAGCAGTATGGGGGTGCAGGGGTTGGGGGGTAGTGGGGTTATGGGGGGTGCCAGTGTTACGGGGGTGCAAGGGTTGTGGTTGGTGCCAGGGCCAAGGGGGTGCCAGGCTTATAGGGGTGCAAAGATGGGGAGGTACCGGAGTTATGGGGGTGCCATGGCTGGGGGAGTACTGGATTTGTGGGGGTTTTGGGTCCAGGGTGGGTGTCATGGCCAAGATGCGTGCTATGGCCAGTGGGGTGCTAGGGGTGCAGGGTGGGTGCCAGGGCTGTGGGGTGTTGATATGCTGATGTGCATGCTGGGGTGAAGGGGGGTACCAGGATTAATGGGGTGCCATGGCTGGAGTGGGTGTTCGGGCCAAGGGGGGGGATGCCAGGGTTATGGGGGTGCCAGGGTTATGGGGGTGCCAGAGCTGCAGGGGGGCCACAGCTGGGGGAACACCAGATTCACGGGGGTGCTGGGTCCGGCGTGGGTGCCATGGCCAGGCTGGGTGCCATGGCCAGGGGGTAGCAGGCTTCGGGGGGTGCCATGGGGGGTACCTTGCTCTCCACATCCTTCAGCACCAATTCCTGGTCCTTGACTTGCAGGATGAGATCCTGCCCCCAGACCCGGCCCTGGGCCTCCAGCACCTTCAGGCGCGCCAGGCAGTCGCGGGTGCTGCGGATGTCCCTCTCCAGGCGCACTGTGAGCAGGTGCTGGGGCGGGAACACGGCACCGGGTGTCACCGGGTGCCCTGTCACCACCCAACGCTCTGCAAACCGGGGACACCCTGGCAAGGTTGGGGGGCTTGGGGCAGTTTGGGGGTCTCCTACCTCAACGTGGTGCTGGAAATTGCTCTGGGGCTTGAGCAGGGCCTGGCTGTAGTCCTTACGCTGGTCTGCAGGGGCACGCAGGGTCAGGGGATGGGGACAGGTTGGGGACAGGAGCAGGGGGGTTTTGGGGTGCAGCCCTCACTCACTGTAGATGCTTTTCCCGCTGGGGCGGGCGAAGCTGTTGGCCCGTCGGAGCGGGGAGCTGTCATCGTATTCGTTCCTGGATGGACAGACGGATGGACCTTTGTGCCCTGCAGCGTGGTCCCCTCTCCCCACCCAACCCTCGGGGGTCCCCAAGGTGGGGACCCCCCACCCTGCTGGGTACTCACTGGGATGGGGAGTTGCCCCAGCGGCCGAAGGGCTCTCCCATCTTGCCGGGGGCGGCGAGGGCGGCTCGATCCTGATACAGAGTCCTGGGCTGGCCACGGTCACCCTGTCACCCCCAATGTGTCCCCAACCACCTGGGACCCCTCCCGTGCCATCCCCCCTCCCCCAGGATGGTGGCATTGCCCTGGGTCCCCAGCAGGACCCCCCTGCCCACCCCTCCCCAGCCATCCTGCCCCATCCCAGCCCCCTGGGGTTCACCCAGCAGCCAGAGCCACCCCCCCAGTGTCACCAGATGGGGTCCCTGTCCCGGGGGACACCCGGGGTTCCCCCGCTCACCCCAGTCCCGGTACCGCTGGCTCGGCCGCCTGGGCTGGAAGTGCGCAGCGGAGGGTGACGCGGGCGGGGGCAAGGGCTTGACGTTGGCACCGCACCCGCCTGCTCTTTGCCCGATGGCGTCTGCTTCAAGGCAAGGAGGGGGGGGGACGACAGGGAGGGGGGACAACCAGCTGGCACAGCCGCCACCGCCCTGCTCACCCTGCCTTGCCCACCCTGCAGCAGGGCTTGCTCGCATCGGGGGCACCCAGGTGGGACTGCAGCCCAGGCAGGGTGCCCCCCCCCCCGCCAAGGCCAGCCTGGTGTCCCCCCCACCCGGGGCTGAGCCTTGGTGACGTCCCGTGTGGCAGCACCCAACCCTCTCTCCCACAGACCTCTGTGCCCATGCCCGGCGGGTAACCCCGGGCTCGCCCCGAAACTCAGTTGCCGCTGGGAAAGCCCTGCCCAGGGTGGTTCGTGCCAAGGCAGGGGCTGGATCCAGCGCGTGGCTCCGTGACTTGGGTTAAGGCTGGTGGCAGCAGGGTCACTGTCCCCAGCGCCGCGGGGTCACTCCTGCCCTTGGGTGTCCGGCCCTGAGCCATCCTGCAGGGTCCCCTTTGCAGGATCCGTCCCCCGGGAGCGACGGGGAGAGCTTTGGCCCCGGTGTGTTCCCCCCTCCCCCCCGGCCGGGGGACACCGGGTGGCCACGGTGTGGTTGGCGCTGGCCAGGGGTCATGTCCGGGGGTGTGGGGTGACCCGCTGGCCCTCCTCCCCCGGCACAGCGAGGTGGGTTTTGGGGTCATTTTGAGCGTTTTGGCTTCTCTGGGCTGGTCCTGGTGCAGCTTGGGGGGGGGGGGGGGGTGATGGGTCAGCTGGGCTGTGGCCACCCTGTCCCCAAGGGCATCGCTGGCTGCGTGGGGTCCCGTCCGTGCCCCCCCAGCCCCGCAGGCTCTCGCATCCCGCCTGACCCTCTCTCTCCATTTTCTTTCCAGGTTTTTGGGCCAAACCGGCCCCACCGCGGAGGGACCCCGGCGTCCTGCACCCCGGGGCATGGCAGGGCGCGGGCGGTGACGCCCCTTTGGGGGTGTCGGGGACCGTGGGCGGACAGGTACGAGCAGGGTCAAGGGCGGGGGGGTGGGTGGGTGGGCTGGGAATGGCCCCAGGGAGCGGGGAGGGGGTGCAGGGGTTGGGGGTCATGCCTCAGTTTCCCCGTTTCGGGGAGGGGCGGGGTGCAGTCCCCACCTGCGGCCACCAGGGGGCAGCACGTCCCTACGTCACCCAGATGTGTGCCCCCCCCGATGTGTGCCCCCCCAGATGTGCAGGCCCCCCCCCATATAGGGCCCCAGATGTGCAGGGCCCCAGATGTGCCCGGTGCCACCCCAAGTCCTGCTGGCAGCGCCGGCCCCCCCGGGGTCCCTGGCGCTGGGGACATTTGGGTGACACTTCTCAAGGGGGGGGACACAGGCAGCCGCCTGCTCTGGGGCATCACGGTCCCCGTGGGAGGTTTGGGGTCACAGCCCCCCAGTAGCTCAGCACCCCCCCAGTAGATACACGGCTGTGGAAGGGAACTGGGGGGGGTCCCTGCCATGGTCCCCCTGTCCCCTCCTCCTTAGGGGCCGGGCGCCCTGCCTGGAGGGGGGGCTTGGGGCGAGGTTTGGGGAGCAAAGGAGGGAGGGTCTTTTGGGATATGGGCCTAAATGCCCCCCCTAGGCCCCCCCCGAGGGCCCTGCCCTGCTCTGGAGGGGATTTCAATGCATTTGGGATCCATTTGGGATCCATTTAGGATCGTGGGTGCTGGCCAGCTGGAGGGTGCTCATGCCTGTGCTGCTCCCCAGTTCACCCAGTATCACCCACCAGCCACTGCTGGGCCACATTGGGGTGCGGTGCCACCACAGCACCCTTCCCCAGCACCCCGCAAGGAGCCAGTCCCCCCCAGCACCCCTTACTGGGAGCCAAGGGGGCAGGGAACTGGGGTGCCACAGCATCCCCAGCTCTGCTGGCTCCCCACACCGCCCAGGGCTCTGGGACACCTGGGCCCTTCCCGGTGACGGTCCCCAGCACCGGGGTGGCCTCGAAGCCGTGACGAGCCGCGAGGATAAAGCAAAGTCCCTGCGGTGAGGACAACAAACCCTGTCGGACACTCGTTAACCAGGGCTGCCACCGGTGGCACTGGCTTAGCCCCAAATTGTGCACCCTGGAGTGTCCCCGGCCACCCCAAGATCCCCCTGCACCCCAGCCACGTCCCAAGGGCTGAAGCGAGGCACCTCGATACCCCCAGCCCTGCCGCGAGCTCGGCCGTGCCTCAGTTTCCCCAACCACATCCCGCTGCTTCTCCGGGCTGGGCCGCGGCGCGGGGGCTACGTCAGGCTGGAGGAATCCGGCTCCTTCCCCGGCTCTTTATGGCACCCATGGGTGTGCAGTGGCTTGATCCCCCCACCCGCCCCGGCAGCCCCCACGGCACAGGGCGGACCGGGGCCCACCCATGTCCACCCCTCCACAAGTGACAGGGTGTTCGCCCCTCCCCTTCCCAGCTCCTCCCAGTCACCCCACTGGGTAAGCTGGGAATGGCGCAGGCTGCAGGAATATTATAAAAACCCCATTTTTAATTATTTTTTTTTCCTTGATTCTCAGCCAGAGGCGACCCCTCCCTGTGCAGCCCCCACCCCGCCGTGCCCCCCTCTCGCCCTTCCCCGGGCTCGGGAAGTCCCCAGGGGCCACCAGTCCCCTTGGGAAGCACTGGGAAGGGGCTCGGAGGCTTCTGCCAGCCCGGGGCGATGCCGAAGCCTTTTGCCATTTCAGGTTTAGAAACCCACAGCGTCAAAATTTGCTAAATCAGTGAGTTGACCCCAAAACGCAGCTGTTCTGGGGAGGAAAATGGCCCCATCCTGCACCCCTTTTCTAAAGCTCCTGGGTGGGGGGACACCCACACCCACCAAGGGGACAGCCCTGGGGACACAGCCCCGCACCAGCCATCGGCCGCCCACCCTGTCCCCGCTGGGGACGCAGGATCAGGCCCTACCCCAGGGGCAACATGGGGTTGGTGCAGATTTGGGGGTACCCAGGTGGAGAGGGACCGCGGGACCACCAATTCCCAGAATTATTGGTGACACATCGCTCCCGGCCAGGTGCCACCGGGGCCGCGGTGCCGGAAAGCAGCTGTGGCTCCGGCTGCTGGGTGCCAGCCAGCGGCACAAACCACCGGCCAGCCTGGATCCGTCCCCACGTCACCGAGGCGAAGCGCGGGGCGGACCGCGGTGTACCCAGACCTGCCACCTAATTGCTGGGGACCGGCGGCTCCCCGTCATTTTGGGGACGTATGGGGATGGTTTAACCCTTTGGGGGCTGGGAAACTGTGTCGGATCGTTCTTCCCGGGCCGGAGGAACGGCATGGCACGGCACAGCTCCCGGTGTCAGGATGTCCCTCTCAGTGACGTCCAAATCCATGGGGTCTCTTTGGTGGTGACAGTGACAAGCTGATGTCCCAGCTGTCACAGCAGCCAGGCTTGGGTGCTGCTTTGGGGTGACATGGGGGGACAGAGGAAGGGATGCTCGGTGATGTCCTGCTGTCACCCTGCCTCTCTGCATCCCTCTTGCTGTGTCCCCATCCACGGTCACCTCACTGCCTTGTCCCTGCCCGTGGTTTTAGACCCCTCTCCACTGACAGAGCGGGGCCGGAGCCAGAGCAGGGGGAGTCCCAGGTGGGTGCTCAGCCACAGCGCTGCAGCACCGAGAGCCACCGTGGGGTCCCTGTCACCCTGCTGGGTCCCTGTTGTAACCCTGCTGGGTCCCTTTGCCGTGGTGGCTTGCGGGGGGCTGCGTCTCCCCCTCCACCATCCCCGGTGGTCCCAGCTCGGTGCCGCCACCAAACCCCTCGCTTCCCCGGGAATATCCTCGGGGTCACCCAAAGGGAGAGGCCCCTCGGGATCCCAGCCCCAAGCCCAGTGCCCCGAGCTCCGTGGCTGTGGGGCGTCCTGGCCCCCGTTGCTCTGGGTTATCCCGGTTTTGCCGGCGTGCCGCTGAATCCCATCTCTTTGGCGGAGCGGGAGGAGATCTCTGGGGCTTTTCTAGCCCGTCGGTTTTCCAAAATCCCTCCAGCAACCTCCTCGAAGGCTTTTCGGAAGCAGCACCCCAGAAGCAGCACCATCCTCCTCTGCTTTTTAACCTGCTGCTGGGGTTTTTTTTCCTCTCTCATTTCTGGAGGATGATGAAGCTGCTGGCGAGCGGTGAGGCACTGGGGGTTACGAGGGCAGCAGGTGCCCGTGCCCGGCTCAGCCGGGGATGCCCGTGGCCGGTGGCTCCCGGTTGACCTGCAGGGACCTGGCTGGAGACCGGTGACCTTCACACCTTGAGGTTTTTTTTGCTTTGAAGAGGCTGAAATGGAAAAGAGCAACGAGGGAGCTGCACATGCTGCAGAGCGTCGGGGATGCAAACATCACGTGGGTCCCCCCAAATCCTGAGCCATCATCCCGGGCCACGGACAGGGCAGGAGCCCTGCGATATGGCCACACAAAAAGCTTTTCTACCTCCAGAGAAGCAGCCGCCCCCGTGGCTTTGGCCACAAACCTGCAAAAAAGCATCTTACTTTTGGGGTGAAGAGGGAAAACCGGGGTTCCCGGGGCCACCCCGTATGCCTGGATCCCATCCTGCTTTGCTCCCCACCATCTCTCATCCCGGCAGCATGGCCCGGCCACGGCCCAGGGATTTCCAGAGGTGGTGGGGGCCAACAAGGCACTGGCAACACGGGGGGTTAATTAGAGGTGACGAAGGCACGCACATGAGCAGGTTACAGCCCGTTCGGGGGTGGCCGAGCTGCTGTAAATCCCCGGAGGCTTTGGAGGTGCTTCTCGGTGTTTCCCATGCTCTGGGTGCCAGGGGAAGGACGGGTTTCGGGGGAAGCACCGGCTGGGAGAGGGCAGGGAGGGTGGGTCGGGGAGGTCGGACCTCCAAAGTCATCGCTGCCTGTGGACGTGTCCCTCTCCGGGACGGGGAATGGGTCCCTGAAGCCTGAGCAGCCCGGGGACCCCAGCGAGCCCAGGGAGAGCTTGGAAAGGGGTTTATTCTGCTCCGGTTTTGGCACTCAGGATGAATTCCCCCATGGGAAAAGCTGGCATCTCCATTGCCCCGGCGCTGCCCCTCCATCCTGCTTCCCACCCCTTCCCTCCTCCTCATCGCTGCCCAAACCAGGGGTGACCCTAACCCAAAAGCTTCCCAGAGCAGCACCCTCTCTAGCAGCAGGATCTGGCCCTTGGAACTTTCCTCCACCCCTAAAACCCCACAAATTCAGGGGTGAGCAGAGCTCAGCCACCAAATCCCTCATCCTGGGAGGCTGAGGGACCCAACTGGGCTTCGGCACGGCAGCAAAAAGAGCTCGGCAAAGCCTGGGTGCCCCAACTCTTCCCTCAAAGAAAATAAGCTGAGTTTCTCACCTGGACGGAGCAGCCGGAGCCGGTTGGAGACCCAAACCCATCACCATCGACCGATGCAGCCTGGCTGTGAGGTTTCCCTTTCAATACCGAGCCTGGGGCCATGACGAGGAAGAGGATGGGGTCAAGCAGCAAAACCGATGGTGTTTCCAGGGAAAACTCATTTCCACCAGCGTCTTTCCCGGGAGGATGATGAAGGCGGTGAATGAGGTGGCCCACGGGTGATGGCAGCACATGATGCTGAGCTGGTCGGGGTGCGGAGGGCACAGCCAAAAAAGGCTGCGAGCAGGCGATGCCGCGGTGGGTTGTGATGAGCGGTTCCCTTCCTGAGGTGATGTGTTGCTGAGTCAACGCTCAAAGAGACCTCGTGGATGGGGGGATTGGTTTGGGAGCCACCCGTACGGTCCCTGGCAGGGGACAGGCAAGGAACATGCCGCCGAGCACGGGTTCGTGGTGTCTTGCTTGATGGAGAAGCTCCGGAGGAAATTGTGAAAGGGCAACCAGATGCCGTCTTGCGTGGGGTGGTGGGAAATGCGGCATGAGCTGGGTGGGGGAAAGCCCATGGTGGGAGGTTCCCAGGGCATCAGATGAGGTGGGTTTCCCCTCACACGTCATCGGACGCGTCCTCGATTTAGCGTCTTGGGTTCTTCCTACCTTTGGAGGTGGGAGCTGGGTAAAAGATGGTTGCAAAGGGGCGCGGAGCTGGAAAGGGGAGAATTGGAGCAGGATTAGGAGCGCTATGAGGCGTTTCAAGCAAAATCCCAACTCCTGCTCCTGCCATCAGGTGGCATCTCCCACACTTGCCCATGCTCCTTGGTCCCCCAAGAGACCTGGGGCTGGAGGCTGGGTGCCCCACGTCCCCCAGTGCTGTTTCCAGACCGACACAGTCCGGGCTTGCTGGGACACAAACAGCTGGTTTTTCTGCCAAAAGACAACAGTTTCCTGCCAAAAAATGTCATTCCATCGATAAATAATCGGAATGGAAAGTGTTTGACCTTCCCCATTGTTTGGCTCCCACGGGAAGCTGGCCGGGGAGGACAAACCGTTGGCTCGCCCGTCTTATTCAGCCCCTGCAGCTTCTGCTGGACACCGGGAAGGACGCGTGCCTGGATGCCGTGAGCATCCCAGACTGTTTGCCAGCTGGCAAGGGGTTGATCAGGTCCTAAAATTGCTCTGCGAGAGCTTGCGGAGAAGAGTAGTCAAATCCCTGAAGGCTTGGACAGTCTTTCTTTTTTTGGCCTGTCTCTGGTCTCTTCCTCTCTGCAAGCCCCGGGTGGCATCTTCAGCGTGAATTCAACCAAAAGCCGGTGCCTTTTTCTCCTGGTTTGGAAGATGTGCCATGGCCATGCCACCAATGGATGTGGCAAAGGTAAGGGAATAGCAAAGCCAGATAATTCACCGATGGTTTTGAAAATAACTCATCCCTACGAGTCCCCAGGTCCCTCATCAGCAAGGGCTGGGGAAGCCAGCGGGGCTGGGGAGAGGAGCTGCAAGGCAAAGGGGCTCTGCATCCCCTGTGGGTGATTTTTGCCGTCTGAGCATCTCCCAGTGCTTAGTTCGGCCTCCAAAGTGGCTTTTAAGGGACAGGCAAGAGGCAAAGGCCAAGGTCCATGAAGCTGGGAGATGCCTCCTGAGATGCCTCCAGCAGCTTCCTGGGGTCACAGGGCGAACTGTGTCCTTGCTCCTACGGGATGTAGGTGCTCCTGGAGGGATGTGGTGGCTCTGAGCTGGTGCCTGCAGATTTAGACCTCCCTGGTCTTCGCTGGGCTGGTTGGAGACACCTTGGCCAAGGCTGGTCTATGGGATGTGAGGGAGCTGAGTGTCTCTGAGCCATCTCAGGGTCTGGCAGATGGAGGCGTCAATGGAGGAGCTGGGGTTCGGCTCCCTCCAGGTGAGGGCTGGAGCAGCGGTGCAGGATGCTCCTTGGGTCCTTCAGAGGCCACGGCGAAGGGCTGAACCTGGGCTTCAGACGGTTCAGGCTCATAGGCATCCTGGCTCGTAAAAAGGGACTTTCTGGCTCCAGATGCTGAAACCAGGCAATTGCTTGAAAATGTCAGCTTGCATTTAAATAAAATAACAAAGCAGCATGCTTCTGGCTTTCAGGGTGGTGCAAATCCAGACATCAAGAGCAGACTGCAAAGACCCAGGGCCGTGGGCAGTCTGGGGCAGAGGGAGAGGAAAGCCCAGCTCCGCGGTGGCTCGGGCCCCGCAAGGGATGCTCCACAGGGCACTGTCCTCGCTGTCGCCCTTGCAGCTAGGGTTTTTTTGGCTGTTTATTTTGGTTATTTATAACTTTCCCCCTTTTGTTTTTAATTTTCCAGCAGCATCTTGCTGCTCCGGGGAGGACTGAGAAACACCCGGCCCCGGCACGCAGGCAGCGGCTGCTTCGCAGAAGAGCAGAAATGGGGATTGCAGGGCCCGGGGGACCCATTGGGGTGCACAGCACCGGGCTCCGCACCCACCAGCACCCAGGGGTGACCCCACACCAAGAGAAAGGAGCTCGGGAAGATGCATTTGAGATGGAGCTTGGCTCGCCGGAGGGGTTAAAGCTCTGCTCCTGGGAAGAGCCGGCTCCTTTCCAGCCTGAGTAAGCCCATTGCTCCTGCCAAAACCAGGCGCCGAAGGCCGTTGCGGGGTTTTTTCGGTTGTAAACAGCGTTGCTTGACGGTGCCGCACAACCCACGGGGCCGGCACCGCTCAAGCCAGAAGGCGTTTTGATACCGTTCATTAATTAAGAGCTGGCAAGAGGTGCTAGCCAGATGCCGGGATGGGAACCAGCCATGGAGGAGGCACTGGGGGGGCTCTGCAGCCGCCCCGTCCCCGCCGCCGTTTTGGGGTCATATTTGGCAAACCCGCTCGGAGGGACAGTGGGGATTTGCGGCCGTGGTGAGGACGAGAAGCACCACGGCAGCGCCGGGCAGTGTGTCTGGCCAAACCATGCTGGCTATTTTCAAATGCCCGCACGGACCACCTGCCCGGCCCCACATTTTCGGGGCATGGCAAGCAGCCGGTTGCATTGCACCGGTGGGGGGGAGATGCTGGCATCATCTCCGGTCCCCGGCCAGCGCCGTGGGATGGGCATGGAGAGGTGAGATGGAGGTGGCCGGAGGGGTTAAATCTCCTCCCCTGCTCCGGGGAAGGGCCAGCTCCTCTCCAGCCTGAGTAAGCCCATCACCCTGCCAAAATCCTGCTCGGCGCTGAAGGCCAACGTGGGGTTTTTCCGCCTGAAGAGCGATGCTCAATGCCTGACGCACCAGCTGCAGGGGCACGGAGCAGCATGGAGCGGGGAATACATCCCAGAATAACCTGGCCTTGAGCCGGTGATGCCAGCACCCCAAAATCCCACAGGATCCGGCCCCGGGCCACCGCTCCGCACTTGGGGTGCCTGCGCTGGCTCCAGCCTCCGCGGCTCCATCCGGCAGCTCCGGCACAAGCTGCACCATTTCTATTTACAAGATAGGTGGGAGTTTCGCCTTTGCTTCCCTTTATTTTTAAATTTATTTTTCTTTATTTTGGATATCTGACTCATCTTGGACTGTCGCTGGGAGGAAACTGGAATAAAAATTCCCCAAATATCATTTATATCAGCTAAATAAAGTCCTCCCCCAAATACACAGGGCGGAAAGGAAAGCAGCGGCTCCCTGGGGCCACCCAGGACCCAGAGCTGCTTCTTCTTCCCCCAGTCTCATTCCTACGGAGGAGGAAAACTCAAATTTTCCTCTTTTTTTTCCAAACCATAGCTGGTTTCCGGCTCTGGAAGCACGAAGCCAGGCCCAGAGCCGCTCACAGGCTGGAGGGGCAGAGAGGCGATGGATGCTCCCCAGCCCCTGCACGCTCCGGCGGCCTTCGGGGTACCCGCGGGGGTACCCAGCCCCGATGGCCATGGGATGCTCCATGGGGATGCAGCACCCATGGGACTGCTGAAACAGGGCATGGGGGGGATGCTCCGGAAGGGGTGGGTGCCCTGGAGGGGAGGGTGCCACATAATGAGGGTGCCCAGTTAATACTGGTGCCCGAGAGATGAGGTTGCCCTATTAATATGGGTGCCTAGTTAATAAGGGTGCCCTGGAGCTGCTGCCACCCGAGGGTGCCCTCGAGGTGAGGGTGTCCCAGAGACGATGGTGCCCTATTAATGTGGGTTCCCCATTACTAAGGGTGCCATGGAGGCGAGGGTGCCCCGGAGACAAGGGTGCCCCATTAATAAGGGAGTCTTGGAGACAAGGGTACCCCAGAGGTGAGGTTCCCCCATTAATGTGGGTGCCCCATTAATAAGGATGCCCTGAGATGGTGGGTGTCCCAGATATTCTGGTGCCTTATTAATGTGGGTGCCCCATTAATGTGGGTGCCCCATTACTAAGGATGCCATGGAGGTGCGGGTGCCCCAGAGACGACGGTGCCTCATTAACGAGGGTGCCCTGGGGACGAGGACACCCCAGAGGTGAGGGTCCCCCATTAATAAGGGTGCCCCATTAATAAGGGTGCCCCATTAACGAGGGTGCCCTGGAAATGAGGGTGCCCGGTGCTTTTCCTCCCTGGTGTGGTTTTGATGAGTCTCTCCTCGCGATGGCGATGGTGGTGGGAAGGACCCTTGTCCCCTGGCAGGTCCCTTGTCCCTCCGCCAGCCAAGCGTGACTCAGCAGCCGAGCGCAGCTGGAATGTGCGAAGATCGGCGAGGAAAGAGCCCAAAAGCAGCATCCTGGGGGGGTGAGTTGTGACTCCGGCACGCGAAGCATCCGCCTGGACACCCCCAAACCCAGCCCCCAGCCCCTCCAGGGGACGTATCCTGCCCCGTGCCAGCAGCAGTCCTGCTGCGTGCCCAGCCCTGTCGCCCAGCTCACGGGAAGGCGGTGGAAGACGCAGTGCCACGGAGGAGGCTGAGTTCATCGCCCCACAGTGCTCCTGTGCTTCGCCCCAGGAAATTCCCCTGCTCAGCCCTGCAGCAAACCTGGACCCGCTTTTCCCTTCCCAAGGTGGAAAAAACCACTTGGCTGGTGCTTGGCCTCATCCTGCACAGCCGCCCTGGGCCAGGTGAGCCCCGGGAGCTGAGAGAAACCAGCTGCCAAGTGTTGGCCCTGATACCGGGGAGGATAAATTTGCCTCCTTGGCTTAGTAAAAAGGTTTTTGGAGGGATGGAGGGAGGCTGCTGGGCTCTCATCCCAACCCCAATCCATCTTCTCTTTATTGCTGTAGCAGCTCAGATCCTGCTCGCTCCCAGTGCCAGGCGCTGCACAGAGGAGCCGGCAGCTTGTTTGCACCCTTGTAGGTAGGGTTTAAGCTTTATTTCTTCTAAAATCTGCAGCCTGGAGGTGATCCTGCTGCCGATGCCTCCTGCCCTGAAAGAGAGGGGGGGGGATCCTCTGGGTTTGGGGGCAGCTGTGGGTACTGCACAGGGCAGAGGCGCTTGGAGCTGGGTTTGTCCTGGCCGCACCTGGGCTGGGCTCTGGAGGTGGCTTTGGGGACAGGGATGAGGGCAGCGCGGTGGCACTGGGGGGGGCCCTGAGGTGGGGATGGGGCACGTGCTCCCTCCCTCTGAGTCGCCGGGATCGCCCGTTGTCACCGCATGGCTGGTGGGGTGTTTCAGGAGGGGGTTGACACCCGGGCTCCGTCTGCACCCTGAGACGCTCAGCCTGGGGGGTTTGGGCGCAGCGAGGTCCCCCCAGGACAGGGGCTGGGGGTGCAGGGAAGCACCCCATGTGCTGCTCAGCTCCCCTCGCTGTAAACCTTCCCCCGCAAAAACAGGGATTTCAGCCCATGAGCGGCTCCAGTTTCATTTTTCTGTGCTGGGAGGGGTGCGGGGCAGCCGTGGCTCCAGCTGCTTTCCTGGGATTTGGATCTTTTCCCCCTCGCTGGAGCAAAGGTGCTGCTTTTGGGGTCAGGTACCTCGCGGTGACATCGCGCCTCATCTGCGAGGGGAAGGACTGAAGTGAAGCCAAACCACCCCAGCACCTCCCAGCCAAGAGACCTGGCGCTGGGCAGGAGGAATTAGCAGCTCTGAGTTGTCTGGGGTTTTCCCAGGGAGCTGAGCCCAGCTCATGTCCTGCTTTTCCGCAGTGTTTCCAGCAGCTCAGGGTAACGGAGTGATCCCTGCTCCGAGCCCTGCCCAGGTCCCTGCTGTGGCCAGGTGTAATTTTGGCATCCCTGGGGATGTAGCTTGGCTCCATCCCAGCGCTCTGCTGCTCTCGCCGGGAGGAATTAATATTTTCCTTCTTTTTAATTGGCATTTCCCTTCCTGCATCTGCCGGTGGCTCCTGCATCGGCCCTGGGGTGGGATAGGGATTCAGCTGATGGCTCTGCCCGCCATGAGCCGAGCCCTGGGGGACATTGCCGCGGCGGGGGGAGAGGGAGGATGCGACCCATGCGGAAACCACAAACGGTTTCGATGTGTTTATTAGCCTGGGCACAACTTCCCTCGGCCTCGTTTCCCAACGCTGGCTGCTGCATTGCGAAGCCGCTCAAGCTCGCCTCTACACGCATCAAGGGTGTGCAACGGGGGAGGGGGTGCAGCACCCATAGGTGCACAGTGACCCGGTCCAATGCCTAGGGTGGTCCTGAGGGGTGGCTGTGCCCCTGGGACAAGGCAGAGCTGGGTTTGGGGAGGTGGATCGCAGCTCCAGCATGGCCGGGAGCGATGTTCCCGTGTCCGTCTCCATGGCCCGGGGAAGCAGGAGCGGAGCCGGAGCAGCGCGTGGGCTGGGAGGGTTTGCCGTCACCCCGGGGTGATTCTCGCTGTCGTGGAAAGGGTGAGTGGTGCTGGCCGTGGGTCACACTCTCTCCCCCAGGAAAAGCTCGGGTAAAGGTTATTCTTAAAAAATAGTAAGATAAGTTTCCTCTTTTCCTTCCTCGTCGGAGGCACGTGGTGGTGAGGTCATGGAGCGCCTGGGCTCATGGCAGGACGTGCTTCCAGCTCGGCGTAATCCCATCCCCAGGGCTGCCGCGAGCCTGTTCTTGGCGGGGTCTGGGCGAGCGGCGGGGGGGTTTCTCCTGCCTCTGCCCCCATCCAGCAGCGCTCCCCTGCTGCCCCTCCAGCTCCGCTTTCCTCCTGGTCAAGCGACCACATCCTGAGCCAGCCCTCGGGCTGTTTCCTTTGCTCCCGCGGGGTTTCCCGGAGCGGCTTCTGCATCCCAGAGGCGAATGTGGCTTTGCATGGAAAATTGGCCCCAGATGTGGCTGAGCCACTGCTGCTGCAGTGCCATGATCAGGGACAGGGGCTGGCAAGGGCTTGGGGACACGGGGACAGCAGAAGGGACCGGTTGGGCAGCTGGGACATGACAGCCAGTAGCTCCAGGAGGGGTTTATCCCACCCATCGGGGCGCACGGACAGGGGGACAGTGTCCCCTCTGCAGCTGGGTGCTCCCCAGGGAGGGGTGACGGGGGCACGCAGGGGCTCCCCCACCCTTGGGGACAGTCACCGGGCTACAGAGCGGTGCCGCCAGCATCGGGATGAGCAAAGCCCTGATATTTTGGCTGTGCCTAAGAGGCTGGGGCAGCCTCCAGCTTGGCTGTGCAGCCCTTGCCTTGGGAGGACGTGGGGCAGCTCCCCTTTCTTCAGCTGGCAATTCCCATCCTGGGGTTGTTTTCTGGGAAGCGGGATCGCTTGCTGGAAGGAGGCAGGTCCCCATCGCTGTGCCACCACCCTCCCTGGCAGAGCCGCTGGGAGCCGGGCTCTGTCCCCAGCCGACGGCACAGCCATACTGGGGGATCATCATGAATTTTAACACATCAGGGATGCTTGGGGACCCCTGGGGACACCACGGCCAAGGTCCCCAGCTGAGCGTGAGGCTGCTGGCCCCGCTTGGGGCAAACTGGCAGAGGACTCTGGGGCGGGAACCGCACGCTAATCAAAAGAGGATGGAAAACTCTTGTGGTTGCTTGGAAATGAAGAACGGCTACAAGCAGACCACACCAGCCTCCAGATGCGACAGCAGTGGCCGCGGGATGAAATTCCGCTGGATTATATTTAATTACGAGCGCTGAGGGGGGGTGGCAGCAGCAGACTGACCCCGTGGCATCGCCGGGCAGGGGGAGCAGCGTGGAGCCCCCTCCCCATGGCTGGGAGCGGGGCTGGGGATGGATGGGCCCCGGCTCATGCCTTGTTGAGCTGGGACTTGCCTGGCTCATCTCAGCCCCTGAATTTAAGCCTTTCTGAGATCCTTGGGGATCCTTGGTCCATCCCATTGCTTGGAGTGGGAGGAATCGTGCCGGGGCTGCTGACTCTCTCCATGACTTGGAGGCGCTCAGCATCCTGGTCCCCATCCTGCATCCTCCCCATGCAAGGACACGGAAGATGACCCAAACTCAGGGTCCAGACAAGGGGCCCCTCGCGCATCGCCCGCTCTCCAGGGCCACAAGCGCCCTTGCAGGTTCCCTATTGTGGTTTTGTTCTCTTCAGCCTTGCCGGGTACTGTTTCTACCCGCCCTGTTGCGACAGCGTGTTGCTCCATGAGGTTTTTGAAGGGGCCGTGGGGCCGTTTTTGCCGGCGGTCCCACGGGCCGGAGGGCTGCCGGGCGGGAGGATGGGCGGAGGCGCAGCAGTGCATGCCAAGATGCATCAGCCTGTGTTTTTCTGGTGGTGGCTGAAGGTTGTTTGTGCTGTCTCGGGGATGATACAATGCTCTTGGCGTAGGTGCGTGACCCGGCGGCCGGGCACACGCAGTGCTATCGGCCAGGAGGAAGGCGATCCGGGCTACCCCGCAGCATCTCCTCCTCTAAGCATGAGCCACGGCCCCCCCCCGAACTCCTATTTTTGACCAGCTCTGCTGCATGCCCACATGAGCACCCCACTTCCCGGCTCTGCTCAAACCCCCGCTTGCATCCATGGCACGGCCGATGCTTCCCGGAGTGGGATGGGGTGTTTGCTCCCTGCCTGAGCAGGGAAACACTTCACCTGCTGAAAGGCCCATTAGTTTTCTTGGAAAAAGCAGCAAATGCATCAAAATTGGAGTCTCCAACCATGTGCAAACAGCTGAAGCCGGTTCACACTAATCGCTGGGGGCTGCTCCGCTCTCGGATGGGGTTGCGATGAGTGGGAGAAAGAGGATGGGGAAAAGGGTGAAGGATGGGGAATGTCCCCTGGGAGGGAAGCTGAGGCTGCCGGGATGGAGGCAGGGGCACCTCGTCCAGCTGTGAGGGAGATGGGAAAGGCCGGATTTAGCATCGGCGTTGGCCGGGGAGCGTGGGAGCGACAGGAGCGGGCTGCGCTCGCCCGCCAGTGGCTTTTCACTGAGAGATGCCGACACGACGCCGGTTGTGCTCGGTCCTGCCCAGTCCTGCCCAGTGTGTCCCCTCTTGTGATGCTGGACTCAGGCTGCCTGGAAGCAGGCGGTTGGAGTCGGTGTTTGTAACGCATTTATTTGGTTTCCCAGAGCCCAAAAGATGCTTTTAATAAACCCGAGTGGATTCCAGACCCTTCCCGAGTGCAGAGTTTGGCTGGAGAAGCGCGAGGCTGGAGAGCTTTTTGCAACACCCCCAAACTCCTCTTCACCCCCTTATCGCCACCTTCACCCCCACCCACCATTGCAGTGGGTTCAAATCTCCTGTTTTCAACCCAAAATGAACCACTTGGCCCCGGGCCAGGGCACCGGGCTGCCAGCGCAACTGGGTTTGCAGCATGCGTGTACCGCAGCATTGGCACACCCGGCACCGGCAGCTCCCCCGGCACCACGATCCCTCGGAACAGCCGTCTGAAGTGCATCCCTGCGATGGAAAAGGGCCGGATCCAGGCGTGGAGCCACGGGGAGCTCTCGTGGCCAAGGCTCATTAGGGCTAAACCGCCACCGGCTTCCCTCGACCTGCCGTCGTCGGCATCCCGTCCCCCCAGGTAGGGCTCGGGCTCTCGGGGGCCGTCCCGGAGCTGTGGGCAGGAGGGAGAAGGCAGCTTTACAGTGCTAAAACCTCCGCTGCTAATGAAAAACAGGCTCTGCGCAGCCAAAACAGCTGATCCACGGCCGCTGGGCTGAGTAATGCCGCGAATTCCTGGCAGGAGCAGCTTCCTTTCGGGAGGTGAGGGCTCCTTCCCCGGCGAGCGGGGTCCTTCGTGTCCCCCCCGGGTGCGGGGCTCTCCTGGGGGCTGAGCCCCGCTTGGGGACCAGTCAGCCCCCCGCTGCCCCTTGGGGATGAGGGCTGGCAATAAAGTTACGGGGTTTTGCATGCTGCAAGGGGGCTGGACAGACAGACAGACCATCACTGCCAGACCCCTGCCCATCCAGCCAGCCAGCTGGCCCCATAGGTGCTTGGCTTGGTCTCCCTCCACCCACAGCGAGGAAGATGATGGGGGCTGAGCCCCACTGCCCCCTGCAGCACCTGGGGACTGATCCTTGTCCCCCAGGGTGTCACTTTGGCTGGCAGGGATGTCCCTTGGGGCTGGGGTTCCCCCCTGATTTCAAGGGTGCAAGCAGGGAAAGGGGCTTTGCAGCTCCCGGGGATGGATCCTGCGTGGGGGAGAGCTTCTTCCGGCGGTGGGGCGGGATGGCCGCTGGGTGTGGAGCAGGATGAGGCCATCACTCAGCCCTCGCCAGGGCTCTCGTACACCCCAAACCATCCCTGCTCCCCCTCCTTCCCAGCAAAGCCCCGGCGGCACCTGGGGACCCGGGGGCGCAGCCGGGGCCCTGCGTGCGTGTGTCCATGGTGGAGATCGGGGCCAGTCGCTGATGTAAACAGCTCCGGCTGCAGATAAACAACCAGCCCTGGCGGGGAGGACAAACGGCTCCTCTGTTTGTGGCCAGGGAGGCTCTGGACCCTCCTCGCGACGCCCCGGCAGCATCTCCGTCGCTCGGGGTCGGTGGCTTGAAATACGCCCTCCAGCCCTGCGTTTGTGGGTGGCACGGGGGTGACAGCCTGGGGCTGGCCCTATGTAGGGTACAAATGCCCAATATGGGGGGCAAAAAGGGGGATTTAGCCACCTGGACACGTGCCGAAGTCAGGGACGATGCTGTCTCCGTCCATCACGGCAGCACGAGGGCCGCGGCATCCCAGCGAGGGTTTGGCAGGAGCTCACGCCTGGCCCTGGCGGCAGCCAGGGACCCCCCAGCCCTCCCGGGGAGGGTGCTGCTGTCGTCCCCCCCCCACCGCGGCGCCAAGACCAGGCTTCCCTGGAGCGCTCCCAAGCCCTTTGCCCATCCTGCCCCCGGTCCTGGCGCAGAGCCGCGCTCCCCCCGCCGCCACTCAGCCGCCTGGCCCCACCTGTGCCCAGCCGCGCCCGACGCAGCCCCCGGACCCCCCTGTGGGTCGGCATCCGCTTGGCTCCAGCCGGGCTGAGCTTGAGGGTGCTGGGGCTGCACCCACGTGGCACCGCGCCACAAGTACCGGGTGATGCCAAGACGGTGGGTGCTCAAAGTGTGGGGCTGGGCAGGGGATGGGGGACACTGGGGGCTGTGACACCCCCCCAGCACCCTGGTTCAGGGTACACTGGGGGTGCTGGGGAGCCCTGGGCACCCATGTGTGCAGCCCCCCTGGAGCATGGGCACATGGAGATGCTGCGGGGTGGGCAGCCTCCTGCTGCCACCCCAAAACCGCTGTGGCTGCCGGGCTGCCGGTGGCACCTCCTGCCCCCCCGTCCCCCCCAGCCTCGGTGGGTGCCGGCAGGCAGCTGCCCGGGAAGGCTTTTGGCTCCAGCTCCAGCCACATTCCTCGGTGGAGGGAGGAGTGGAGCCGGAGCCTGGAGTGACTCAGCCCCAGCCACGAGGGCTAGGGACGCGCTGGTGACCCATGTGGGGCCATAACCCATCCTCTGTCCCCCCTCGCTGCCTGGCATGCACCCCTGGCATGGGCGAACCCTCCCTGAGCCAAGAGCTGAGCTTTATCCCTCCTGCCCAGGGACCCCCCAATGCGTGCTGGGAGGGGTGGCAGGTCCACTGGGAGCCTCCGCGGTCAAGGACGGCCAGACCCCGGGTTAAGATAACTCTAAAAAGGGACTTTCTCCGCAGGCGCCGGACGCGGCCTGACCCTGCGGTTCCCTCGCTCCCAGCCTGGCCGGCCGACAGCCACCGATTCCCCTGCGCCCGGATCCAGCCAGCACTCCCCTTCCATGGGTGCCCACCCCATGGGGAGGGGGCTGCTGCCAGGGGACCCCGAGCATGGGGGTGATTGGGGGTGTCCAGAGCAGGACAGAGGGTCCTGGTCTGGAGCAGGCTGCATGGGAGGGATGAAGGCTCCAGCCTCATCCTGCCGCCTGCTCGTGATATCCTGAGTCCCCACCGCTGGCAGCGGGCCGGGAGAGTGTCTGCCACCCGCATTCCTCCGCTCCTCAAGGAACCAGCTCGGGACCTTCCCACGGGGATTTCCAGCCTGGGCACACACCGCTCCAGCCCGGATCGTGCTGGGGGGGCCCTGCGGTCCTGGCTCCGCTGCAGCGCCCGGGAAGACTCGTCCACCAGCTGCGGGGAGAGCGTCCTGGCCCCGCGGTGAATCACTGGGGAAGGAACTGATTAAGAGCTCGCAGCACTTTCTTGCTGGAAATAACTTTCTCCGCAGAGGCTGTTCGCAGTCCAGCGCTGATCCCCCGACGCAGCTGGGGGGGTTTGGATATGCTGCAGGTTTTACCCCCCGCTGTGGTGCTCGCTGGCCTCAAAAAGCCTCCCAAAATGAGGCATTGGGTTGGGATGTGCTCCCACTCCCATCGGGGATGGGAAGAGGGGGAATTGCTGAAGCTGAAGCTGCCCGACCAGTGTCCCTTCAGCTCCCTGAGCGGGAGGGTTGAGGTCCAGGGATGCTCTAACCTCAGACATGGAGGAGATGCGGTTGCAAGTGGGATGGTACTGGTGTCTGGTCCAGGCCCTTTGGATCCCGGAGCATCCTGCATCCCCTCTGCCTGCATCCCCCTGTGCTGGGGGCCAGGAGACCTGGGGACCCCCCTGCCGTGTCCACGAGCCCCCATGGCCTCATCCTGCTTTCCCCCTGTCGGGTGACAGCCCCAGGCCTTGGCTATGGCTGTGGGGGAGATGGGGACAGCAGCCCCTGGGCAGTACCAGAGCAGGGCCAGTGCCACTGGTCCCAGTTTGCAACTGGGAGAGGGACAGCCAGGTCCCCCCCACCCCAAATTTTGCCTCACTGAGGCTGGCCACAGTGCAGGCAGAGAGGGTGCTGCCACCGCTGTCACCCACCTCCGCTCTTGATGTCGTCTCTATTTCTGCCCCGTGACTCAGGGATTTCGGCAGGTTTGGGAGGGGAGGAGGGGCAAAAGCCACTTCCCTGCCAAAAAAAAAGAAAAGAGGCGGCTGCTGCTCTCCCCTTCCGTCAGGCAGCGGGTGGATTATTAACCCGAGCATGACACCGTCCCTCCGTCCCTCTGTCCTCCTGCTTGTGCTTACTCGTCCCATGACTTGGGGATGTGACACTTTTCCGGTCACTTAAAAGGAGGGGAGATAAGAAGGAAGTGTGCCAGGAGATAAGAAGGAGCGTGGTCCTCAGCCGGTGTAAAATGGCCTCACGCGCTGGCACGGGGTCCCCGTGAGTCACCCCCCGGGCTGGCATCACCCAGCTGTGTCCCTTGGGTGCCCACCCTGGTGTCCTCCCACTGCTGGGTGCTGCTGAGGCTCCGGACAGCTCATCGTGGACAACGAAGGCAATCTCATAGAATCATAGAACCATTTAGGTTGGAAAAGACCCTTAAGATCACCAAGTCCAACCGTTAACCCAGCACTGCCAAGGCCACCACTAAACCATGTCCCCAAGCACCACATCTCCCCGGCTTTTAAATCCCCCCAGGGATGGGGACTCAGCCCCTGCCCTGGGCAGCCTGGGCCAGGGCCCGACAGCCCTTTGGGGGAAGAAATTTTTCCTAATACCCAACCCAAACCTGCCCTGGCGCAGCTTGAGGCCGTTCCCTCTCGTCCCATCGCTTGTTCCTGGGGAGCAGAGACCGACCCCCCCGGCTCCAGCCTCCTTTCAGGCAGTTGCAGAGAGTG
This sequence comes from Nipponia nippon, assembly GCF_047370975.1. Classification (NCBI taxonomy): domain Eukaryota; kingdom Metazoa; phylum Chordata; class Aves; order Pelecaniformes; family Threskiornithidae; genus Nipponia; species Nipponia nippon. Next base: position 1,858,568 of record NW_028262342.1, read on the forward strand.
ATGAGGGCTCCCCTCAGCCTCCTCTTCTCCAGGCTGAGCCCCCCCAGCTCCCCCAGCCGCTCCTCCCCAGCCTTGGGCTCCAGCCCCTGCCCCAGCCTCGCTGCCCTGCTCTGGCCACGCTCCAGCCCCTCCATGGCCTTCGTGGGGTGAGGGGCCCAGCGCTGAGCACAGCATTCGAGGGGCGGCCTCACCAGTGCCCAGCACAGGGGGACGATCCCTGCCCTGGCCCTGCTGGCCACACCATTCCTGATACAAGCCAGGGTGCCACTGGCCCTCTTGGCCACCTGGGCACACTGCTGGCTCACGTTCAGCGGCTGTCGACCAGCACCCCCAGGTCCTTTCCCGCCGGGCAGCTCCCAGCCGCTCCTCCCCACGCCTGCAGCGGTGCCTGGGGTTGCTGTGCCCCCAGTGCAGGACCCGGCCCTGAGCCTTGCTGCCCCTCACCCAGTGGCCTGGGCCCATCGCCCCAGCCTGGCCAGGGCCCTCTGCAGAGCCTCCCTGCCCCCCAGCAGATCAACGCTCCCACCCAACGTGGCGTCGGCTGCCAACTGACTGAGGGTGCCCTCGATCCCCTCCTCCAGATCATCGATAAAGATATTGAACAGAACTGGCCCCAGTACCAGCCCTGGGGAGCACCACTGGTGACCGGCTGCCAGCTGGGTTTGACTCCATTCACCACCACTCTTTGGCCCGGCCAGCCAGCCAGGTTTTTACCCAGCGAAGCGTACGCCTGTCCAAGCCATGAGCAGCCAGTTTCTCCAGGAGAAACTGTGGGAAACATCATCAAAGGCTTTGCTAAAGCCCAGGCGGACATCGTCCACAGCCTTCCCCTCATCCACTGAGGGTCACCTTGCCATAGAAGGAGATCAGGTTGGTCAAGCAGGACCTGCCTTTCATAAACCCACGCTGACTGGGCCCAATCCCCTGGTTGTCCCGTACGTGCCATGTGATGGCACTCAGGATGATCTGCTCCATGACCTTCCCCGGCACCGAGGTCAGGCTGACAGGCCTGTAGTTCCCCGGATCCTCCTTCCAGCCCTTCTCGTAGAGGAGCGTCACATTTGCCAACCTCCAGTCAACTGGGACCTCCCCGGTCAGCCAGGACTGCTGAGAGATGATGGAGAGTGGCTTGGTGAGCACCTCCACCAGCTCCCCCAGTGCCCTTGGGTGGATCCCACCCGGCCCCAGAGACCTGTCTGTGTCTACGTGGTGCAGCAGGTCGCTGACCATTTCCCCTTGGATTATGGGGGCTTCCTCCTGCTCCCCGTCCCTGTCTTCCAGCTCAGGGGGCTGGGTACCCCGAGAACAACTGGTCTGACTATTAAAGACTGAGGCAAGGAAGGCACTGAGTACCTCAGCCTTTTCCTTCTCCTCTGTCACTGTCTTTCCCCCCGCATCCAATAAAGGATGGAGATTCTCCTTAGCCCTCCTTTTGATGCTAATGTATTTGTAGAAACATTTTTTATCGTATTCTATGGCAGTAGGCAGATTAAGTTCCAGTTGGGCTTTGGCCCTTCTCGTTTTCTCCCTGCATAACCTCACAACATCCTTGTAGTCCTCCTGGGTTGCCTGCCCCTCCTTCCAAAGGTTGTAAACTCTCCTTTTATTCCCGAGTTCCAGCCAAAGGTCTCTGTTCAGCCAGGTCGGCCTTCTCCCCCGCCGGCTCGTCCGTCGGCACATGGGGACGGCTGCTCCTGCGCCTGTAAGATCTCCTTCTTGAAGAACTTCGACCCTTCCTGGGCTCCTTTGCCCTTCAGGGCTGCCTCCCAAGGGACTCTGTCAAGCAGGCATGAACAGGCCAAAGTCTGGCCTCCGGGAGTCCAAGGTGGCCGTTCTGCTGACCCCGCCTTGCTTCTCCAAAAATCCCAAACTATCAGTTCATGATCGCTGTGCCCAAGACGGCCTCCAACCGTCACATCACCCACCAGGCCTTCTCTGGTCACAAACAAGAGGTCCAGCGGGCGCCTTCCCCAGCCGGCTCCCTCACCAACCGCATTGGGACGGTCTCTTCCGCACACTCCAGGAGCCTCCGAGACCGTCTCCTCCCCGCTGTGTTGTATTTCCAGCAGGCATCTGGTAAGCTGAAGTCCCCTCCGAAGAACAAGGGCCAGCGATCGTGAGACTTCTCCCAGCTGCTTATAGAATATTTCGTCCGCCTCTTCATCCCGGTGGGGTCGTCTATAGACTCCCACCACAATGTCTGCCTTGTTGGCCTTCCCCCTGGTTCTCACCCATAAACGCTCAACCCTATCGTCACCATCGTTAAGCTCTAGACGATCAAAACAGTCCCTAACTGGGGTGGTGGCTACCCCACCGCCTCGCCTTCCTTGCCCACCCCTTCTGGAGAGTTTATAGCCGTCCATCGAAGCGCTTGGCCTTTGGGGGGAGGGGGGGGGTATTTTGTGAGTACGGCTCATTTTTAACCCCAGCGTCCTTCCTCCCCTCTGTCCCCATCATCCTCAGCATCGATGTTTATCTGGTTAAGGGCCATCCATGGGTGATAAGGACACCGAGCGGCTCCCAGCTCTTCCCCAACCCCAAATCCCTGTCGTTCCCCCACCAGGTCTCCGATCCCGGTTCTCCGCTCGCTTGGGGTTATCTCAGCTCCAAGAAAAACCCTCAGCAGCTTCTGAAACCCTGTCAGCGTTTCCGGCGCCGGGGAGCAGATACCGCTGCTTCCTTGAAGCTCGGATGTGGTGGTTGCCACCGACACACGGCCCCGTTGTCACCGGTCCCTTGTCACAGCCACAGCCCGGGGCCACTGCTTGCATCCAGTTGCGTTTGCAGAGTATTTTGCTTTCTGCTTCTGTTGGGGTGACGAACACTTTGCAAGGTAACAGTTCACCTCGTGGCAACTAATTGTTTCCAGTTGCCTGCAAACAAACATGCAGCAAAGAGGAAAATCCCCAAAGCAGCAGACGGGGCTTTCTGCATGCCCAGCGCCTCAGTGCCAGTGGTTTTTCTGTCCCCAGATGGATCTGTTTGTGCACTCCCTTGCAAAGGGATCTGCTTGTGCAGACGTGGATGCAGCCATGCACATGTGGATCCATCCACGCGCATGTGTGCACACAGGTCTGTCCGTGCACACCCATGCAAATGGATCTGCTTGTGCAGACGTGGATCCCTCCATGCACATGAGCTCACACAGGTCTGTCCATGCACACTCATGCAAACAGATCTGCTTGTGCACACGTGGATCCATCTATGCACGAGTCCACACAGGTCTGTCCGTGCGCACCCATGGAAATGGATCTGCTTGTGCACATGTGGATCCTTCCATGCACACGTGGATCCCTCCATGCACATGAGCTCACACAGGTCTGTCCATGCACACCCATGCAAACAGATCTGCTTGTGCACACGTGGATCCGTCCACGCACATGGATCTGTCCATGCACACCCACGCAAATGGATCCGTCCCTGCGTGCCCGGATCTGTCCATGCACGCCCATGCAGACGGATCCAGTCACACACCTCGGTGCCTGCTGTCGGCCTGGCACCAGCAATAGGAAAAGCAGCCAAGGGAGCCTGAATCAGCCGCTGCGGGAACGCCCTGGGGCCTCTCGCCACCCTCTTGCCCCCGACGCCTCGACTCCTGCCCTGCTCACGCACGCCAACACCCCAAATTCCCCCCCGCCGCTGCTCCCAGCACCCACGAGCCCCGCACCCTGCACCCCAGCACGGCGAGGGCACCCTGGTCCCGAATCGCCTGCAACCCTCTGCATGGCAGAAACGGCTCTCGAGGGCATTTCGGCTGCGGTGGGCTGCAGGCGGCGGGATTTCGGGGAGGAACCGGGCACGTGCCGCAGGGGGAAGCTAGTCCAACCCATGCAGGATTTTCTGCAGGAAAACTTACAGCGTTGACCGGGAGCAAGGCACAAAGTTGCAGCGGGGCTGTGCGTCGGCATCGCCGGTGCACTGGGGCCCGAGTTGGCACGCGTGTGAGCGTGTTTGTGCGTGCGGCATGTGGGATTGCGGGTGTGCCCCTGCAAGGGGTGCGGGCGTTTCTGGTTTGTGCACAAATATAAACACGTAACCCTGTGTGTGTGGCGTGGATGTGCGTGCACAGCTGCGTGGTTACAGAAGTGTGCGTGCAAGCACGCGTGCATGGGTGCACATTGGTGTGTGCTTGTGTACATGCAGGTGGGGTGTGCATGGGTGTGCCTGCATGGCCGTGCGTGCAGGTGTGGGGGCTGCGCATGCATGCGCACGTAGTATCACGTGTGTGCGTGCATGTGTGCATGTGCCTAGGGGTAAGCATGCACATATACGTGTGTGCAAGCCCCAGGGCTGTGTGTTTGTGTGTGCTGCGTGTGCCCCAAACTAAGCGTGCGCATACATGTGCGTGCACGCTGTGCATGCACATGGCTGCCAGTGCCCGGGGGTGACCATACACGCGTGTGCAAGCCCCAGTGCTGCACATGCAGTAGCGTGTGTGCGTACATGCCCCAGCGCTGTGCGCGTGCACACGTACGTGTTCAAGGGGTGTGCACACACATACGGGGGGTGCCTGTCTCCGGCGTGCGCACGTATGTGCATATACATGTGTGCGTGCGCCCAGGGGCATGCACGGACATGCAAGCGTGCGCGCCCAGGGGTGCTGCACACGCGTGTGCGCATGGGATGGTGCATGGGCTGGAGGTCTGCCGAGCCGAGCCGAACCGGAGCCGATTCGATCCGATCGGAGCCGAGCCGAGCCGATGGGAGCCGAGCAGAGCCGGACCGGAGCCGATTCGATCCGATCGGAGCCGAGCGGAGCCGGACTGGAGCCGATCGCAGCCGAGCGGAGCCGGACCGGAGCCGATCCGATCCGATCGGAGCCGATGCGCGGGGGCCGAGCCGCTCCGAGCGGGGCCGATCCGATCCGAAGGCGGCCGATGGGAGCCGAGCGCGGCCGACCGGAGCGGCGGGCGCTGGCCGGCCGCCAGCCCTTTCTCATAAACCACATGCTGCCGCGGCGCTATAAAGGGGAGCGCGGCGGCGGCGGCGGCTCAGCCTGGCCCCGCTCGGCCCCGCCGCCGCCGCCTTCTCAGCCTCGCCCGGTCCCGCCGCAGCCCCGGCCCCACGGCAGCCCCCATGCCCCGCCTCGGAGCCAAGGTACGGCGGTCCCTCCCGTTACCCGCCGCGGTGCCCGCTGCCACCTGTGCGGGGTCCCCCCGCCGCTCCGTTAGCCCCGGTTCTCTCCGTCCGTCCGTCCCGTCCCCTCCCCCCCCCCCCCCCGCGGGCATGCAGGGGGACGTGGCGAATCCCCTCTGCGGGGGTCCCAGCTCCCGGTGGGTGATGCTCCAGCCCCGGCCCCGCGGGCTGAGGCTCCGGTCCCGTCCCGGTTCTGGTTCCGGTCCCGTCCCGGCTCCCGGAGCCGCGGGGTGAAGCCGCGTCCCCGCTCCGGTTCTCAGCTCCAGCCCCTTCCCGGTTCCCGGAGCCGGTGGGGAGAGGCTCCGGCTCCAGCCCCGGCCCGGCCCCGGCGGGGTGAGGCTCCGGCCAGCCGTGGCCGTGTCTCGGCGGTGGCCCCGGCGGCATTTTGCAGTTTCACAAGAGGGGAGGATTTCTGGACAACCTCCAAGGGAAATTCCCCCTCCCTCCATCACCCAGGCACCCTCTCGGTGCCGGTGTACCGGGGAGGGGGGGGGCAGCACACACGCACCCCCCCCGGGGGTCTGCTCCATCCCCACCCCGGGGGTCTTGGCCCCGGGACAAGCCCCGTTGCCCACCGGGGTGCTGCCACGATTCGGGGCCTCCCTGCTTCTTTGCAAGGGGGATTGGGAGGGGAATTTGGGGCAACGCCAGAGCTGCTGGATGGAAAGAGCCCGGCGGGTGCAGACGCTGGAGGCTGGAGGGGTCCAGAGGGTGGGAAGAGGATTTTTGGGGCTGGGTGGGTCAGTGCATCACATAGCTCCCTGGAGCCGGGGTGGAGGAGAAGACGACTTGCAGGAGAGACGGAGAAATGGTGCGGGACTGGGAATGAGGGCTGGATGGGGAATGTGGAGGTGGCCGAGAGCCACTTCCAGGCTTGTGCCAGCCGGGTCCTGGCCACGCAGGGCACCGGGAAATTCCCCGCTGACCTGGCGCTTCTAAAAATAGCGGGATGGGGATGGGTGTGGGGTTGGAGGACCGTGGTGGGGTTGTCAGGCCCTGTCCGCCGCAAAGGTGGCCCCTCTGGGGGTGGTGGGGAAGGGCAGGGGGCTTGGGGCGGGGGGGGCTAGCCCTGCTCCAAGCCTTTGCTGTGCCATGCTCAGGTGTGCCTGCTCCGCTGCACCCTGCTGTCGTCCCTCCTCCTCCTCCTCGTCTGCAGCATCCATGAGACGGAGCAGAACAGCTACTGCCAGCAGATCATCACGGAGAAGCACCTGGCTGAGCTGGAGGAGCTGGTGAGTGCCCTCACCGGGCTCTGCCGTGGGACAGGGACTCGTTTGGGGCCAGACAGGCACAAATCAGCCCTTATTTAGGGCTGAAAATCAGCAAATCGGCTTATTTTCAGCTTCGCTGGCAAAGTGGCGGTACCCAGGAGCTGAGCATCCGTGGGCACGAGGGACAAGCGGGCACCGGGGGGGGGGGTGATGTGCCGTGGTGCCTTTAGCAAGCGTGGCCACGGAAAAGTGCCGGTGGGAGAAATGGAAGGAGAGGGGAAGCAGGAGCGTGGCCGGGAAGGGGGCACGGGTGGGGCTGGATGGGTGCAGGGGTGATGGGGGGAGCGGCGGAGGGGACGGGTGCTGTGGGGCTGTGGTGTTTTCCGGGCGGCTGCGCAGGGGTTAAGCCGAGGAATCCGGCTGCATTCCTGAGTCCAGCTGCTTGCCTGGAAGCTGGGCTGGCAATGGGGCTGTGGGTGGGTGGCAGGCAGCGAGGGGGGCCGCTGGCCAGGCTAGCTGGGCAAGGGAGCCAGCCAGGCTGGGGCGATGGGTGCCTTCATCCCACGGGCAGCTCCGGGTGCTTGCACCCACCCCAGTGGGAGGCAACTCCTGGCCCCATCCCGGCTGCTGGGGCTGTATCCCGCCCTGGCCCTTGGCTCACCTCCGAGCGGGGAATCACGCGGATGCTTGGGAGAGAAGCGGGAATCAGGGCCACGCAAGGATTTGCACGGTTGTCACAGATTAAATTCCACTGTTGGAGCGAGTGGGGTGCGCAGGCGAGAAACGATACCGGTGCCTTTGAATCCTTGCTGCCCCTTTGCTTTGCATCAAGCGCTCCGGCTCGCAGCGTGTAACCGCTGTGTCCGGGCTCGCTTTACCTCTTCCTCTTTAAGCGCTGAGCTGCGATGCCAGGAGCTGGCAGATGTCGTGTGTGCAAGCTCGGCTTCCTCTGCCCGAGCTATCCCTGTAGTCCCAGCACCCCGTGTCCCCGGGGGAGCCTTTGCAACCCGGGGGGATTAAAAGTGGGTGTGTGGATGGGGGGAAATAAAGGGGATGGAGCAAGTTTGAATGGAAGTCGTGGTTTCACTGCCGGGGATTGCAGCCCTCTCCTCTTCCCGCTGGCGGAGGAGCCGGCCCTCGCTCCAGCCCCTGCGGGATAATGGAGCAATTGTTTCCGGGCCGGCATCCCAGGCTGGGAGGGCGAGGGCTGCCAGAATTGCCGGCCGGCAATTCTGGCAGCCCTCGCCCTCCCAGCCTGGGATGCTGGCCCAGAGGCAGGGGGTTTATTTGGGGTGGATTTTCACCCCCATTGGAAAGGGTCATGGTATTGGGGGGGGGGGGGCCAGCAGTGCTGTGTGCGGGACCCCGGCATTGTGTGCCGCCGGAGGATGTGTGACCTCGGTGTCAAGACCACCTCCTGCATGGCAAAATGCTCTTTTGCAGCCTGGCTTTAGCGGAGTGAACAGGGCAGGGGAGACCCTGGGAGGATCAAGCAGGGCTGGGCTCTGCCATGGCGCTGGGAGGAAGAGGAAGAGAGGTAGGGTGGGAGCAGGCAGGGGGAGGCAGGCGTCCCCGGTGCCGGGAGCGCGCTGCCCTGGTGGGAGCAGGGATCCTGGCTCACCCCTGCCAGAGGTTTGACCTTAGGGAAGCGTCTGTGCGAGGAGGAGGATGGTGTGGGATGAAGCAGGGGTGGGAGCAGACCCCTCACCCCCCCAGCCCTGTGGATTTGGGGAGCTCAGGCACCCCTTCATGCCCTCGGGGTGCCCGTGTCTGCTTCGCTGCCCCTTCCCACTGTGTTATCCCCCCGGGGCCGCAGGGTGACGTCCTGCTCTCTCCTTCCAGGCTGACACCCAGATGCAGCACCCGGGCAGGGTCTCCTTCAAGTTCATCGATAAGATGCAGTTGGTGAGTGGCTCCTCGCTGGGCACCGGGGGACAGAAGGGGTCAGGGACCAGGGCTGGCTGGTGCACAGGGGGGTCCCCGCATCCCCAGTCTCCCCTCTCCTGTCCCCCTTTGCGGGAGGCAGCCCAGGAGGGACCCATCCTGCCTGGCCAGGCGGCTGGTGAGTCCCAGCTTGGGCAGCCTGTGGGACCATAGAAAGGCATTTTGTGGCTCCGTGCCTCAGTTTCCCCCAGGCAGAGCGGGACGGGGTGGTGCTGCCTCTGCCCATCCAGTAACCAGTCTTGCTTTTTTGGGGTGGTTCGTGTCCTCGCAGAAGGACCCCGTCTGCTACGTGAAAGCCGCTTTTCCTCTGCTGGGCAAGATCCTGGAGCGAACGGAGTTCAAGGAAAACTCGTCCAACGCCAAGAAGATGCAGATGGTGCGCAGGATGTACAGCCGCATCGATGAGAACGTCGACCCCTGCATCAGGGAGGAGGATGACAAGGAGAGGAAGGTATGGTGCTCCCTGCCTCACAGGGTGCCAGGTCTGCAGGGGTGTGGGTCTGAGCCCTCATCCTTGGGCGAAACGGGGTGTTCAGAGCAGCCTGGGGTGTGTTGCGTGGGCAGGATCTTGAGGTGGAGCAGAGGTGGGGTGTGCGTGGACACGGGGAGCCATGAGGGGGTCAAACCCTGCCCTGGGCGCAGCGTGGTACCCCATGGAGGTGACACCGGGTGCCCGGCACGGTCATGGAGCTGATGCTGAGCCCAGCTTTTCCTCCAGCTCTCGCAGATGTGCTTCAAGGAGTTCACCACCTCCCCCTACGAGATGCTGGTGCTGGTGAAGCAATTCTTCCAAGACATCGACCAGCTGCTGCAGAACCAGGAGACCTTCGAGAAGGACTGCAGCCAGGTCTACCAGAGGACCTGCATGGGGCCCAAGAAGGCCGGATCCTCGCCAGGTGAGACGCTGAGGCTTTGCCTCTGCCCGGCAAACCCGTGCCAGGCTGGGGGGGCTTGGGCTCGCCTGCATGGAACAGCTTGACAGCAGCGTGTCCCCGTCCGTGGGCACACGCGGGCGCTGTGGGCACAGCACGTGTCTGCGTTGGTCCTCGTCTCTGTCTCTCGGCTGGTGGCCGTCCCCGTGCGGTGGCCTTGGCAGTGTGTCAGCGAGCTCTGCGTCTGTGTCTGGGGACAGCTGGGGTTGGGAGAAGGGGCTGGCCACCCTTTGGGGGTGGGATTTGGGCCGAATCCTGCTGGAAACAAGGCCAGAGAGAGATGCTGAGGGGGAATAAGGAGGCATCTCCATCAGCCCAGCTGGAGGCATCAGGCTCAGCTCCATCTCAAAGCCGCAGCGCCCAGCTTGAGCGTAACACAGAGAAATCGAGGCCCTGGGACCCCGCTGCCACCGGTGTGCTGCATGACCTTGGCCATGTCACTTCGACTGCCCCCCGCCTCAGTTTCCCCCCGACCGAGCCTTCGGGGAGAGCATTGCCCGCCGGGATGGAGGAGCCCGTGTTGCCGTCTGTGCTTTCGCAGGCACCCGCACTGTGTGTTTGCATGCCCACGGAGGAGGCGTCTCGCTGTTGTCCGTGTGTTGGAGCTGTGTCGTGTCCCCGTGCCGTAGGGGATGTTAACTGTGGCTGTCCAGCTCCTGCCAGCCAGGGATAACCCAGTGCCATCGGCTCAGGAGACCCGGTGATTCGGGTTTGCTTCATCCTGCCTGCTGCTTGCCATCTTCGTGCTGCCACGTCTGTCCCTGCCTGCTCCCTGCCTGTTCCCTGCCTCACCTTCACTCTCCCTTTTTTTTTTGGGGGGGGGGGGGCTGTTTGACCCGCTTGCCCGGGGCTGCGGGGAGGGACGGGGACGCTGCCCCCGGCCTCGGATCTGCTGGCTGTGCCCCTCTTGGAGGCTGGTGACCCTACGGCCATCTCTTCTCTCTGCTTCTTTCAGGTGTGGGGACAGATCCTGACTGCAATTGCCTGTCCCCTGCCCTCCCTTCTGCCACCCAGCCCTCCCTCTCTGCTGCCACCCATGCCAGCAGGGAGGTGGCACCCGCTAGCACCCGGGTCCCTTCCAGCCTCCTCCATGCCACCCTCACTGACTTAGATGCCCCGTCTCAGCCCCCCAGTAGCATGGACGGCGGCTCAGGGACCGAGGAGGTCCTGGGTGCCGGGGTAGGTGACACGGCGTCGGTGCCGTCCCCCGCGATGCAGCAGACAGCTCCAACCGACAGCGCTGAAGCCCTCCTGGATCCGGCCGGGACCCTTAGCCTGGTGGCGGTGGACGTCTCCATCCTGCGTGGGGATGGAGAGCTGGTGGAGGGGGGCATCGAAACAGTAGCCGGCCACCCGCCGCAGGATCCGGCCCAGCAGCGGGCAGCCTCCGTCCTCCCGGATCATCCCAGTGGGCTCAGGACCACCACGCCGGCAGCATCCCCCAGCGCCGGCTCGGCAGGTGGCGGAGCCGGGATTCGTCCCGCCAAGGCATCCGAGCCCGTCACGCAGCTGCGTTTCTCCAGGATGGCCCCCGAGATGCAGGGCCGAGTGCCGGGCGGCCCCGGGGACGGGGCGAGGGGGCGAGGCTGGGGGCTGAGCCGGCTGCGGGAGCCCGAGGACGGCGGGGCTGGCCCCAGCTTTGACTCTGGCTTTGTTCTGGGCGCAGAGCAGCGCAGGAAGGAGCCGGCTGTCAGGGAGGGCCGCCGGGAGCCCCTGATATACATCACGGTGGCCAGCGTGGTGGCTGTCTTGCTGGCCATGGGAGGGCTGCTCTTCTACAAGTATAAATCCAGGGTAAGGCCACCCCCTTCCTGGGTCCAAGCCTCCTCTCCTGCCTCAGTTTCCCCACTCATCTCGGTCTGTGTGGGTTGAGCCCCCCTTTCCTCATCATTTCGGGATGGGGGGGTACAAGTGATGGTGCTGAGTGGGGTGGGAGGATGGTATTTGGGAGATCCCCCGTCCCGGCAGTGGGTTGGGGGTGAGAGCCCCACCACCACAGCCCCATCCCCTTCCCAGGGCTCATCTCCCTGTTCCCTCTCCCTCTGTGCAGGTCCTGGAGCGGCCGCTGGAAGATGGAGGCTGCGACCCCGAGGAGCCAGAGAGGAGGTGGGTGCGATACCGTCCTGCCTGGGGGGGCTTTGGGGACCCCCACCCGGGGCCACCCTGTCCTAAACCCCCCTGGTTTTCCCTCACAGGGCGCTGCAGGGAGCAGGGGGATGTCCAGAGCTGGAGACTCAGGAGCTCTAAGGTGAGCAGGGGCTGGATGGGACCTCGCAGGGCTCCGGTCCAAGCCGTGGGGACAGCGCTGAGCCCCCAGAGTGTCCCCGCAGGCACTGACCTCAGCCACGAGCAGGGAAATTCGGCTGCTGGCAGGGGGTGGATGGGGTGGGAAGACACGGAGAGGAGCAGGTCTGCATCCCAGCGCTGCCAGCATGCGGTTTTGCAGCCCATTAATCCATTACCAGCGCTTTCTTAATACATATAGTATTTTTTCCTGTGGTTTTTATGTGTTGCTCCCCCCCCTCCGCCCTCCCTGGCAGAGCCTCAGCTCCCGCTCATCTTTCTCCTCCTTTCCCCAGGGCCCGAGGCGGGATGCGAAGCTGCTCCAGGGACGGATTCGGATACTCCTTGCCGTGCGAAGGAGGGTTGGCACGCACCGGCCCCTCCATGGTCCCACCATGATGCTGATGCTCCCTCTTCCCTCGCCCCCACGCCGGCGGCCAGAGACTGCAAAAAAAACCCTCCCAGGCAGGGATGGAAGGATGGGGGGATGCTCCCCAAGTGGGACCCCCGGGCACCGGGAAGCAAAGGGCTGGAAGGCGTCGGACCGTTACCGAAAGGCTTTGGCTGGGATGGCGGCGGTGGCTGATGTGACATCGTGGTGCTGAGCGGGACGATGGAGAGGCTGGCGCTGGATGTGGGGTGATGGATACCACTTGGACGTGGCCAGCGCTGGCTGAAGATGGAGGGGACCAGCTCCCCAAATCCCCTGGCTCTTTTCCCACCCCAGCGCAGCGGGGTTTGGAGCAGCTCCCATCGCCCCCCAGCTTCACCCTGCCTTTCCCAAGGCTTCAGCCGGGGCATCCCAGATGCCGGGGGGCTCAGTCGCCAGGATTCCCACCCTCCCGGGCTGCACGACCCCAGCCCCAACTTGCAACTTCAACCCTCACACTGTGAATATTTAAAGCCCACCGGTGCCCGCGTCCCCGCGCGGGGCCGGGCTTGGGGGGTGATGCTTGGCACCGTCCCGGTCCCCATCCTCCTGCCGCTGGAGATCTCCCTCCTGCCCGAGCTGGCCTCGGCTCACCGTCGTGCCGTTAGGGTTTTATTTTAATGTAGCAGATGAAGGTCTTTATCCCGCAGAAGTATTTTTATGGGGGGCCCATCCGGCCTCCTCCCAGGGTTATTGCTGCGAGCTGGCCTCGTCTGCAACTGGATTTCTTTTTGTGACTGCGCTTTAGAGAAGGGAAATGGAGCCGGGGAAGGACTGGATCGATGTGGGTGTAAGAGATGAAGATGCCCGGCCGGGTACGCGGGGGGTTTTTGGCTCAGCCCCCTCCCCGGCTTTGGGAAGAGCCTGGTTTGGGGTGCACCACCCCTGCAGATACCCCAGCCCCCGGGCTCGGGCCGCATCCTGCCCACCGCAGCATCCCTCTGGCCCTGAATGTGAAGCGTGGCCCGCGCTGCTCTTGGGTTTTGAAGTATTATTTTTATACAATGGAAGAAAATGTGGACAAACAAAACTGTTTTTAAAGAAAGCATTACTATTAATTTTTTTTTATATGTGTATTTATGACTGCCAAAAGGAAGGGTTTCCAGGGCAAGGGACTGGTGTAAATCAGGAGGAAAGCCCTGACTGCAGCAGGGAGGCTGGGGCCAAACTTGCTGCTGGGGTAAGCCACTGGCTCAGCACCGATTTGCACCGTGGAGGAGATGCCGGCGCTCCGCCCCTGGGGGAGAAAACTTGCCTTCAAGCTGTGTTGGATTTATTTTGCCTCTGTTTTTTTTTTTCTTTTTTTTGATACAATGAAATGTTGAAATATTTTATACAAAGTCATTTAAAGAAGTCTATTTAAAGAAAATAATAGAAAACACTTGTATATTTAATATTATTAATAAAGAGAGATGTGTAGCACTGTGTAAGCGTGGGAGCTGGTGGGGGGGGTACGGGGAGGTGAGTGGTGGGGGAGCACCCCCATCCCAGCCCTGGGGGTCCCTGAGGGCAGGGTGAGGGGACGGAGGGGGGATCCATTCCCCGGTGCGGCGGCACTGGGGGGAGACGCGGGGGTCCTGCTGGAGCCACCCCCGTGGCCTGGGACATGGAGGAAGGAGGGGATGGAGTCCCCCCATCCTGGCTGCAGGTTGCTACCGGGCTGGCTCCAGGACCCAGGGCTGCGTTCCCTCCTGCTTGCACCCCACACCGGGGCTGCTTTGGGGTCCTGCAATGGGGGGGTCCCCAGGAGCTGGTGGAGGAAGCTCCGGGAGGGGACCCAGGGAAAGCTGCCGGAGCCCCTGCTCAGGGCGGAGGTCTGGGCCAGCGGCGTGGCAAGGGCTCGGGGTCAGGCTCTTGGCCGGCCACGCTGCCCCGACCCGCTTTCCTGTTGATGCACGCCGGAGTTCATGGTCACCAGCAGGAGGGCAGAGGGACGGATCCGGCCTTCCTCCCCCCAGCCCACCCGCATCCCTCCAGCGGTGCCAGGGTGAGGGGCTCCAGGTGTGGGGTCCCCTTCCCGGCAGTGGGGCCCCCTGAAATCTGTGTGGCGGATCGGGAAGCAGCTGTTTAATGCAAACACGCTGGAGGCTGCTCTCGGAAAAGCGAGCCCTTCGCTTGGAGAGGCAGCACTCAAAGAGGCATTTCCTTGCCCCCCCGCCGTCCCCCCCAGCTGCCTTTGCCTTCCAGGAACGGGGGAGCCCCGCATCCCGCTCCCCTTCCGTGGGTCCAGCATCTCCGGGGTGGTACCCGGGGCACGAGGGGGCTTCGACGCCATCCCGAGCCCGTACCAGCGTGCTCATGGCCGGGTTTGGTGTTGGGGGGGGTGCAGGGTTAAGCCCCGCCATCGCTCACCCAGGGAGGACGGGAAGGGCAGGATGGGGCCCGGGTGCCTTTTGCGGGTGTCGGTGCTGAGCCTGCTGCCACGTTTGCTGACAAACAGGATTCCTCGAGGGGAGCTGACTCAGCCCAGCCCTTCCTTTCCCCAGCAGCAGCCGGGGGTTTCCCAGGTCCACATCCCCTTCCCAGGGAAGTGGGACCTATATATATCCCGCCGGATTCAGGCCACAATCATTATGGTTGGATTTGGGAGGGGGGTATTTAAGTTCAGAGGCTGCTCTTATGGGTGGGCAGGGTGCCTGGGCTGGGGGGTGCTGGGGGCAGCGAGCCCCTGCCCTGCAGGCAGCTCCAGGTGGAAGCCGGTTGCAGAGGAGAGGGCGTTAACTCTGGAGCTGAATGAGGGCAGGGCTAGGACAGCAGCTTAATGCTTTGGTATTGCTCAGAGGAGAAGTGGCGGGAGCATCCCTGGCTGCTGGAGGAGCCCCCTCCGAATTCACACCCCACAAACCCTCATCGCTGACCCCCGCGGCTGCTTCAAGCAGCCCAAACCTGTGAAGGCACATGGAAAATGCAGGGAAAAGTCGTCTCCCCGCCCTGGGGTTCAGGCCAGGAGGGTCCCTCTGCTTCTCATGTCCCCAACTGGTGGCCTCTTCCCCATCCCATTACCGACCCGGCTGGGAGCAGAGAGGTGATTCCCTGCCCCGAGCAGCGCCCCCCCCCCCAGCGCCCTGCAATTTGGGGGGGGGGCAAAACCTGCTCTCAGCCCCCCACGTCAGGGATCCCATAGCTGGGGGGGACACGGAGCCGCATCCCTGTCCCTCCACGCTTATGGGGGGGGTGGAAAAGAAATCCCCCCCCCCCGCCGGGGTTGAGTGGGGCACAGAGGGTGGTGGCACCCCCCAGGGTCCCTCCTGGGGTGCAAAATGGGTGTTTGTGCCTTAAAAAGCTGCCTCGATGGGGTGAAAAAAGGTGATTTTGGGGGAAAAGATGGCTGCAGAGGGGAAGGCATCGTTGAGTGGCCCCTGGGACCTGCCGGGTAGTGGCACCGTGCAGGCACGGGCTGGCATGGGGTGGCACAGAGCAGGGGCACCCTGCCCCAGCACCCTCCCTGGGCACCCCAGCACCGAGCCTGGGGGTCCCTCGCATCCCTGGTGCTTGTGGCATTGGGGGCGACTGGGACCTCCCAGGCTCGTCCTGCTGCCCCAAGACCCCCCCAAGCACCCCAAGACCCCCCCAAGTGCCCCGAGACCCCCCCAAGCGCCCCGAGACCCCTCCAAGCTCCCCAAAAAGGCTCTGCCCACCCTGGGAAACCTCCCCCAGCGCCACGGCGGGCACCGCAGAGCTGCTGACAGGGCAGAGGCGCCCGGAAAGGGCCCCGAGGCCGCGGTTCCCGGGGCACAGCGGGTCCAGAACGGGGTTTTGGCCAGGGAGCCGCCGGAGGATTTTGGTGGCCAGAAGCTGTTTTGTGGCCAGACGCAGCAATTTTGGTTAAAAAATGTTATCTGCAACCCACCCCCCCCCCCGGGGGTTTTAACCCAAATGCTGATGTTTTCCCAGCTTGTATTTTAAAGGAATGCCCCTGGGAAAGCAAAGCCCGAGCGGGGCCCGGAGACCCCCCCAGCTGCCCGTGGCGGGGGGTCTGGGGACGGGGACGGGGTCAGGGTGCCCTGCTGCTGCCTGCTGCCCTCCTGCCTGGCCTGGGACAGAGGGACAAGCCCGTTTGGGGACCCTACGGACCCGGGGGTGATGCTTGGGCAGGGTGGGTGAGCACCCATCGGAGCGGGGTGATGCCCAGCAGGACAGACGGACACTCATCGGTGGGGACAGATGCATGGGCAGGACAGATGGACACGGATGGGCAGGGTCAGGACTCATGCCTGCACCCTGCCTGCATTTGCACCCTCAGATCCCCCCCCTTGAATGCTGCCGGAGGGGGGCGGGTGCTCTCGAGGGTCCCGGGTGGGTGCCCCGGTGGGTGCAGGATGTGGCCCCTCGGTATCCGTGGCCCCATGGACAGGGTGTGGGTCTCCCTGGCTGAAGCGAAGGGGCCAGCGTGGACCCTATGGTGGGGGACCCCAGTGAGGAGGAGGAGGGGAGGAAGGCAGCCCTGCTCAGGCCCAGCACCCCCAAACAGGGCTCAGCACCCACCACCCGGGCTGGGGATGCAGGTGGGTGATTCCCAGGGACCTCTGGGCCCTGCTCTGCTCGTTAATGGCTAACGAGGGCCGGGGGGTCATGGACCCGACCCTACACTGGCGCTGAGCCGGGGGCTGCCGTGCTGGCGGGTGCTGGCACCCACCCGGGTCGTGCACCCACCCAGCGCTGAGCACCCACTCGGGGCTGGGGACACCCTGCACCCCCCGATGTCCCCGGGACCCCTTCGCCCTCTGCGGGAGCGGGGCAGGATCAGGCCCAGCACGTCCCCCCCGGCCCCGCTCCCACGGGCCGCATCCCGCTCCTGCCGCCATCCCGTGCCGTTTGACTTTTCCCCGTGATTTCTCCATTTTCTTCAATTTTTATTTTTTTTCCCCGCTTTATTCCCCCCCCCGCCCCGATTTATTCCCTCCCCGATTTATTTTAAATTTTTTCCCCCTGATTTATTTTTAAGTTTTTTCCCCCGATTTAACCTTTTCCCTCGAATAAACAGAAACATTTTTCCCCGAAAAAAACCCTTTTGTTTTATCTTTTGCGCTTTAATTTGGATTTGTGCCCGGTTTCCTTCCCCTGCCCCGCCCACTCAGGCTCCTCCCCCGACTCCGCCCACCCGCACCGCCCCCACCCGCCGCCGCCAGGGGGCGCCGCAGCGCCGCGCCCGTTCCCTCCCGCCGCCGCCGTTACGGCCTCACTTGCCCGGCGGGTGCGCGCTGACGTCTGTACGCGCTGACGTCACGGCAGGGCCGTCCCTGGCGCCGAGCGCGGCGGCCGCAGTCCCCGCCGCAGCGCGCTGAGAGCCGGCGGCACCGGAGCCTCCGCCGCGGGATCGGCCTGGGCCCGCTCGAGCCGAACCGGGCTAAACTGAGCCAAACCGGAGCGCTCCCGCCTGCCCGCCGTGCCCCGCCCCGCCCGGTACCGCGGGCGGCCGCGGCCCGCCCCGCCACCTCCTCCTCTCCAGGATGTCGGTACCGGAGCCCGCCGGCGGCGAGGAGGTGAAGCAGGCCAAGGAGGTGGAGGACGCCGAGAAGTACTCCTTCATGGCTACCGTCACCAAGGCCCCCAAGAAGGTACCGGTACCGGCACCGGCACCGGCACCGGCGAGGGCCGGCCCCGTCCGGGGGGAGCAGCCCCAGGGGGATGCTGGGAAAGCGGCAACTGGTCCAGTTGGGGGGTGACTGGGAAGGGGGGGGGGGGCTGTCCCCATTCAGTGGAGGAGAGGGAGGTCGGTGCCGGGCTCGGAGGGGACTGGTACTGGCGAGGGGGGGGCTGGTACCGGCGAGGGGGGCTGGTACCGAGCGTCGGGGGTGGAGGTGCCCGACGGGGGATGCTGGCCCAGTTTGGGGTGGGACTGGGTACTGGGGAGAGAGGGGTCTGTACTGGGGCCCAGCCCTGGCCCGGCGGGGGATGGGGGGGCTGGTACCAGCAGGGCAGAGACGTGGCCCGGTTTAGGGGGGCTGGGACCAGGCCTGGTCCAGCTCTGGGGGGGAGGAGGCTGGGGAGCAGAGCGGGGGCCTTGGCTGCGGGACGGGGGGGGCTGGGGGACAGGGGGACCCCGGGCAAGGGGACAGGCAGGTGAGGGTGGGGGAGCGGGTCTGGGGACCCCGTGTGTCGGGACCGCGGTGGGTGCCGGGTGTGTGGAGGTGACAGCGCTCTGCGGTGGGTGCAGAGGAGGGGGACCCGTTAAATAGGATGAGCTGGCAGCAGTGACCTGGAGAGCTGCCGTAGGTCACCCTGAAGGGCGGCAGGAGGAAATGCCGAGTGTTGGGGTCTTTTTGGGGTCGGGGGTCTGTTGGTGGTGTGGGTGGGAGCACGCTTGGCCTTGGGGAAGAGGCTGCCAGAGCAGCCCCCGGTGCTGAGCTCTCCCCAGTCACCTCTTTACCCTTTCATCCTTGAAGGCCTTCTCGCAGGAGCTTCCGAGATCTCCCAGCGCCGCTCCCCGCGGTGCGGGCCCTGTTTGCGTAACCCGTACAGGGTGTACGGATGGCACCGTGGGCGGGTGAGTGCTGGCCATGCCACCGTAGCAGGGTGCAGGACCTCCACTAACTCGGGTAACCGGCTTTTAGATGAGCGAGCGCGCAGAGACCTGCGCTCCCGGCTTGGTGCGGACCTGCTGGGCTCCATAACGTGCCGCTCAAGTCCCGGTCCTGCCAGCGAGGCGGATTTGTGCACAGATCCGCGCAGCTGCAGCCGGAGATCCCTGCTGTGCTGAACATCGTGTTCCCCCTGGGGCTGCAGCCGCCTGCCTCCGCACTGGAAGCAAAGGCAAAACGGTTGCAGTGAATGCGAATGTCCTCCTTCTCTGGGGGAACGTCTCTCTTGCCTGCTCCGGCCAGCGGTGGGATTAGGGGAGCGTCCGACCCTCGTGGAGGGGCTGCTGTCAGGCAGCTGTGTTTGAGGCATCTCTGCTTGCCCAGGCTCGCGGCTGCCGGGGAACAGGGGTCTGGAGGCTCTCCCTGCGCCCTGGCCCTGTTTATCCGGGCTGTGGACATAGCCTGGAGGAAGGAGCAGAGGAATGTGGAGCTGGGATCTGCCTCTTCCAGTGGTGTGGCTCAGCACAGCTCCAACTCGGGGATTGTATTTACCTTTTCCTTACTGTCAGATTGTTTTTACCTTCTCCTTACCGTCATCTTTCTCAAAGCTGGGGAGCTAACAGTGTGAGGCTGCAGCTGGCTGATCTGAGAGGGGAAAGCAAACTAGTAATCCTGAAGTATCCTATGGGGCCAAAATATGCGCCATAAAAAGAAATGCGACGTATGTGAAGGGGGAAATTGATCCAGCATCCTCAGAGGCAACGTTTTCTCGTGTCTCAGGGGGTATGGGATGTTGTATCACCTTGAATTTGCTGCTGTGCACACGGGCTTGTTGCACAGCATGAGGAGCCACAGTCAGACTCCGTGGCTGCTGCAGCCTTTCCTGGCTGGGTGATGATATTAAAGGTGCCCAGAGCGACACACGACATTTGAGGCTGATAACATCAGCAGCCAGTGAGATCTTGGGGAGCCTGCGATGCGGCAGAGGTCAAGGAACAAAATGCTTCAGGCCACTGTGTTCCTTGCCTGGCTAGTTACTGCAAATAGCGCTCGGTAATAGCGGAGGCGTTGGCAGAAGGATAAAAGGCCGAGGAAGGGAGAATTGCCCTCCTGAGATAAGATGTTGAGTGTCCCCAGCTCAGATGCCTTCAAAGCGGGATCGCAATTAAACCATTAAAACGCCTTGCTGTTTCAATGGAAGTCGAAGTGACTTTTGTGCTCACTGCCCCCGGAGCTCTCAGCATGGTCAGAGGCCAGCAAAGAAGATGGTTGAGAGACGTGATTTACCAGCATCGAGGTAGGGGAAATCGTGGCGTGCTGCTGAAGCAGCTCTCTCCCTGGGTTTTTAGGCTCCTTGAACTTTGCTGGTGCAGTTCGCATAAGGCGTTTGGAGCTGGGGAGGGTGGGAATGTGGCCAAGCTTAGTGCAGGCTCCGTCTCCTCTGTGTGACCTGCCACTGAATAGCTTTTCAAAGAGGAGCCTTAATTTGGGCTGGTGCTCGGGGGAAAGCACCAGTGTGCAGCGGAAGAGCCGGCGTGAGCCTGCCGGTGTTCCGTGCCCAGCTCGGACCTGGGGGAGCATCTCAGCTCTAGCTGGAGGCACATCAACCCCGCGGACGCTGTGAAGACACCGGCGTCCTCCTTGCTGTTGGCAGGCTGCGTCGGGGGCGCCCGGAGCGAGCCTGAGCTGCGCAGCCAGCCTGAGGGATCGCTGACGTCTTTGTTTCCTCTCTTGTTGGAGACTTGTTTAAGGTGAAAAAGTGAAACAGCAGGAGGTAAGAGATTAAGAGATTAAATATCATCAACTCCGGATTTAAGTAGGAGCAGACGCAGTCGAGGTGAACGGAGCCGTAGCCTTTCTGCAGAAATGGGGCCGTTTTCCCCCAAGCGCTGGGGTTGCCTGGCTCTGTTGAAGTTCCTTTTTCGCTGCAGTTTATGGGGAAATTGGACTGTCAGCAAAATAACAGCAGCTTTGGTCAGAGCAAGGCGGATCTTTGGCGGGGAGTGGTTTAAAGGCAGAGGTGAGCGATGCTGAGCTTTCTGCTTCTCCAGTGTGTGCCTTGATGTTGCTGGGGGGGGGGTTTGGAAACACTGAGGCTTGTGTCTTGCCCAGGTTAAGTGAATACGGTGTAGGGATGAAGGGAGAGCTCAAGGGCACAGGTTGTGCTCTTCCAGATCCCTGTGTGCCATCACCGCCGCGTCTGGGCATCTGCTCTGCTGCCTCCCTGGAGGCCGTAGGTGCCCTTGACAGCAGTTGCTTTCCGAATCCACGTCAGCCGCTCGGTGGAGCCTTAAACTCCCGGCCGAGCCGAGCCGTGGGTGCCCTCGAGCGGGTAGGGCACATCACCGTGCTTAGAGATGGGTGCCAAGGCAGGGGGGCTTGGCAAGCGCTGTCCCTGTCTGTCACTTCACCCGATCCCCGTTGCGTCCTTGTGGTGTGGGGATCACCAGCCGGCGGGCTCCTTCACGCCTGGGTGCCGGCAGACAGACAGACGGACGCTCTGCAGACAGATCTGCTTACTCATGCAGCACGCCTGGAGTGTGAAGTGGGCTAAAGCCTTGAATTTGCTTGCGGGGAGGTGAACTACATGGCACCTGCGTGCCCCAAGAAGCCGGCGAGCCCGCGGCCGGTGCGTTTGGGTTGGTGCTGTGCCCCTGCGGATGCCGGAGGAATCCCGCTGGGGCCGTGCGGCGGGGAATGCTAATGCACAGCGCTGCAGCTTTGCAGTGGTAGCGAGCCAGAGCCGTGCGCTGGCTGGCACGGGGGTGGCCAGCGATGGGAGCAGGGGAAGGCTGGGGAGAGGGGGATGGAGCCCGCAGGGAGCTGCCGTCCCCTGGGGAGGGCTGGATGCCTTCTCCAGAACATCATTTCTGCCGCTGCTTTTTGCGGTTGCCTGCGGAGCCGCTCTCCTGCTGCCTGAGCAGCGTCTGACCTTGCTGCAGTCTGCTGCTTCCCTGCCCCGCACACGGCCCCTTCCCAGCGCCGCGTTTTTGCCCCATTTTTCTCAATCCCGAGCCATCTCGGGTCCCTGCAGCTCTGCCAGGCCGGGTGCTAATAAACCACCTTCCCCTTCCGTCTGTCAGGGGGATGAGTCTGTCCTTGTTTGTACTGACAGAGCTCCTGGAGTCGCTCGTTTTTCTTCTTTCTTTAATTCCATCCCTTAGACTGGCTGCTCGTAAATCCTTCTCTGCTTTTGTGTGCTTGTCCAGGGCAGCGGCCACCACCTCCTCTCCCGGTTGTTTAGCCAGACGCCGCACGCTCGACTGTCTTTGCTTCGTTGCCCAAATCCTCTCTTCTTTTGCTTTCTTGCTCTCCTCTCGCTGCAGTTTTTCCTTCTCATAATAAGATGCCTGGGCTGAACAGCTCATCCTACTCTGTGTGATGGGTCTGGCCTTCCTCGGGGTGTGGGAAAACCCTAATAAGTGAACATGTTGCTGTGGTTAGATGGTTACAGGCTGAGCTGATCATACGCTGACCCGTGGTGAAGGCAAACCACGAGGGTGTTTTGAACAGAGAGGATTTACTGGGGGCTGGGAGCAGACAGGTCACTGGTGGTGCTCTATTAAATGACAGAATCGTAATTATTTCTGTTATAAGTCGCTCTCAGGTCCTTCTCATCACTTTGGCTTTTTGGAGGGTCTCATTGCTGTCCAGAGGGGAGGCTTGTCCTTGTGACAGCCCTACTGCAAGATGCTTAATTAAGTTACTGAGCTGGAAGAGAGGAGACTTTCAGGGTCTGACGGACACAAGTCATCTTCAAAACGACGTGCCAGGGCGTGCGGCTTTTGCTTCTCCATTCTCATCCTCCTGCAGTCCCTTGAGGTAGGCTGGGTTTCCACTCTGATGCTTGGCCTTTGGAGAAGGAAGTGGGGTTGGATATTCATTCTCCCCAGTCTTCAGAAGCATCCCTTGTCATCTTTTGATGGCGTGGGCGTGGGGGCCACCCATCTGAGCAGCGCTGGTTCTCCTGCGAGCCCCGCTGTGCTTGGTGGGAGCCTCCTTCCCACGTGAGCAGCTGGGTCTGGAGCGTGGGAAGTCTGCTGGCAGCAGAAGCGCTGTGTTTTCTTTAGACCTTTCCCAAAACGCGAGATGATCTTCTGCTAGGGACCAGCCTACCACAATACTTTCTTTGGGACCTGAACAGTTTTCACCGTGCTTTCCAGCTCATGCAAATGTTGGAGCCTGTTCCTGTGCTCCCTGCTAGAGGTTGAGGCTGGGATTTTTCGCTCTGGAAACCAGCTCTTCAAGGCCAGGTTGGAGTTGATCCTTTGGGATAACCAACTAACTTGATGGAGGGCTTTGCAGGTGAGGATCCTTTCCGTGTTGTTCCTCCGAGGAGTCGGCGAGTGCCTTGTCCCAGGTGTTTGAGCAGGGGACGGTGTGGGACTCGCCTGCTCCGAGCAGCACTCAGCTGAAGGGATTTGCTCGTGCCTGGCTGTGTCTTTTATCATCAGGAGTCTCCTGTGGGTGCCGTTGGCGTTTGCAGAGGGCTTGTTGCGTTTCCTGCTGAGCCCTTTGATCAGGGCTGCTTATCTGGGGACTCTGACTCACCTTCACTCAGCAGATGGTGGTGACGTTTGAGGTGACTGTCCCAGGGCCTGCTGCTGGCCCCGTGGAGCCGCGGGTGCAAAGGACCTTCTGCTAACACTTCTGCAGAGCATGACCCCGCTCTTTCTCCGTGGGATTGTGGGTCGGATCAATGCGGGGCTGGGGGCTGCTGTAGGAGGGTCGGGGAGTCCCACCAAGCAGGAGCATCTTGTTACCAGCTCAGCAGGGTACGCTGGAGCCCCTTGTCAAAGCCCTGGGGACCTGGCCACCCTCAGCAACGCCTGAACCTGATCTGCGCCGTACCCCTCTAACCTTGGGCTAAGCGTTGTTTCGGCACGCTTCCCCGGCGTGGTTAACCCTCGGCAGGGCACGGCATGGGGAACGGATGCTCTGGGGCATCTCAGTCGATGGTCCGAAGAGAAAGCTGCCACTGTGGGTGTGTTTTGAGCAGCCGATCTTGCCCCCGTGGGCTCCCTGCCTCTGAGAACGCGGGATGCGGAAGCTGGGACTATTCATGCCTTTAGGAGGTTGCCCCAGTTGCCCTGTCACATTCGGCTGCTTGAACTGCGAATTTTAATTACACTTTGGGATCAATACGGTGGCCTTGGTAACGAGCTTATTGCTGCTGCAGAATCTGTTTACTTCAGGTTGGTGACAGCCAAAGAACTTAGGTGGCCGAGGACATGATGTTCCAGCTCGTCAAACAGGCTGCATTGTAATTCGGGTGAGGCTCCCGCGGTCCTCGGAGGCGGGTACAGCTTCCCCTTGGCCGCCTGCTGCGGACCTGGAGTTCGCTGGCAGGACCCGTTGGTGCCTGGCGGAGGAGCCGCCTTAATTCAGGAGCCGTGATTTGGGTGGGGGTTGTGAGAGCCTGGTTTATCTACAAGGTGTGGGCGTAGGGAATAGTTCCTTCCAGCCTTTTGCGGGAAGAGAAAAGGTAGGCAGCCTGTAAAGGAGGTTCCATGGGGCTTTGCCTTGCCGAAATTCATGTTTTGGTTTCCTCCTTCCAGCCGGCCTGGGGTGAGGTTCAACCTGTGTCTGCTGTTTTCTGTCTCCTCCTTTCGCCTCCCCACAGGGAGCCCCGAATATTGCACATTCTTGCACTGCGAGGAGAGGCTTGCATCCAACCTGGGCATGTTTTGGAGCGAGAACATCTGGCCGATCCCGGTTGACCTTGGAGCTGTCAGCCTCTTGCAGGCAGCGCAGCCTGCGTCTCCTTACGTTAACCAACCCCTTCTCCAGATATTCTCCGAGCTCGCCATCCCCACAAGGATGTCGCTTCTTATCCCTCCTGCCCCGTTTAAAAGGAGCTTAATTGAATCAACCCTGACTGCAGGAAGGGGTCGGTTTTGCTCTGACATGAGGAGTCGGTGTCTGGGAGAGTGGTGTTTGTCCATCCTGGTAATGATTCCTCCGAGTCCTGAGCAGCAAACAGCCCAAGCTGAAGCCTGGGGTTTCTCCCCTTCCTTGCCTTTAATCAGATGCATCAAAAGCAAAGTTTTTTCCAGGGCTGAAAATAGAGTATGCTGGTGAATGAGAAGTGGGCAGCTCTAGGCGATGTGCTTATAGAAATACCGCTCTGAGGGGCTTTTGGGGGTCGGCCAGGGCCACGGGTATTTCCAATTTTCCGATTGCACAGCTGTATTTCTTGACTCCCTGGGATGTATTGCAAACAGGCTGCTCCTGTTTCGTTGCTGATCCTGCTGGGCATTTTCCCTTAGAGCCGTGGCGTGGAGGGTCTGCTGAGGGCAGCTGGAGCCCTGCCTGGGTGGCGTTGGCTCTTGAAGGATCAAAAGAGATCTTGAAATGCTGTGATTCTGCAAGCCAGTTCTGGGGGAGAAAAGGAGGCACCCGGGGTAGACTGATTCCTCCCCCGAAACGCAGGGCTGCTTTAGTATTATGGAGGAGAGGTTTGGGGTTTTCAGTTTGTTGGTTTTGTTTTTGTTTTCGTTTTTTTTTTTCGTGGCTAACCCTCACTTCAGACCCATGTGGCGGAGCTGAGCAAACCCTCTGACAGCACTTCTAAATGTTCCTGTGGTCTTGTACAGCTGTGGTTGTGGAGGAGTTTTCTAATTAATTTAAAAACCGATGCTAATTAAACATTATTCCCTATCAGCTGCAACACACAAACACATTTCCACGGCTTTCCAGCTCCGAAGCAGCCAGCCGGCCTGTTGGAGGCTGTTAGTCCTCGGTTTGCCCCACAAGCCGCTGCAAATGATTTAACCCACAGTCCCGTCCGTGCAATGCTCCCAGCACGTTAACTCCGATTAATACCAATTATACTAATGCCCAAGCACTTGGTGCGCCCCAGGCGCACGGCTGGGTGGGCGCCGCAGGGGAATCCATAGGTGAAAAGTCTGGGATGTCTTTAAACCGATGGCTTTGCGCAGCGGGAAGCGATGTTTGTCCGTCCGGGTAGCCTTGCTGGGTTCCTAGGGTTAAGTGTGAAACGCGATGGGAGTTCACTGCCCTTAAGGATCCCAGGTATCGGACTTCTGCTGTTCTTGTGAACAAGAGAAGGAGATACCCTTCTTCGTTAAAGCATGGAGCAAGCCTTTGCCTCGATTCCTGGAGTCCAAGGACTAGATGCCTTATCTGCCGGTAGGGAGCTTTCCCTCTGCTCTTGCTGGAGGCAGTGCACCTTTGGCCTCAAGGTGTTTATAAGGCAGTAGTTATTCCCAGTTACTATTTAACAGCTGGGCACTCAAAATCACATTTATTTTATTTAATCCCGCCTTCTGTTTATTTTTCCTTTAACTAGCATTTACAGTGATTCCCATGATGACTGAAATCTTGCGGTGGTTTCCAGCCTATTAACCTTTGGAATGGGCTCATTTCTTTCCTGGTGTTTCTTCTTTGCCAAGCTTTGGGATTCGTGTGAAAGTCCTTAATTCTCCTCTTGTACTCACGGAAACTCGTTCGGGTTTTTTTTTTTTTTTTCCCCAGTGCTTTACCCAACCAGCCCTTCTCTGCCAGCGAAGGATGGAGGCTGGTATCAGGGCTTGGCCGCTTTGCTTTGCCAGGACTTCAGTGCCCTTTATTTCCTTGTCAGGAACAGTGCGAAGGTTTCCAGGCAGAGACCTGGCTACGGTTCCTGCTTGGGGAGTCGGCGGGGAGAAAAACCTGCCCGGTGAACCCTCTGGGAGCTAGAGGTACAGATCCAAGCGGCGCTGAATTCAGCACTGATCGTGCTTCAATCCACAAAGCAGAGCAGCACCCTCGGGCAGCTCTTCTCCGCTGTGTTGTCCGAACTAAGCACTTTGAGGTTTCTTCTAAAGGTTTGGGTTGGGGGAACCATCAGGAGAAAGTTTTCCTGTTGCAAAGGCCGCACCTGGAGCAGAAGCAGGTCCTGTTCCTCCATATAACGTCTCTAGCCCGGGGCTGTGCCACTTCTAGCGCTCCCCAGGGCCCGTGGTGCTCTGCCAGCAGGTGTGGAGGATCAGAAGATTCCTGCTGAGCGCCTGGCTGCTGACCCGCTCCTCCAGCATCCCTGCACCACGGTGGGGTTGAAGCCACGGGCATTGCTAAGGCAAACTCCCGCTGCCTGCTCCCGGCCTCGTGCTCTGGCTGGGGTATCTTTTGCTGCTGAGCTGCTTTGAATTGAAATTGTGGTTGTCCCGTGAGCTTGGCCGCAGCCTTGTATGAATTCATGCAGCCGCTTGTCATCTAGGTATGTGCTGGATCGCTTGGCCAGAGCTTGGAGGTGGTAAAATGGTGTGGTTTATGAATAAAGTAGCCAAATCCACCTCAAAAACCTCCTCTTGCTAGTGGCTTGGGGCTGAGGGCGGTGAGTGGTCAGGGTAGGAGCCTTGCTGATCCTGATGCTCCCATCCCTCTGCTCCGAGTACCTGAGTTTCCCTTTCCTTCAATCCTTATGGGATGCTGTGGTCCAGAAATACCCCTTGAGGGCTGGATAACCTCAAAGGAGAGGAACCTTAAAAACATCTGTGTCTGCCTTGCTGAGTTCCACCCCAAAAATACACGTGTCCTGTTGGGTGGTGGAGCAGGAGCTGTGTCCCGCTGCATGCCGGAGGGCTGGGGGCTGCGGTGGGTTCCCTGTCCCTTGTCTAGACGCTGTCCTGCGGAAAGCTGTGAGAACAGGGGCTTGGCTCCCCCAGCCTGGAAGCAGGGCAGAGGGGGTCTGAGGACAGCAGCAGCAGCAGCCAAGTCTTCTAAACAAACCAAGCGCCCTGGCATGGCCACGCTCGCCGGTTCCCCCGGCCGCGGCGGGACTGCCGCCAGCCCCGGGGCCAACGCAGGGGAGAGACACTGGGAACCTGCGGCGGGTGGGCTTGGGGGGGCTTCAGCCCCTTGTCCCAAGGGAGGCAAACGTGGCAGGAGGCTGTGGGGGGCTTCAGGGAGGGCTCTTTTCTCCTGGGCAGGGAGCGTGGGGTCCCCTCTGGAACCCCGGTGGCTGCAGGAGCAGAGTCCAGGAGAGTGCTGTCCCCTCTCTAGGGAGGTGGCACAAGTAAACCTGCTGCTCTGCTCTTCTTTTTGAGGTAGAATAGACAAAAAGCCTCATGCTGGTTATTTTATTTTATTTTTTTTTACTTCTGCTGATGTGTGGCTGAAGAGACCTCAGCCCCTGGGGTGCCTCTTCCCTCCCTCGCTGCTGCGTTGACTGAACGTGACGACTCGCTTCTGCAAATAAGTGGATTAAAACAACTTGCGCTTTAGAAACGCCTGAACTCATCAGTGTGGCAGGAACCGGCTCCTCGTGAGAAACCAGTCACAGCTTCCCGGGAGGAAACAGTGCTGGGGAAAGGGTCTTTCTGCAGATAACGAGTCCTCGGTGTTTGACGGTGCCCATCTCCAGGTCTGCAAAACTCAGCCCTGGTTCAAGTTGCTGATTGCGTCTCATGTGCGAGCGGGGCTGGTGAGGAGGATGAGTGCTGATTGGAGCTGTGAAGCATGTATAGTCTGGCTGAATTTCCAGGAACGACGAAGAAATGATGAACTTAAAAGACAGGTTGCATCAGGGCTGCCTTAGCAGCGTGGGCAACCGGCAGTGCCCTCCCAGCCTCTGCCAGAGAGTTTTTGTTCAGGAGAGGAGATAAAATAAGGGGAATTGGCTGCCCTGAATAGTCCTGATCTCTGCTGCTGGCTTTCTGCAGTCAAAGGAAAGGTCCCAGGACCCTGGATCCTTTCAGGCTTTCTCCTGGGAGGGCAGAAGTGGGTTACAGAGATTTTCTCGCTTTCCAGGTGGTTGCGTTGCTGCGAGAATGTGCTCTGCTCCGATTTTGCTGTTTCTCCCCGGGCGACTGCGCTGTGTCGTCACGTCCATGGATGTGGTGGAGGAAAGTTTGGAGGTTGGAGGGTTTTAGGTGGTTCACTGCTTCCTTCTTGTCTTGGGTGACGTGCAGAGCCTGCTCTTGTGCTCCGCCAGTTAGTCTAGGGCAGAAGTGGCTGTAAGGGCACTTTTTTTATACCGCTGTGGGTGTGCCATCACTGACATTGTCCCTAACGAAAAATAATAATTAAAAAAAAAAAAAAAAAGGTTGTGAATGCAAGCCTGGTGGTGGTAAGATGGGAGCCTGGAGCCGCTCCCCGGCACGTGTCCTTTCCCCCGTGGAGCCTGCGCCTCGGTGAACCGGGCCAGCACGCAACCCCGGGGATGGCTGCGAGTTGGTGGATGCTTTCCAAATCCTCCTCCTCCTCCTTCCACAACCTGCTCCGCTGCTGTGCCCCGAGGCTGCGCGGGATGCAATCGAGGCTGCGTAGCATGGCGAAGGAGCTCGAGCATCCTCTCCGGAGCTGTTCTGGGGATGGAAAGAGTTTTAAAATTAAAAGCGGGGTCGTCTTGTGTGAGAGGGATGCGCCTAGCTCATTCTTTCCCCAAGGTAAATCCAGCTGGATTTACAAAGTCCTCTGCAGCTCAGAGGCGGGAGGGGGAACTTCTCTTACTCGGTAAGCTCAAAAAGCTGCTCTCTAGCCTGACTGGGGAAAAACTGCAGGATAAACCATTGAGAATGGCACACCCAACAGTCACGAGCTGTCGGTTCGTTTAGACGGTAGCAGTCCAGATCTGGAATCTGTTTGCCCTTCCTATGTTGCAATGATTAAACAAACGAGGCTGTACGTGCTGGGGGCACGTATGCTGCTGGGCTCGGGACTGCCCGGCCAATGTGCCCACGCAGGGGCAGGTACCTTATAACGTCGGGAGAAGCTCGTTGAAGCTGATTGCTTAGCTTCACGGTGGTTTTGGGATGCACCGGGCAGTGCTGCCAAACAAGGTGGCCGGTGTTTGCCTTGGGAGAGCCCGGAGGTCCCTAACACCTCTTTTGATCCTTTTTGGGATGCGGTGCTGGAGCAGCAAGGGCGATGTTCCCGCACCTCCTGCCCGGCCAGACCCAGCGCCTGGAGGGGTGGTTTGAGCTGAAAACAAGCGGCTGTTGTTGGGAAGAATTGGATCTGTCTGCGAATGGGCATGGTCGCACCAGCTTTCGCAAGGGGAGAAAATGTACTTCTGGCTTGGCAGGTGTGACTGGGAGCAGGCAGCATTCGGCGTTGCTTTGCAAAAACTTGGCAGGAGATGTCAGATCCTGGTGTTTTCCTACAGGGCATCTCCCCCAAAAAATCCCTGCTGTACCAAGCAAGGAGTTGCTCATTTGGTGCAGGGCTCCATCAGGACCCCGGCCCTGTCTCCTCCTGTAAGGGGGTAGCGATGCTGGAAAACGCCCCAGCTCTGTTTCTGTGCAGAGAAATCGGTGCTGTGTTGTTTTGCCTCCTTGGTCATGAATTGCTGGGACAAAGAAATATTTTCCTTGCTCTTAAACCCTTGGGCTCCACCCAGTTGGAAAAGCCGCTTCCAGCAGGGTGAAGTTTGGGATGTGATTCGCGATCGTGCTCTCTGCAGCCGGATGGTCCCGATCCCGGTCTCCTGTCACCACAGCCAGTACGGCTTCGGTCAGCCACAGCCGACTCGTCCACAGCCCCTGGCTGGGGATGCCGTTCATTCAAATTCCCATGACAAGCTGAGGGATTACGAGATTTTCTCCGTCGCCTTAATGCAGCTAGAGAGCCCGGCACGTGGAAGGTAACGCGGCCGACGGTCACGCACATCGCCAGTTGGCTCGGTTGCTTTGCCTGACCTCAGCACCCGCCATCCTCCCTCATCTTCTTCTCGGCTGGTTGCCGGACGCTGCGTTAATTTGCCGGGCTTGGAGGGGGTTTGATGTGCGAACGGTTCATTCGATTCGGAAGCTGCTTGCAATGTTTGATGATAATTTTAGACAGGGCAGATTTTGCTAAGCTGCGGAGTTCAGATGAGCTCTGGTAAAGCCATGGCGGGGATTACTGTGGTTAATTCAGCACTTGGTTTCTTTAGCGGTGATTTTTTTTCCCCTTGAGTTCAAACCTTCCATTTCTAGAACTGCTCTTTCTCCTAAAAAGTGGGACCATGCGTTGGAGCTGGCTTAATACCCGCGGCCAGTCCCCCGAAGGGGACGATGGTGTCCGGTAGATCTCGGTTCTCTTGGTGGTGTGGGGATGGCGTGGAGCTGGGGAGCGCAGCTGCCCTCCATCCCCGCCCTCTCCTTCCCATCACATCCCAAACGAGCTTTGCTCCATGAGACCATCCAGGCAGCACGTTTCACTGCAGGGAAGTGGCCTGGCCCGGGGTTCCCACGTCCTGGGTGCTGTAAGCAAGGACAGACACCCACCTGCACCCTGGGCCAGAGCAGCAAAGCCTGGGTTATCTGTTTTCTCCCTCCTGGGTTCACCTCTTCCCTGGAAACCTTTCCCTGAGATGGAGAAAATTCCTCAGCTAACACTTTAAGCTGTTTTAATACCAGCAGCTGTTTTATGGGGCATATTTACACCCTCTGGTTTGATGAGTTGCCAGAGGAAGAGGTGGGTGCGAAGGGGTGGAAATCTTGCTGTTCTGAAATTGCTGGCCTTTTTTTTTTTTTTTTCTTCTTCTTTTTCCCCCCACTCCAGAAATGCCCATGAGCAATACGCCAGCGCTGAGGTGGCACAAGCCTTTCTCAGGCTGTCCGGGGAAGATTGACCTTGGAACGAATTCCAGCAATATCATTCCTTGGTTGGGAAGCCGCTGTGCCTGCCAGCTCCTGCCCCGAGGAAACTGCTTTTACCTGCCTGGTGCTGCTTGCTAGAAGTGCTTCTGCACCTCTTATCTCTCGGTACCAGCTCTCCCAGCACTGCTGTAGGTTATGATGCCCTCCAGTTCCTCCCTCTCCGCCAAACGACCTAAACCAGTTGCAAAACCAAACCCGCAAACTCCATTTAGCATTCTCGTTCCTTCCCCTAATGCAAATTCATGCAATTTGCGTCAGAATTGCACGGCATCTGCTGGGAAGTCTGGTCTGGGAAGCAGATACCAGGCTGTAACGTATCCAGTACAGAGGAGCTGGCTAAAAACCTTTCAGCAGCAGCACCCACAAAAATGCCTGGGATGCCTGCCTGGGTGTGATGATGGACTTGATCCGGTGCTAGTCTGTTCCCAGAGGGGATGCTGGAGTCACCTCCATCACCCCACGTCACCCCACGTATCCTCCCTTGGACTGAGCAGTGGGTTTCATGTCCCTCTTTCCCCTCCCGAGCAGAATACCAGCACTGCTTTTGGCCCATCAGCTGGGTTTCTCCAGGAATCGTGCCTCCATTTCACAGCCCACATAGCCACACTAGGGCTGCAGGCACCCCAGACCCAGACTGTACGGATTCCTCCTTTCTGGGATGGATATCTCAACTAAATAGTTTCATTCTTTTCCCCTTGAAGGCTGTTTCCTGCATCAAAGCTTTCAGGGAGCTTTCGGGATTGTTGTGGCATGGAAAAACCCTCCTTGAGGCCACTGTGGCCTGTCTCTTCCCATCAACTTGATTTCTTCAGGACACTTCTCGAGGTCTCCTGGGTCTGTGGGGATGCTTTGTTAATCCCACTCCCTGCGATGACGTCTCATCCCTGTTAAGTGGCAAAATTAAATCCTGCAGCGACGTGATCAGAGGGAAGAGGCCGCGCCGGGGCTCTTTGTCAGGGTCTCCCGCGTGGCAGCGGGCCGGGGAAGGGGGCATCAGGCTGGATTTGCTGGCGTTTTTCCTAATTCCCTTTCATCTCCGTCCTCTTTCTCTTGCAGAAGCAGCAATAAGGCTTCTTGCTGGCTGGTCACACGGGATGAGTCCAGCAGCTGAGCAGTTTGGGGCTATTTTTCCCCTCCTTTTGGCCCAATTCGCTTGAATTTGATGAGCCAGTGGTAGGTGCCGGAGCCTTGAGTTGCCTCTGGCCGAGAGATGAAGGAGGGGTGGCTGTTTTAGGGCTTCTTTTACAATGGAAACATCTGTAACGCAGAGGAGACTGAAAGGCAATGCAATGTCAACTACTTTTTGTTGAAATGTTCTCTCTTGCTGGTTTTTTTTTTTTTTCCCTCTGCTTTTAGTATTGATTTTGGAAAGATGTACCGTGTTTTTAACCTGCGGGATGCTCTGCTCCTGGGGAAGAGCCTGGAAGCACCAGGGATCTGAGTTTCTGCTGGGACCACCCCAGCTTTCTTGCTGCTGCGTTTTTGGGCAGAAATCAGGCGGGACCGGTTGGGGTTGGAGCGGGGGCTCTTGCCTGCGCAGGGCTTGTCTGGAGGGCTGCGCGGTGTTAGTGTTGTACAAGCAGTCTGACTTTCTTGGAGGAGCCTCAGGGAGCCAGCGATGGGCTAAAGGGGGTATTTCAAACCTCCCTGGGTGCTTTTTTTTTTTTTATCTTCAGGTGTTAGATGTAAAATCTGCTTTAACCTTCTGGTGACAGAGATGATCAGGCAGAGGAAGGGGTTCGATTTTTGGCGTCTGTAGCCACAGATCTGTTCCTTGATGCATTTGGCGATGCTCATTTCTGCGACTACAGCAGTCGAGGTGGACCGAAGGGAGCCACGGGCCTGTATAGCCTGGAAAGATGCTGTGCCATAAGGAGCACCTGCTGATTCAGCACTTCTCTTCCTTTGCACTTCTCAGCAAATCCAGTTTGCAGATGACATGCAGGAGTTCACCAAGTTCCCAACCAAGACGGGCCGTCGGTCCTTGTCCCGCTCCATCTCGCAGTCTTCCACCGACAGCTACAGCTCAGGTAGGTGCTGGGCTCCTTGTCCATGCCTGGTCCTCTCCCAAATCCGGCGTTGGTGCTGCTGTGAACGCGCTGCTCACACCGCGTGTCAGGATGCTCCATGCTGCTGTGTTGTAGCGTGTGGAGGGGATAATTCTGGGGGTTCCTGAAGCTCAGGCATTGATTACCACTTGATAACCCAGTTAGTTCTGGGTTGTCTTAGGGAGCAAGAGTGCAAAATGCCTTCTGGACGTTGGCTTTCCTTAGGAGAGTCGTAGTTTGAGCCATGAGTGTGTGAATGCGTGAAAGCTGGGAAGCGAAATGGAGCGGAAACCTGAAGGGTAGGAGGTCCCCGGACTCCTGAGACCTGGGGTAACGTGCCGTTTGTCTCCTGGCTTTAGCTGCCTCCTACACGGACAGCTCTGATGACGAGGTGTCCCCCCGAGAGAAACAACAAACCAACTCCAAAGGCAGCAGCAATTTCTGTGTGAAGAACATCAAGCAGGCAGAGTTTGGGCGCCGGGAGATCGAGATCGCTGAACAAGGTAAAAGTGAACGTGGGGTTTGTGGGGCTTGCGGCCGGCTGCCGTAATCTCCGGAGACCAGGAGCTGAGCCGTGGCGATTCCCACAACTCATGCTACAGCTTCGGATACCCTGTCTTTCCCCCGCAAATCAACAGATTACGTGGGGAAGAGCTAGATGCGACAGCAAACGTTCATGATGTGCGGCATTCATTTTCTAACGACAGCAGGGCTCTTGCAGGGTTTAATGTTCTGGTGGCTTTGGATGAGCAAACCTCAGTGGGCAAGGATCTTGTGACGCCTTTGGAGACATGAACGCTGACAGTCCCAACCCCTTCCCCTGGGGCTTGTGGGAAGCTGAGTTACCATTTCCAGTGGGGTGGTTGGGTAACTTTGCTTTCAGGCTCCTTTTACACACATGCTGCTAAAGCCTTAGAAGGGGAAGATAATCCAGGCACATTTAGAGCAGCTCTGCTGAGATGTGGCAGCACTGTTTGCATCTTCTTTAGGTGCTTCTCCATGATGCTGTTCTGCTGCCGGGCTGGTGACCGTCCTTAGCTGGGGCACGTCAGATGCCTTCCTTGGGCAGTGCCTGTCCCAGACCTCTCTCCTTACATGGTCCAGTGACAAGTGACCCTGGTGTTTTGGTCCCATTTCTGACAGGGCCAGGGATGAGGAGTTTTCTCCTTGGCTGTGTAACGACTATAGCAAAAACCGTGGGGCTGGATGCAGCCTGGGAGACCCCAGAAAGGAGAGCGGGTCTGGCAGAGAGGGGCCTCTCTGGACTAAGCTGTCATTAAAACCCCTCTGTTCCTTTTGCAGACATGTCTGCTCTGATTTCACTCAGGAAACGAGCTCAAGGGGAGAAGCCTTTGGCTGGAGCTAAAATCGTGGGCTGTACCCACATTACAGCACAGACTGCGGTGAGTGGCTGTTTATTTGGGGCATCTGGGGTGGGAGAGACTATTTTTTCCCCGGGGAAGAAAGCCTCTTAAGTTTCCCAGCCTTGGGCAGTTGGAGGAGGCACCTTCACTTTTCTGGAAACATCTCGGAGAGGTTCTGCTGCCCGCGTTTCCCCAGGGCAATGTTTGCTGGAGCCGATCTCTCATCGGTTCCTCCCTGCCCATTGCATAAGGCTGTGCTTGGGGCCCTGCGCCGTGCTGATGTGCTTGTGCCCGTCACCGCTGCCCCGGGCCTGCCGCTCACCCTGCTGTCTCGCAGGTGCTGATCGAGACACTGTGCGCGCTGGGAGCGCAGTGCCGCTGGTCTGCCTGTAACATCTATTCCACCCAGAACGAAGTGGCGGCTGCCTTGGCAGAAGCTGGTGAGTACAGCTGAGCCCTTCCAACCCCTCCTGGCTCCGTAGCCTTGTCCCAGCCGGCCAGTTCAAGGAATGGTTTGGACCATGTATCTTTTAGGGAGGGATAAACAGGTTTGATCCTGTTGTGAGCTGTGGTTTGATCTCTGCACGGCCCCTTGGCCCT
This sequence comes from Nipponia nippon, assembly GCF_047370975.1. NCBI lineage: Eukaryota > Metazoa > Chordata > Aves > Pelecaniformes > Threskiornithidae > Nipponia > Nipponia nippon. Next base: position 1,893,624 of record NW_028262342.1, read on the forward strand.
GCTGTCTGTGGCTTTCCTGAGTTGGCCAAGCAGGAGAGAGCTCTGCCAAACTCAGCAGATGCCGAGGATGCTCCTCTTCTTCTAGGTGTTGCCGTGTTTGCCTGGAAGGGGGAGTCGGAGGATGACTTCTGGTGGTGCATTGACCGCTGCGTTAACGTAGATGGCTGGCAGGCCAACATGGTAATGAGCCTTCTTCCAGCCCTGCCTTTTCCTCCGTGGAGTGGTCACTGGGTGCTCCTCACCCTTCCCTCCCTCGGGCTGTTCCTGGGAGCCTGCTGGGGCTGCCTGGGCATCCGCTGGCGCTGCAAAGGCCTCTGAGCCCCTGTTAAAGTGGGGGTCCTGCAGAGCGGCAGCTGGCGCTGAGTTGGGGGCCACCGCGGGCGTTGTGGGAGCTGCAGGGACAGAGTCCTGAGTTGGTGCAGCCCGATGGCGTGGGAGCATCTCCCACCAGAGCTGGCAACGAGTTGAGGAACCACGGGACCTCTTTCCCCCCCAGGGTCAGCCCTACGGGAGCTGCCCCAACCGCTCCTCTCTCGCCACAGATCCCATCCACCCTCTCCCAAAGAGCGAGTGGTCTCTGCAGGGGACCTTTCCCTTGCTGAGAGCAGGTGACACCTCTGACTGCCTTGATGCATGGTCCGTGATCGCTAATGATGCGATAGCATGTGTCAGTGGGCTGTGACAGCTCCCGCAGCCTTTCCTCTCAACTGTTTGCTTTCAGGGCATGAATGTTGTGGCGTCCTTCTGATCTCAGCCTGTTTAGTTAGTGCTGCCTGTGGTCACGTTTCCAGGCTGCAGAGCAATAGCAAGGGCAGAAAACCCTGTTAGGATCCATCAGCTCCACACAGTGGGTAAGAAATCCTCTATGTTTTGGAGGAGACCCCGAGTTGCTGGAAAATAAGTGAACCTGGGAGTCCCGGCCCCCAGGCCTCTGCCCAAACAGCCCTCCATCACTGCCTGAAGGTGCTCTCCATCTTTTGCCCCATCCTGTCCCCAGCAAGTGCTTTTCCCAGTGGAAGGCCTGACTGCTCCATGTTCTTCCTTGCCTGTTCTCTAGATCCTGGATGACGGGGGGGATCTGACCCACTGGGTTTATAAGAAATACCCCAGCATATTCAAGAAGATCCGAGGGATTGTGGAGGAGAGCGTGACTGGCGTGCACAGGTAGGAGATTTGGGAATGCTGATCTGGAGATCTCCTGTTGGGTTGCTGCTCTCTGCTCTGACCTGCCTCTGTCCTCTTCCAGGCTGTACCAGCTCTCCAAGGCCGGGAAGCTGTGTGTCCCAGCCATGAACGTGAACGACTCTGTCACCAAACAGAAATTTGATAACCTATATTGCTGCCGGGAATCCATCCTGGATGGGTGAGTCCAACGCTTCTCCCCAGCCGCACTCTCATTCTCTGTCGTGGTTTAACCCCAGGCGGCACCTAAGCACCACACGGCCGCTCGCTCACCTTCCCTGCCCCCGGTGGGATGGAGGAGAGAATAGGAAAAAGAAAAGTAAACCCTGTGGGTTGAGATAAAGACAGTTTAATAGGACAGCAGAGGAAGAGAAAATAATAATGATAATAATGATAAAAGAACATACAAAACAAGTGATGCACAATGCAATTGCTGTCCACCCGCTGACCGATGCCCAGCCCATCCCCCAGCAGTGATTGCTGCCCCCTGGCCCACTCCCCCTAGTTTCTATACAGGGAATGACGCCATAGAGTATGGAATAGCCCTGTGGCCAGTCGGGGCCAGCTGGCCTGGCTGTGCCCCCTCCCAGCTCCTTGTGCACTGAGCAGAGCATGGGACGCTGAAAAGTCCTTGGCCGGTGTAAGCACTGCTTAGCAACAACTAAACCATCAGTGTGTTATCAACATTATTCTCATCCTAAATCCAAAACATGGCACTATATCAGCTACTAGGAAGAAAATTAACTCTATCCCAGCTGAAACCAGGACACTCTCACACCCCTGGGTTTGGCTCCGGCTCCTCTTGAGCAGAGGTTGGGCTCTTTGCTGCTTTGCCCTTGCTGTGTGCTTGCAGGACCTGGTTTTGGGGGCTCTTGCAGCAGAGTGCTGCCCTGTGCCATCAGCGGTGTGCGCTTGACTAATCCCAACACAGGTCTCTCTCTGTCCCCCAGCCTGAAGAGGACCACGGATGTGATGTTTGGAGGGAAGCAAGTGGTGGTTTGTGGTTATGGGGAGGTGAGTTCCCTAAGCGGCAGTCGGTGGAGCTGTGAGTCAGCCTCCCCCCGAGCCGTCCTTCCCCTGAGCTCAGCATCCTGCTTCTCCCCTGTGCAAAAAGCCCTTGATATAGGAATAGATCAAACCCGGTGAGCGATGACCAGGGAAATCTTGCTAGAACCTGCTGGGAGGCTGGAGAACAAGCCTAAGATTCCTCAGTTTGCCTGCAGATTAGGTGGGCCGCAAATACGACAGTTGCTCGGAACACTGGCCTGAATTATAACTACCCATGGGTGCTCCCATCTGCTGTCCCTGGATCGCGTTCAGCATCCAGCCCGGCTGTCACCGAGCCTGTGACAGAGGAGGTGGAGGGGCGAGCTGCATCTCGCTGGTGGGTAATGATCTGGCAGAGGGGAATCGTATCACGAACTTGTCAATGATTCTGCCCTGGAAGAGCACGGAGCCGGGAGCTGACACCTTCCCTCCATCTGTGCACTGTCTGCGGGGGTGTTTATCTTCCCGCGCTGCGAAGGGCCTGGCAGTAGCTGCAAATGCTCTTCCCGGCAGGAACGCTCTTACTAATTTATTTAGACACCAGCGGAGCCCAGCTCTGCTCGACCAAGAGGCTGCGCTGGCTCTCGCCCAGGCGCTCCGGGGTGGCGTCGGATTCTCCAGCCATGAGTTGTGCTGGGAGTTGTAGTCTTCAGGGCCTGTCCTGAGTTTTCCTGGACTTCTTCAAAACAAGGGAGTCCTTCTACCCTCACTGTTTTCCGCTTTGGATGTGGGTTGGAGTCCCAGTTTGCCCTGCCTGGCTGTTTTCATTAGACTTGAGGTCGGAGCTGGGTGATAAGTGAGGGTGTCTCTGGAGATGTGTCTTACCCGGCAGCATCTTGCTGGTCAGAAAACAGGGCTGAGCATGGGTACGTGCAGATTAGCCAGATGTTAGCGTGGGTAAGTGGCGCGGAGAGCCAGACTTCAGTTTAATTTTGTAGTGAGGAGAGGGATAGAGTCGGAGCCACCGTTAGAGGCGTTCTGCTCTCCCCCACGCTGATGGGGGGGATCTGTCCCCTGATCGGTGCAGGACAGCTCTGAATGCCAAAGAAACCCTTTGATTTAAAGGCAAGTGGGGGAAGTGCCTGCTCATCCAGACTGGCTTTAATCTCCTCTTGGAGGAGAGCTCAGAAGGGCTCCTGCGATGCTGGGGGCTGCGCAGGCTGCGAGCGTGTTGGTTTTGGAAAGCTCCTGCCAGCTGGTGGCCGTGCTGGAGGGCTGGTGGCCTTGGAGGGGGAGCTGGGCTGGTAGCAGAGGTGCCGCTCGCCAGGTACATCGCTGAGCTGCTCCTGGCATCAGGCAGATGGCCGGGATGAGAATCTCCCAGCCTGGGATGCGCTCGGGCTGTTTTAGGGAAGGGATCGTAGCGCTCGGCACATCCCGTGTTCAGCTTCATGCTGATGCTTTGCCTCGGCAGGTTGGCAAAGGATGCTGCGCCGCTCTGAAAGCCTTGGGAGCAATCGTCTACGTCACAGAGATCGACCCCATCTGCGCTCTCCAAGCATGGTAAGATGTTACGTGCTGCTTGTGACCATCTCTTCCTCTGCTCTCCGGCCTCCTTTAAACCAGGACAGAGGCTGCAACAGAGCCAGATCTGTGGCTCGTCTCGGAGAGTATATATCTTGTTGGGTTGTGATGGGGAAGGGCTGGGACAGCTTTCAGGGCTGTGGGGTTGGCACCTGCGCCAGCTGGCTTGGGAAGCCTGCTCGAGGGTTCGTGCAGGGCTGGCTGAATGCTCCACATGTCCCCCGGCTCCTCCACCGTTTGTGAGAGCAGGTTTGACACTGCGTCCTTTGCACAGCCCTTCCTCTTGCATCTGGTGTCCCTGGGGGCGTGGAAGGATGGCCTGGCTGCTGTGCGAGCAATTTGGAGCTGCTGCAGCAATACAGCGCTGAGATCCCTCCTGGCCTGGGGCAGAGAGGGAACAGGCTTCTCCTCCTCCTCATAGTCCCTCTCCCCCTTTTTTTGCCAGCATGGATGGATTTCGGGTGGTGAAGCTGAGTGAAGTAATCCGTCAGGTGGATGTCGTCATCACCTGCACAGGTAGGGGTGGAGAAGGTCATGGGTGAGCCTTGGAGCAGTCATTCCCAAGCAGGTGTCTCGAGGGCTCTGGGGGAGCTGGGGATGGAGGAGGCTGCTGATTTTACAAGAGCAATAGCTGCGCTCTGGCAAGAGCTTTTCCTCCTACCCTGCCAGTCTGCTATTTGGCCACAGTCTTCCTCAGCCCCTGGGAGGAAGGACATCCCAACCATGTGTCCCCAGATGTATTTTGGGATCTCCTAGAGCCTGGTTAATTCGTGGGACCAAAGATCAGCACTCATCCCATGTGTTTCTCTTTTGTCATAGCCAGGAGGGCTCTCATTCTGGTTGAAATTCATCTGATGTTGCCCCAAGCTGAGCTTCTCTGACCCAAGTGCAGGGAAGGAGAAATCAGAGGGTTTATATTTCCACTGCCTTGGGTTCATCTGTGCCCTCTCTGCAGGAAACAAGAACGTCGTGACCAGAGAACACCTGGATCGGATGAAGAACAGCTGCATCGTATGCAACATGGGCCACTCCAACACCGAGATCGATGTGGTGAGTCTGCCTGCGGCCTCGACAGCCACGTCCGCCCCGCCGTCCTCCCACGCTGACTCCAGCCTCTTCCTCCTGCTCTTGCAGACCAGCCTCCGGACCCCGGAGCTGACCTGGGAGCGGGTCCGCTCCCAAGTGGACCATGTCATCTGGCCGGACGGGAAGCGGGTGGTGCTGCTGGCCGAGGTGCGCCGAAAGCTGTGCCGGGACGTTGCTTTGGGCCTCTGTTGGGAAATCGCTGCGTGCCAGAGTTTGTAACAGATTTAACCAGGTGGAAAGGTGCTGGGACACTTCGTACCTAGGAGGAGGTTCAGAGCTCAGGAAAGGGTTTCCTGATGTATTGTATTTTTTTTATTTTCCTTTTCTTGAGGCAGGGGAGGTATCGTGTACCACATGCAGCCACAGAGGTGCCATCTGGCTCTTTCGAGCCGGGAGCCATTCCTATCAGCCAAACGCCGTCTGCTTCTGGCTCTGGCAGGGTTTCCCACGCAGCAAACCGGCTGGGTGTCTCCTCTTCCCACTTAAGCTCTCCTGGCAGTAGGAGGGACTGGCTCTTTCTAGGGACCGCAAAAATCTCCCTCCCTTAAAGCTGAGGGTTAGGGTGGAAACTGAGACAGAGTTTGAACACTCTGGTCCCACAGGTGGCCCTTGAACCACTGTGCTGTGGCTGCCCCCTGCCCCAGGGAGGGGGTAGAGGTGAATCCTCTCTCGAGACCTGATTCGATTTGGCTTTGGGGGCAAGTTCAGTTCTCTGCAAACTCCTCCTGCTGTCTCCTAGGGCCGTCTTCTCAATCTGAGCTGCTCCACAGTTCCCACCTTCGTTCTCTCCATCACAGCCACCACTCAGGTCCGTACGCTGCAGGGCCGGGGTGCGAGGGGTGGGGGATGCTCTGGGGCCTTGCACGAGCCTCGGGGTGGGGAGGGTTTGGAAGAGGTTGGGAACACGCAGTCGGCTGGGTCCTTGGGATGGCACTGGTGCCAGAGATACTGTAGCCACCACATCTTGGCTGGGATGCGGTTAATGATGGTGTGAACTTACTGCTTTGGTTACAGCTGGGAGAGAGCTTTTAAATGAGCCAGGCTTTGTGGCAGAGCTCCTGCTGTGCTGGAAGCCACTGGAGAGCTCCCCTAGCACAGGCTTAAGCTTACCTCAAAGCAAGGCTTTGCTGTGTCTTTGGACTCTTGATTTCTACATCACTAAAAAAAAAAAAACAAACCCTGGGATGAGTTTTGGGCATCTGGAGGCCCGCGGTTAAAACGCTCCCCAGCATCAGTGCCGGCTCAGCTGGGCGGACGTGGCTTGTGTGTCGCACTGTTTGTTGTGACTCTGCCTTTGCAAAGAAAACTAGGATTAAATTTGGCTCTGCTCTGAGATCTACAGTCGGCGCTGGGCTGCAGGAGCAGTGGAGGAAATTCCCCACGCTAATGGTGGGGAATTTCCTTTTCCTCACACCCGTCCGTCCAAACCGACGGGGACCGGGGCCGTGTTTTGACCTGGCTCTCAGCTGCGTGACCTGGCACTTGAGGGAGATGCAGTTTTATTTCTGCTGAAGGAGTGGCCCTGGTTTTTGGAGTGATGCTGCCAGTTTAAATTGAGCAATCCCTTCATTTCCGCATGACGGTGGCTTAAGAGAATTAGAGCTGCTCCCCTCTCTCCATCCTCCTGTTCTGGTTTTCCCTGGGGCATTAAGCCCAGATGCTGCAAACAAGCTGGGTGGCATCTCATCTCTCTGGTCCCCCCCCAGCATTCGTGGGATCATGGGGACCCAGAGAGGGACGTACCCTTAGGTGGAAGCCTTTCCTTCAAGGCATTTTGGAAATGCTTGCCCCCTCCCTCAGGCTCCCAAACCCTTATCTCTGCTGCTCAGAGCTTTGTGCCGTTGTGGGTGTTCAGCGCCGCCCGGCTTGGTGGCCGTCCCTGACTGTCCCCGGGCTGTCCCCTCTGATCTCTGCAGGCTCTGGCTCTGATTGAGCTCTACAACGCTCCCGAGGGCCGTTACAAACAGGACGTGTACCTGCTGCCGAAGAAGATGGGTGAGTGAAGGGAGCCCGGGCTGACTTAGCCCCCGGGATGCTGTGGGCCCGCAGTTTTGGATGTAAGGAAAAACTCAAACGTGGGCTGGACAGATCTTCAGGGAGAGGAGGAGTTCAGGGAAGCCAGCAGAGGCAGCAACCTTAAAACACTTGCAAGCTGTTAGATTTATTTTCCTTAATGTTCTGCAGCGTGGCAGGCGTTCTTTATCCTGCAGACTTCTTTCTCCGAGGCTTTTTGTGCAACCCCTGTGCCTTTTGGTGCACATCCAGCCCTGCTCAGCACCAGGGCTTGGGCTCAGCTCTGCCGTAGGCTTACCTGACAGTGAATCCGTGGTGCTAGATAGCAAGGATGCCTAGCCAGACCCAGCGTGGTGCCCTGGCCCTTTTGGTGCCGTATGATGAGCCGGTACATCATCTCCCCGGCAGCGCAGTGGGGGACTTGCACCCCCTGATCCCTTCTTTCCTCTCCCCCTTCCCAGATGAGTACGTCGCCAGCTTGCATCTGCCTTCATTCGATGCCCACCTGACAGAACTGACGGATGATCAGGCGAAATACCTGGGACTCAACAAAAATGGGCCTTTTAAACCCAATTACTACAGGTCAGTGCTGGCTGGGGCAGGGAGCCGCTGTCTCCCCACCCAGTGGGTGCTGTTGGGGGCATGTCCTTGCACTGGGACAGCATCAGCTCCCCAGAGCTGTGTCCCCAAGCACCCGCAGCCTCACTGTCCCCTCCCTTCTCTTCTAGATACTGACGGACCATATCCATGAAGGACCAGACCACACAAGGCAACATTAGAGAGATTATTTTTAAATATCATTTTATTTTGGTTTACCTTTTCCTTTTTTTAAAAAACCAACGGAGAAACCTGTTTTTACATTTATCAGTGTGATTTTAAGGTCACTTTTTATTTTTCCCCCCCTCAGTTTCACCCTTTTACGTGATCACATCTCTGTCTGATCTTGGCAGACAACCTGGGATTCGCTTCTTGCTTTCATGTGGCTGAAGCCGCTGGTGGCTCCCAGCCCTGGCTCCCGGAGAGGCTTTCCCTTTCCTGATGTGCCAAGGGCAGTTCATTCCTGCAGCGATGGGTTTTTTTTTGGGTTTTTTTTGTCTTTTTTTCCACCTTTCCAGCCCACGTTAGTCTCGGCCGGGATCCCTGCAGATATGGAGATGCTGTTCTACCTTATCTTACTTTTCTTTCTTTGTGTGGATTATCTGCAACTTCTAAATTGCCTTAAAGAGCCCAGTTTTAGCTGCTAGATCAATGCTCCTAGCCCTGCTTGGGAGCAGAGTGGCGCCTGCTGGCCACCTCGCGAATAGGTGACTGGCCCCAAGCCCGCCCAAGGTCCCTGCGCTGAGGTGGTCCAGGTTTGGTGGCCGCTGGCCCAGGTTTGGTGGCCGGCTGGATACGGGGGAGTTCACTGTTTCAGGGTGCTAATCTGAATTTGGACGGGGGTCGCTTACCCAGCATTATCCTCATCTCTCCTAGGTTTTTTTAGCCAAACTGCACCTTAATTGAGTTAAAAACGGTTTTTGTTTGTTTGTTTATTTGTTTGTTTTTCCCTCTTTTCCTTTTTGATCCTTAAAGAGATGTTTTAAAGCGGGGGGAAGCATCAGCGATGCAGCTACCTACCGAGTCCGGGTGCTCGCTGCGTCCGAGCAGCCCCATCTCCCACCGAGAAGCGCGGGGTGGTTTTAAGGGTGTCTGGGGTCTTTTTTTTGGGGGGTGATTCACTTTTTGTTTTGAGACGGACGCAGGGCTGAGCCTTCCCTGTGCCCCAGCCCGTGCCCTCTGTGCCCCAGCCCCCTGCGCAAAGCCCTCGGCTCCCCGTCGCTACCCCAGCCCTCGAGCTGGGCTTTCTCAGCTCTTCCCTGCCCTCTCGCAGCGCGTTTCAGCCGCTCTCATCGCCTCCTTCATCCCCTTCCCCATCCTCGGTGGTGACATCTTTCTCTTTTTCCATCTCTTGCAGCTTGTCCCAGGACAGGGGGAAGCTCTTTGCAACCCAGTGAGGTTTCTCTTGCCTTTTTTATCCTCCTCGCAATGTCTTTTTTTTTTTTTTTCCCCCCCCCAGCCAAGGCCAGAGCATGGAGGGAAGGAGGACGCACCCCCCGCCACCTGCATCTCCCGGTACACGGATAATGGAGATGCTGTGGTACCCGTGACTGGGGCTGCTCCTTCACCTCCGGGCACCCCGTCCCTTTTTCGTGCTGCCTGGCTGGGTCCCTCCCTGCGGCTTTGCAGGATTGGGGGTGCCGCTGCTTCCCCGGGGAGTGCAAAGCTCCTTCGTGGGGACGGGAGGAAGATGGGAGGGATGCTTGTGGCTTTGTTCACCATCTTTTCCCCCTCCGCCTCCTTCTCCTTTGACTATTCCTCCTTCTCCCCCTGCCCCGTCTCCTTCTGGAGTGTCACTGGGTCGCTCGCTCTCCCTCCCCGTATATTTTTGGGGATCACCTGCCTTGCAGGGTCCCCTCCACCATCCCTCAAACTCCAGGGGGGGCTCAGTGAGCCGGGATGAGCGTCTGTGGGGACGGAGCGAGAGCGTCCCCCCCCTTCCCCGTGAGGGGACCCAGGCCGGGGACCCCTGTGCTTGGGGGTGACAGTCCCCCCGTCCCCATCCACGTTCGGGTCGAACCTCGGTGTAAGGGCTCCAGCTCTCTATAAGCCATGTCGCGGGGAGGGGGGAGCCCGGGGATGGCGGTGGCAATGTCGGGCCGGGAGGGAGAGGTTTATTTTGTATATGAATGATTTTTAATGAATGCAATATTAATCCTTGCAGATGAGCAATAAATCATTAAAGTCTAATTAAACTATTAGGAAAAACGAAGCGCTTTGGCTTGTGGGCAGTTTTATTTGGAAGAAGGAGGGAAGGCAAGCCTTGGGGGGCGCTGAGTTGGGTCTGAGCCCAGGGCTTGGGCTGGGATCTGCCTTTGGCCACTGGGGATGGGCTTTGGCTCCCACCAGGACGCCCCGAGCAGCTCCAGGGTGCTGCATTTTGGGGGTCTGACCCCCTCTAAGCCCTTCTGGGCCCTTTCACTTGGGGTTTAAACTCTATCAGATGCCTCTGAGCCCTCTCACACCCCCTCTCTTTGGGGTCTGAGCCCCCCCCCAAGCCCCTTGGTTTGAAGATTGGCTTGTTGTAGGCCCCTCGGTTTGGGGTCTGCACCTCCCCCCCACCCCAGCCCTGCCCCTTCCTGCCACTCCCAACATGGCGGCCCCAAGCGGCCGGGCCCCGCCTCCCCGGGCCAGGGAGGGCGGAAGTGCCGCTCCCAACATGGCTGAGGCCGGCGCCGTGCCACACCTAAGATGGCCGCGCGGGGGCGGAGCTCGCCGCCCCACCGGCTGCCGCGCCGGCCGTGGCCACCGGGGGCGGGCGGCGCCAGGCAGTGACGCGGCCGCCGCGGCGGGGCCGGCGGGCAGGAGCCGCATCGCAGCGGCCCGAAGGGCCAGAACCACCACCACGACCCCCCCCCGGTGCCACTCCCAACATGGCGGCGGCGCTGCCCCGGCTCTCCCTGCCGCTCCCGCGAGAGGTGGGGGTGAGTCCTCGCGAGAGCTCGGCGCGGCGGAGGGCGGCCGACATGGAGCCGGGCGGCGGCGGCGGCCTTGGGGGCTCGGGGCCGCTCCCGGGCAACAACAAGGCCCGCGGCGGGGCGGCTCTGCCCGGCAAGGCCCGCGACCTGGGCCGCCCGCCGCGCAAGGACTCCGAGGTCAGCGCCGCTGCCGCCGGGCCCGGCTCTGCGGGGAGGGGGGCGGCCTTCCCGGGCGGGGCGGGCTGGGCCGCGTCGTCCTCCCCGCCGTGGGCCCGGGGCCTGCCCGTGCGGTACCGGTACCCGCGGGCTCCGCAGATCCGCGCCGTGCTTCCCGCCGTGCTTGGGCTCCGCCTTCCCCCGGGCCGGTCCCGGCCCAGCCGCTCCCCCCCCACCGGAGCCGGTGCTTCGGTACCGGTTCCCCTGCGGTGCAAAGCCTGGGCCTGGCGCGGCAGCGCCGGGGCAGTGCGGGCCGGCAGCAGCTCTGTGGAGCGGAGAGGCCGCTCTCTGCCAGGCCGGCTTGGTACCGGCTCTGCCCAGAGCCCGCTTGGGTCGGTACCGGGCTCGGGTCGGTGCCGGTTTCCCGTTCATCCATCTCTTCCCCAAGCCTGGGGCGGTTTGACTGATCTGGGGCATGAGGGTGGCTCGGTCCTGGGTCCCTAAATGGGCCTGGCAGTGGCCACCCTCCTTCCAGGGCTGCTCTGGGCTCTCACCGCCCCGGCCGGGGGCTTCTCCCCAGCTCTGGGGTCGGCGGTGGCCGCGGTTGGGTTGTCGGGTCCCGGTGCGTCGGGTCGGTCCTGCTGCGGCGCTCAGGCCAGGCACGGCTTTGGCAAGAGGTGCCCGACTCCTCCAAGGAGCCACCGAGGTCCTGGCGGGGACCCCTGAGCCATGGGGGATCAGGAGGGTTGCGTGGGACTGATTTATCCCACGGCTTTTCCATCGTCTGCCCCCAAATCCGGTTTCATTCCTGGGGATGGCTCCAGAGCCATCCACTTCCACAGGTGTCCTCACCGGGGTGGGGGGTGCTCCCCGAAACGGTGGGAGAGGGCCGCGAGGAGGTCGGCCTGAGCCGCGGGTGCCGGGGAACGGCTCCCAGCCCCGCAGAGCAGCACAGACCCAGCACCCTTCGTGGAGCCGGCGGGTTGGATCTGCCCCTCGCTCGGGAGTGGGTGCCCTGCAATTCAGGAGGGTTTTGCTGTGGGTCGATGGCTTCCTTAAAGAGAGCAGATGTTTTGTGCTCTAAGGCTTCTCCTGGATGTTTTTCCAGCCTCACCAAAGCTGCCTGGAATGGTTTCATTCTCACTGTTCACATCTGGCACCCCTCCAGTTGGGGATAGCCCAAATTATCACACATCTGTGCAAAACGACCGAGCTCTGAGAGCTCCCTGGTCCCACATAACCCACTCCCCACCCTGACATTAAACACGCCCCGTCTCTTGCTTTATTTTTTGGCCTTTTGGGGCTCCCGGAGTGTTTTAGAGGTGGTGCAGTGGCAGGGGCTGCCCACCAGAGAAGCGCAGCGTGGCTCAATGCGGCGGAGCTGGGATGGAGATGCAGGAGGTGGGTAGGAGTTGCCTTGGTAACGTTTACGCTGCTGCGGGTACATTTTGGTCTCTTAAACAGAAAATACAGTCCTGGATTCGCAGGAGGATGAGGTGAATTGTGAATGTCTTGGGGATTTTGGTTTTCTTGAGAAACGCTGTAATGTAATTGAATTCTTCCTCTGCTTTCAGGGCTATTCGGAGTCCCCAGACCTGGAGTTTGAATATGCAGATACTGACAAATGGGCAGCAGAGCTCTCTGGTAAGGAACTCGTCTTGATGGATCGATTAATCAGCCGTGGTTTTCTTTCTTGGTAGTGATTAAAGGAGCTCTGTCAACTCCAGCACCACTCTGTTATTGTCTTTAAACACCTTATTCATGTTAAACGGGAAGTGATATCGTGTAATTAATTTTTTTAGCCTTATGCTGGGTGTGGTTTTTGCATTTCCCTCGTCTTGGATAAAACTGCAATTAACGTGGCCAAGTTGCAGCTTTCTCCAGCGGTTCGGTGCAGGTTGTTGGAGATTTTCCTCTGTGCTCTTTCGGCAGAGCTGTACAGCTACACGGAAGGGCCGGAGTTCCTGCTCAACCGCAAGTGCTTTGAGGAGGACTTCAGGATCCACGGTAAGACCCTTCTCTTGGACCTCTCGCCACTCCGGGGAGGGACAGGGATCTCCCGAAGCAGACATGGGGATTGATGCGTTAATGCTGCGTCAGAAAGCTCGAGCACTGGCAATTTTCATGCGGTTTGTACTGGAGGCCTCATTAGTGTGCGTGGGCAGGCCCTGGAGCGCAGCTCGCTGCCTCCAGCGCGTTCAGTGTTTGCTGATGTCGATCTCCGAGGTGGTTCATCGGCGCCTGGACGGCTGTGCTGGAACATACTGGCAGCAGCAAGAGCATCCAGCTCATTTCCCATCAGCTGCCAGTGCCGGTTCAGATGGATGTGATTCATCTAGCCGTCTGATGGAAGGCAGGAGACGGTCTGTCGGGGCCAGTCACGCATGCCTGGGTGTCCCTCCCAGGAGCACAGTGTTCCCTGGGGCAGCCCTGTTTTCCGTCACGCTCAATCCTTTCGAGCTGTTCCTGCAACGTTTGTGTCCAGGGCAGGCAGAGGTGCCCGTGCCCTCAGCCTTCCCTGCTTTGGCTTTGCAGTACGGGACAAGAAATGGACCGAGCTGGACAAGAACCAGCACCGCACTCACGCCATGCGGCTTCTCGACGGGCTGGAGGTCACCGCGCGGGAGAAGAGGCTGAGGGTTGCCCGAGCCATCCTTTACGTTGCCCAAGGTGATGCCAGGCCTCTGCCCGCTTAGTTTCCCTATTGCTAAATCTGAGTAATGGATTGGAAGCTATGACTTTAAAATATTTAAAATCATTTTCTTTCCTTGCATTTTTGATTTCACCTGGGATGTCTGGAGGGAAGCTAATTCTTGTGGGAGCCAGACAGTTTATAGGATTTTGGTCCAAAATTTAGCTGACTTCCCCCTGCTATCCTGGCTCTGCCAGGCCTGGGCTGCGTTAGCCACAGGAGGGCAGTTCCGTCCTCTGCATCTGACTTTTTGCCTTAAAATTAAGCCTGTGTTCTTCTTTCCCCCTGCAAAGTGCTCTGGCGGTGTGGGAGGGCCTCGGGATCCCTGCGGAGGTGGGATCCAGCGAGGGTATCGTTGCAGGCACGTTTGGGGAGTGCGGCTCCGAGGCCGAGGTGCAGGCTTGGATGAGGTATAACATCTTCCTCTTGCTGGAAGTGGGGACGTTCAACGCTTTAGTGGAGCTGCTGAACATGGAGATTGAGTGAGTACTGGGGGAAAGCACTTCAGAAATGGCTCAGGAGCTCCTTGGCAGGGGTTTATCCAGTTTGTGGCAGTCCCATTCCTGGTCTGTCTATCCCTAATCTGATTCCTGCAGCCACCGGAATGACTCCCATTGTCCTGGGTGGATATGTAATGTAGGATTATACCTGATTTATACAGAAATTCGCTATGAGCCATGCTGTCCGGCAGCAAATAGAGATGGCTCTGTTCCTCCTCCTTCGATTGCACTGTGAACAGAGAAATCGTTGCAGCAATATCTATTCCAGGGTTTGGCTCTGGCATGCGGGTTGTTCGTGGCAGAGTTAGAACATCTCCCAAGGCCCCTCTGAGGCTGTTTTCCCTCCGCAGTAACAGCGCGGCTTGCAGCAGTGCCGTGAGGAAGCCGGCCATCTCCCTGGCTGACAGCACGGACCTGAGGTACGGAGCAGGGCTTGGGAGGAGGCGATGCTCTGGGGGTGAGAGGGGGACCCCGTGTTTGCTGGTTTCTTTGGTGGGCTGAGGGAGGCCAGCAGGCACCGGAGGGTGTCCCAGGGCTGTCCCAGCTTCTGCCCCGGCTCCGTGAGCATCCTTAGGTGCTCTTGGGTCTGCTCAGCCAGTAAATGTCCCCTGTGCTCAGCCTGCGCAGCAGGCACGTGGCTTCTCGGGGACATGAAAGCAGTGAAGTACAGGAAAGTGATTTTTATTTCTTTTTTTCCCCCTGCTTTGACCTGGAGAGACTTTTTTCCCCCAGTGCCAGGGGATTCAGCCTCCCCCAGAGCCCTGGGTGCCGGTGGTGCCTCCATAACTCATCCCAACCTCCGGTGATTCACCTGACCTTTTGCTTTTTGCAGGGTGCTGCTGAACATCATGTACCTGATCGTGGAGACTGTTCGACAGGAGGCTGAGGGGGACAAGCCCGAGTGGAAGAGCATGAGACAAACCTTCCGAGCCGAGCTGGGTGAGGACCAGGCGCTTGGGGGTTGATGGGATAGAAGTTTCCAGGGCTGAAGAGCAAGAGAGTGAGGTGGGGTTTGGCTCTAGGCCTCGGTTAATAGGGACTGGCAGCACTGGGTTGGTTTCTGCTAGGCTGAACCTTGCTGGTGGGGCAAAGGGGGATGAGCAGAGGAAGCCAGCCAGCCTTTTCTGCTGTCTGCGTGCTCTCTCCCTGGGGAAAAAAATTGGAATATTGAGGCTGTCGTTTCCTCTCAACACAGAGGTAAGAAATTACGGAGGTTACAAAGTCTTGGAAAGTAAGAGAGGAGCTGTCTGAGGTGAGATGAGGATCTCAGAGATGGGGGTGCCAGACCGCAGAGGCTGTGGGAGGGTGAAGGGGCTGGTGGTGCTGGCGGTGAGGACAGGGACGAGGAATGCCTGGCTATTGCTGCCATGTGGTTCCAGGAGCCCCCCTGTACAACAACGAGCCCTTCTCCGTCATGCTCTTTGGGATGGTGACCAAATTCTGCAGCGGCCATGCTCCACACTTCCCCATGAAGAAGGTGCTGCTCTTGCTCTGGAAAACTGTGCTGGTAAGGAGAGGCTGTGGGGTGTGCCAACGCACGTCTTGTGGTTTGACGTTCGGCAGAGGAAGGAAGTTCTGCCCTCTGAGCTGGCTGTAATTGCTCCATCCTCTTTCTCTGGGGTTCAGCTGAGTAGTTTGCACCCTATGAAAGCCACGTCCAGGTTTCACCCCATAGGGGAGCATGGGATATTGGTGTCTGGAGCTGGACACCAAGGACGGACCCAAAGCAAGGTCCCTGGCTGGGGTCTGCATGAAAGAAAATGCCCAGATGCTTCAGTTGTGGATGCCTGAACCCCCTCCTGTCCCTTCTGCCTGTCACAATGACGAGAGCAGCGTGGGGACGGGCACCTCTTGGTTTACACCCTGGGGAGGGATTTGGGACACGTGGAGAGTGGATTTGGGGAGGGCAGGTGGAGAAGCCCCTGGTGCCGTGTGTCGAGGAGCCCCCCGTGCTCAGGGTGCCGTGCTCTCCCTTGCAGTGCACCCTGGGGGGCTTTGAGGAGCTCCAGAGCATGAAGGCAGAGAAGCGGGAGATCCTGGGCCTCCCGCCGCTCCCGGAGGACAGCATTAAAGTGATCCGCAACATGCGAGCTGCCTCCCCGCCCGCATCCGCCTCCGATCTGATCGAGCAGCAGCAGAAGCGAGGCCGGCGGGAGCACAAGGTGAGGCCGGCGCAGGGAGCTGGGGACGGTGACATTAAGGAGGGGATGGCTGGGGTCTGGGCACTGACCTTGGAGCAGCTTGTCCCCAGGATGTTCACCTGCCCGCTCTTCTCTCTCCAGGCCCTGATTAAGCAGGATAACCTCGATGCCTTTAATGAGCGAGACCCTTACAAAGCTGATGACTCCCGTGAGGAAGAGGAGGAAAATGATGATGACAACAGCCTGGAGGGAGAGACCTTCCCCCTCGAACGGGATGAAGTGATGCCTCCCCCCATTCAGCATCCCCCCAGCGACCGCATCACCTGCCCCAAGGGGCTGCCTTGGGCCCCCAAGGTCCGGTGAGTCCCTGGGGCTGACCTTGGGCCAGGCTGTGGGGAGAGCTGGAGCCGACTGAGGAAAACGGAGGCTGTTAAATATTGAGAACTTCAGCAGGGGTGCGGGGAAGATGGAGTGGTCGATCTGATGGTTGCTTTGGTGGCTGTTCTCTCGGTGGAGTGGGCTCAGCACCATCTCCTTTATCTGACCGCGAGGCTTTTCCTGACACCCTGTGCCTGGGGCTGTGATGTACCCGGGTGGACAGGAAGATGCGACTCTTCCCCTTGTCCCTTTGCTGCAGAGAGAAGGACATTGAGATGTTCCTGGAGTCCAGCCGCAGCAAGTTCATCGGCTACACCCTGGGCAGGTGGGTTCCCACAGAGCGGGGCTGCCGATCTGGGGGGGGGATTGTGGTAGAGGCTGCTAGTGTGGGGGCTGCCGTTGCCCTCCTCTTGGCAGCAGAGAAGTCCTGAGCTTGCTGGCTTCTTCTCAGGGTGGTGGTCTCTGACCTGCTCGTGGGGGCGGCTGAGGTTTGCTCCTGCCTCCCCCCAGCCTGGCTCTTTCCCTTCTCTCTAGTGACACCAACACGGTGGTGGGCTTGCCCAGGCCCATCCACGAGAGCATCCGAACCCTGAAGCTGGTGAGTATGTTGATGTTGCGGGGGGTTGTTCAGCCTGGAGAAGAGAAGGCTGCGGGGAGGCCTTATGGCGGCCTTTCAAGTACTTAAAGGGGGCTGATAAGGAAGATGGGGACAGACTTTTTAGCAGGGCCGGTAGCGATAGGACAAGGGGTGATGGTTTTAACTAAAAGAGGGGAGATTCAGAGTAGATATAAGGAAGAAATTTTTTACAATGAGGGTGGTGAAGCACTGGAAGGGGTTGCCCAGAGAGGTGGGAGATGCCCCATCCTTGGAAGCATTCAAGGCCAGGCTGGATGGGGCTCTGAGCAACCTGAGCTGGTTGTAGATGTCTCTGCCCATGGCGGGGGGATGGACTGGATGGCCTGGAAAGGTCCCCTCCATCCCAAAGCGTTCTGTGATTCTATTCTATGATTCTATTCTATGAATTCCCCCAGCCCCTTCCCCATCCCCCTGCAGCGATCGCAGGTCAGGGCCGGTGGTGTTTTGCTGACCCCTCTCCCACTTGCCCAGCCCTGTGATGGGAGCAGCCTTAAGTTTCCATCCCATCCGTGGTCTCCCAGTTCTGGCTGAGCCCCTTTCCTCACTGGTTTCATCCCTTTCTTACTGGGGTTGTCCCAGAGGTGAGGCCAGCAGCCACCACCCCGCCCATCAACATTGGTCACCGCTGGGACAGGAATAACAGGGAGGGACTTAAAAAGATGATGGGACCAGGCTGGGGCTGGTGGCATCGATGTGGGGGGGGGCTGTGGGGTGAACCCCCACGCTCTCCCCGTGCAGCACAAGTACACGTCGATCGCGGAGGTGCAAGTGCACATGGAGGACGAGTACCTGCGCTCCCCGCTCTCCGGGGTGAGTGTGGGGATGGGGATGGGATGAAGTTCCCAAGCTGGGGCACTCAGTCTTTTGGCTGTCGACGGAGCTGGGGGTTTGCTCCGCTGGGGAGGGAGGAGCGATTTCTCTGGGGCAGAGGGTGGGGTGGGCGGAGAGGCCTCGGGCAGGAGCCGGGGGTA
Organism: Nipponia nippon; assembly: GCF_047370975.1. Taxonomy (NCBI): domain Eukaryota; kingdom Metazoa; phylum Chordata; class Aves; order Pelecaniformes; family Threskiornithidae; genus Nipponia; species Nipponia nippon. The sequence continues at coordinate 1,911,466 of NW_028262342.1, forward strand.
TCCTGCCCTTGGGGTCGGAGAGCCTGGGGCTGAGCCAGGCCCACGGTGCTGGTGGCAGCTCCTGGTAGGAGGTTTTCTGGTCTCTCCTGGCACCAGGGGGAAGAAGAAGTGGAGCAAGTCCCTGCGGAGATCCTGTACCAGGGCCTTCTGCCAAGCCTGCCGCAGTACATGGTGAGGTGGGGAGCACTGGGGGTCCCCTGGGCTCTGCTCTGTCCTCCTGGAGCTGATCTGGGGGTGCCTTGTCCCGGGGCCTCCCTCTGCTGCTCCATCCCTTTCCAATGATGCCCCCAGGTTTTCTTCCCTCCCTGCATAAACGTCCCTGTTACTCCCTCCTGGGGTGGGGAGAGGAGCCTGTGGCCAGTCCCCCCGCTCCCATCCCCTTTTCCATCTCTGCCTTCTCCCCAGATTGCTCTGCTGAAGATCCTCCTTGCTGCAGCCCCCACCTCCAAAGCCAAGACGGACTCCATCAACATCCTGGCAGACGTCTTGCCGGAGGAGATGCCGTGAGTGACCGTGGAGGGCGAGCAGAGGTGCTGGGGGGTGCTGGGAAGGGAAGCGGGGACGGGAGGGAGCTGGGCAGGGTGGTGTGGTTTGGGCTGGGGCTGTGCTGAGGCCTCCTGGGTGATCTTGACCGTCTTCTGCTCGGTGGTGTGCCAGGAATTGTGCGTTGGTGCAGGAGCTGGCTGCAGGTGGCTGCTGGGAGCCCAGGGGATGGCAGGACTGTCCGCCGACGCCTCCGGGGCTAGCCGGGTGCGGACAGTGCCCCAGCCCAAGGATCCCTCTGTGTCCCCCAGGACCACAGTGCTGCAGAGCATGAAGCTGGGGGTCGATGTCAATCGGCACAAGGAGATCATCGTCAAAGCCATTTCTGCTGTGCTGCTCCTCCTGCTCAAGCACTTCAAGCTGAATCACATCTACCAGGTGAGGTGGGCCGGGGTCCGGCCGCCCTGCGCGGGGCTTTGGGGATGGGCAGGACCCAGGATGAGTCCCCGTTCACCCGCCTTTCTCCCCAGTTTGAGTACATGGCCCAGCATCTGGTCTTCGCCAACTGCATCCCACTCATCCTGAAGTTCTTCAACCAGAACATCATGTCCTACATCACTGCCAAGAACAGGTAGTGGAGGGGGCTGCCCACCCGCATCCCTGCCGGGTTTTTGGAGGGGGTCCCTGCGTGCTTTGCCCCTCCGTGATCCCTCCCCAGCCATGGATCCGGCACAGGGAGACCCAGGGAAGTGCCTGCTGCAGCTTATTGGTGGGTGGGAGGTGTGGGGCTGTGTTGCCCCCAGGCCAGGTAGGATCTGGGGGAGCAGCACGACACCCCCTCTCCTTCTGCAGCATTTCCGTCCTGGACTACCCGTACTGCGTGGTGCACGAGCTGCCGGAGCTGACGGCAGAGAGCCTGGTGAGTCGCTCCCTTCTCTGCCAGGTCCTGGCGCCCCAGGGTGCTCCCCAAAGGGTTTCATGGGTGCAGGGAGGCAGCAGGGCGCCAGCACCCAGCCCTAGCACCCTCAGCACTCCTGCGCTTGGCCCCAGCACTGCTGGGGTTTCGATGGGTGGCTGTCAGACATCTCCTACCTGCGTGCTGTGCTCTGCCCCTTTGGGCAAGGGTCCTCAGACCAGAACAGCCTCTCCTCATCCCCGCTCCCATCTCTTGCCTGACCCCTGCCTCTGCTTTCCCGCAGGAAGCCGGAGACAACAACCAGTTTTGCTGGAGGAACCTCTTCTCCTGCATAAACCTCCTGCGCATCCTGAACAAGCTGACCAAGTGGAAGCATTCCCGCACCATGGTGAGGGCCGGGGAACACGCTGGGGCTCAGCCCGGCCGGACTGGGCTGTCGCAGGGTGCCTGGACTGGGTGAGGGGGCTGTTGGGTACCTTGGGGTGCACCCTAGACCTTGCTGGGGAGCAGCAGGTGAGGGAGTGTGGGTGAAAGGGGTGAGGGAGAGTGCACGAAGGGAAGGTTTTGTGTGTTTGAGGGGGTTGGCATGTGTGTGACGGGAGGTACCCACGTACCCGTCCCAGCCACGTCACCCCTCTGTCCCCGGCTGCCGTGGGGGCTGTTCCCCGCAGATGCTGGTGGTCTTCAAGTCAGCACCCATCCTGAAGCGGGCGCTGAAGGTGAAGCAGGCCATGATGCAGCTCTACGTGCTGAAGCTGCTCAAGGTACAGACCAAATACCTGGGCCGGCAGTGGAGGAAGAGCAACATGAAGACCATGTCGGCCATCTACCAGAAAGTGCGGCACCGTCTCAACGACGACTGGGCTTACGGCAACGGTACGTCCTTCACAGCGGCTGCAGAGCGTCCCGCTGCCCGCTGTCCTTCCTGCTCCGTGCAGCGACGTGTCTGTGCCCAGAGCTGTCCCTTTGCAGCTTAGGGCTTGTGCAGCCCTTAGGTCTGGGCTGCAGGGGGGGATTTGGGGTAGGGGAGAGGGAAAGAGCTGGCAGTGGCCGGAGTTGGAGCCATTGGTGGCTGCCTGCTCCGCGCCCTGTGTTGCTCTTCGTTAAGGACCCGCAAAGACCTTTCCTGAGGGATTTGGGCTGGCTGAGGGGCCCCCGGCTCCCCTCTGACACCCCTCTTCCCTCTGCCCAGACCTGGATGCCCGACCCTGGGACTTCCAGGCGGAGGAGTGCGCCTTGCGCGCCAGCATTGAGCGTTTCAACTCGCGTCGCTACGACCGGGCGCACAGCAACCCCGATTTTCTGCCCGTGGACAACTGCCTGCAGAGCGTGCTGGGCCAGCGCGTGGACCTGCCCGAGGATTTCCAGGTCAACTACGACCTGTGGCTGGAGCGGGAGGTCTTCTCCCGACCCATCTCCTGGGAGGAGCTGCTGCAGTGACGGACGACGGAGAGGCAGGAGGGGGTGCTTTGGGGAGATCTAGAGCCTGGCCCGCTGCCGAGGGGTAGGGGGAGCGAGGTTTTGGGGGGTCTGTGGGTGCCTGGACCCCCTGTGGTGGGCTTGGAGAGAGGCTGGAGCTGTGGGGTCCTTCCCGTGACGCCGTCCTGCCCTTCTGCCTCCTTCCAGGCTCAACCCTGAGCTGAGGGTGAAGGCTTGGTGGAGGCCACAGTGCCCCAGGCGTTTCCCGTTGGGTGGGGGGGACCTGTGCGCGCCTCTGGTCGATGCTTTCGGAGGCAGCACCCCCATCACCCTCCTCCTGCCCCCCACCAGCCGGAGCCAAGAAGGGGGAGCAGGTGGGGAGCGGGGCAAAGCGGGGTGAGGGCCCCTTCGGCGCTGCGGCGGGACGCGGGGAGCGGACGCTGCTGTGGCAGGAAAACGGTCTGTCCCCCTGCCCAGACCCTGCCTGGGGACACGGCGGCGGGGTCGGGGCGCTGGGAGGGTGATGGCGGGGGGGTTTGAGGGGCTGAGCTCTTGCTGACGGGCTGGGGAGGGCTGGAGACTGCAGTCTTCCCTCGCCCCGCTGGGTGGGGTGGATGAGCTGTACATACAAATATATATATTTCGTGATATCTCTGACCCGAGCGTGTCCAGGCTCTGTCTGTGTCCCCGGCCCTCCAGCCCACGGGCAGCAGCAACGGGTGAACCCAGCGGTGGGGCCGGTGCCCGGGGTTCGTTGTCTCGTGTCCTTGACTCCACTCGCTCCTCAGGTCCCACTGGGGGTGGATTACCTGTCGCCGAAAGATTTAATATTTATCTCGCAACCGGATCCCTTGGCTTGGGCGAGCTGGTGACGTCCGAGGCGTGCGGGCAGGAGCTGGCAGGTTCAAGCAGGCATTTGCCTGTCCCCTTCCCTGAGTTCTGCCCTGGGATTTCTGACACCCAGTGGCCTCACTGGGATTTTCTTTGGCCCCTGCTCCCAGCGGAGAAGCTGGGCATCCAACCCACCATCCCCAAAGCCTGGCCTTGACAGAGCTCACCCTTGCACCTTGCCGTGCCTCAGTTTCCCTGCCGGAGAGGCAGCAGCAGCCCTGGCCAGCTTGGGTGGGTGAAATCCCGGGCGATTCACCCCTCGTTTGAGGGGGAGAGGCAGGGCAGGGGCAGAGGAGGCTGTTTGCTTCCCACTCCCCACCCAGCCTGGGGGATGCTCAGCCCCTGCCCTGGAGACCACCCCCGGGCTCCGAAGGCAGGAGGCGGCCAGCTCAGCCCTTAGTAGACACCAGAGAAGCCACACCAGCTTGCCCTCCACGGTAACGTGCCCTTAACAAGCCCCCAGCCCGTGTGGCCATGAGATGGGCTGTGGGCCCCATCCTGCCCTCCTCGCCACGGGCAAGGGACAGGTGGGGACATCGAGCCGGAGCCCAGCGATCCCTCCAAGGTCCCCAGTGCTGCACCTTGACCTTGGCCCCTCGTGAGCAGCAGGGGTCAGGAGGGGATTTGTCCCGAGCAGGATCTGGCCGAGGCGGGGGAACCACCGCTACCCCATCGCAACGGGCGATGCGTGTATTTGCAAAGCCTACTGACCCCCGCCAGGGTGCTTTCCTTCCACCTGGGTGCCCCCAGCACCCACCCTGGACCCCCAAAACCCTGTCCTGGGGCAGGAGCCGGCCCGGGGAGCCCGGCAGGCCGCTCGCAGATGAGGTGGGAGCCGAGCCCAGCTCTCCATCACACCTCGCTCCCCTCCGCCTGCTCCGAAATGTTCCCCAGCTGGGCCGGGCGATCACAGACCGCGGTTTTTATAGCGCTGCCGGAGCCATAAATAACTTATTAAAAATGTGTTTTATTGTTTATAAATGAATAACAAAATCCCCGCCAGTGGGAGGGGGGCTGCGAGAGCCAGGCCGCGAGATGTCCCAGGCGAGGGTGGGCACCCATTGGGTGCGTGGCCGGGCCGTGGGCTGCCTCCCGGGGGGCACCCACCGTGGCCAGGCTGTGCCAGGGGTGCCGAGCCCCGTGGGTGAGGAACAAATCCGCGTGGGTCCTGGAGCGTTTGGGCTCCCTTTGGCTGGAAACCTTGGTTTTGGGCTCAAATCGGGCTGGACCGATCGGGTGCCTCTGCGAGGGGTCCGTGGGGCCCGAGCGAGGTGCCCCCCTCCCCAGCACCAGGATGCCAGGAGCTGGGGGCAGGCTGGCAGCGCAGGTTCTGGGGGTTTTTTTGGCCCTTGGGGGTGTAACAGCATCTCCTGGCGATGGGGTGAGCGGGAGCAAGGGCAGATCCCGTTCCTGACGTGGTTTGGGCCGTTTGCCTGCGGCGGGGGGGGTCGCGCTGGCCAGAGGACGGGATGGGACACGCTGCTGCGACCCGGCGCTTGGAGGGACTCGCGGCGCGCCCCGGGAGCCCCGGCGCAGATGAAGCACACCGGATGATCCCCCCCGGACACCCGGGACTGGGGCCGTACAGGTACCACCACTAACGGGCTTCCTGCAGACCCCCCAAAATGGGCAAAATCCTCCAAATTGACCACTTGTGCCCCCAACACCCCAGCTGGGGCACCCGGGATGGGGGTCCCACCGCTGGGATTAAGGCACCTCCCCGCCTTAGCGGTCTGGGGGGTAACGGGCTTCAATTTAGGGTGTCTTTATCCCTGCAGCCCCCCATCCCGTACGGTTCATTGCCCGTCCCGGGGGGCTGCAGGAGCTGGGGACTGTGCCGGGGCGGGGGGGGGGGTGGCCTGAATCTTGTTCCCCCTCGAGGGGGAGCAGAAAGGGCTGCCGGTGGTTTGGGGGGGCTTCAAGAGCTCCTTGAACATGGCTGAGGGTTTTGCTCTGCCCCCAGTAACCCCCTGCCCCGAGCACCAGCAGCTGTCCCAGCTTGCATGGGTCTTCCCAGTATGGTTGGACTGGGATACGAAGAACCCCATTTCTGCCGTCATTGGCTGCACTGGTGGGGGGTTGGCAGCCAAATTTCAGCTGGGGAGGGGAGCGTTACCCCCAAAATGATCCGGTGCCCCCTGCCACGGTGCTCCCCTGGCACCCCCCACCGGCACAGTCCCCTCCCCGTGCCCCCTGGGTCGGGCAGGGGGGGTGCAGGCAGGGGGGGTGCGGGCAGGGGGGGCCAAGAGGCTGCGACCCCGCTGCAAACCGCCGGGTATCTCCATCAAATCCCAGTCTCTGAAGGTGCTTGGGGGGGCTCAGGTATGTTGGGAGCCGCTTTAGGGGTCCTGAGCTGCCAGGGCCAGCCGGGCTGGGTTTGGGGGTGACCCTTTTGCCTCCCCCAGCAGCCCCGCTTTGACCCCCCCTCGCCGAGGGGGGGCCCACAGCAGCGTGACGGAGCGGGGTGGGATGCAGGACGCTGATGGAGATGGGGGTGCACGGGGAGGGGGGTAAGGGTGACCCCACCAACCCACTCCCAAACGCTGGTGCTGGGGGGGCCAGGGTGCGCTGCGGGGTGGGGATGGCTCACGTAGCCCAGTTCAGCAGGCTGCTGGTCGCCTCTTTGCTCTTCATCCTCAGTGGCACCAGGGCGGGGGACTTGTAGTCGTGTTCGGGTGCCGGCTCGAAGGGGTGGGTGCCCAGGGCCGGCGGGGGGAGGCCGTGCAGGGAGTAGAGGCTGTTGATGCCGGGGTGGGGGCCGGGAGAAGCGGGGATGCCCATGAAGCCGGCGATGTTGCTGTGAGCGTGGGGGTACGGGGACATGCAGGGGGACGGGATGCTCTCGGGGGGCAGGAGCCCCGCAGGGCTCCCGGGGCCGGAGCTCGGCCACAGGTTGTTCTGCAGCTGGAAAAAAGGACCACAAAAAAAAAAAATAGAAGCCAACAGTGAAGCAGGAGAGGTCAGATGTGGGTGGGGACCACGTCCCCACCCGCCGGATCCCACCCACCCAAAGCGATGGGTGCCTTTGCTTTATTTTAATTGCCTGGGGGGGGGTTGAATCCTGATGGAAATCTTCCTCCCCCCCTCCCCGCTCCGTGCAGGGCAGCCGTGGGAGAGATTGGCATCGGGGATGCGCGTGAAGCTGAGTGTTAAATTATTTTTATGCTTTTCAGCGTGGAAAAAAAAAAAAGGCAGGTTTGCAGGAAAGGGGGGCAGGAAGCTCTGATGGATGTGGGACAGCTAACGGGGTTTCTCTGGGGGGGACACCCCCCAAAACCTGCCCCAAAGGCCAGGTTCCCTCTGGAGATGGAGGGGGACATAAAGCAGCCTCTTCCTGCATGTGGCAAAACGCGACGCTGCATCTTTCCCCCTTTTCCATCCGGGGCCACGCGCTTTTCCCCAGGGCTGATGGAACCGCAGGGCCCATGGGAGAGAAGGGGCAAAGCCATGGGTGCTGTGGGTCACCCCACGGGGACCCCGGGTGCAATGGGACGGGACCCCTGCCCTGGGGGGGAGAGGGCTGGGGCAGGCAGCCGCCGCCGCATCTCTCACCTCCTGGATTTTCCCGTACCGTTCCCGTTTCCGCCACTTGGCCCGTCGGTTCTGGAACCAGACCTGGGGGACGGAGGAGGGGGCTGAGGCGCAGGGAGCCCTGCCTGCCCAGGGCGAGACGGGCAGCCCTCTGCCCAGCCCCACGCTCACCTTCCCGGCAGGAAAAGAGCCCTAACACCATGCGCCAGCATCCCGGTAAACCGGAGATGAACGGAGGAAGCCGCCCTTGTGCGCGGCTCTCTGTGCTCACCAGCCTTTTTCTCTACCAAAAGCAGAAATTTCTCTTATCCCTCTTGGAAAATAAGCCGCCCTGCTCTGTGCACAGCCTTTTTCTCTCCCTTGTGCTTCTGGGCTTTGTTTCCCCCAGGTTTTTGAGGCAGAATGAGGCTCTTTGGGTCCTGCGTGGTCACGATGACCCACCTGCACGTCCCCTCCGTGCTGCTGGACGGAGCTGGGGCCCGGAGCTGGTTAGGGCGGTGCTGGCTCCAGCAGCATCTCCCGGAGAGGAGGAGGTGGTACCGGGATGCTTGCCACAGGGCTCGCGTGGTTACAGGGAATTTCATCTAAATCCACCCCAAATCAGGGCTGGGGGGTTGCAGGCTCGGGGTGCGCATCCCCTGCCTGTGCCTTGTCCCCAGCTCCTGCCCCACGGGGAGGGCAGCACCCAGGACTGGGTGGCTCAAGGCACCCAGCACCCAACGGGTGCTCCCTGCTCACTTTGTTACCCGCCGGCCTTTGCTTTTCTCCCCGCCGGGTGCCCCCTCCAGCCGCCTCTTCCCGCTGGGAGCCTCAAACCACACGGAGACTCCTCTGGAAGGAGCTTGCTGGCCTGATGCAGGCATGATGCCGGCGGAGAGGGAGGGCCTCATCCTGCCCCACGTCCTGGGATGCACCGCCCCCAGCCCCATCTGCCCTGAGCCCCCGCGCACCCCTCTCCTGGGATGGCACCTCCATCACTGCTATTCCTGGGCTGGAGGGAGCTGAGCTGGGGGAGGCTGGGGACGAGGGATGCATGGGGGGATCACGGTAGGGGATGCTGGGGGGGGGAGGTTGGCAACGACCTCCCAAATTTTGGCTCTTCCCACCCCTTGGGTGCTGCAGAGGGGGGGGGCAAGGGGAGAACTGGAGAGAGCTCGGAGAGGCAACCGGCCGCTCCGTGGCGGTGGGTGAAGCGAGCGCTTGGGCTGGGATTTCCCCTCTGGGGCTTAGCAAAATCCTCCTGGGGAAAACCAGCTTCTAACTCAGCATCACCCTGCGGAGGAGGAGAAAGCATCCTCCAGCTCCGCCCGGCACCACCCGGGGTGGCCGTGCCCATCCCTGCGGGAGCCAGGGACCCCTGCCCGTACCTGCACCCTGGCTTCGGTCAGGTCTGTCCGTAGTGCCAGCTGCTCACGGGCGTAGACGTCGGGGTAATGCGTCTTCTGGAAGACCTTCTCCAGCTCCTCCAGCTGGAACGTGCTGAAGGTCGTCCTGTTCCTCCGCTTCTTGCTCTTGCCCTTGCCCAGAGGCTCGGGGAGCTTGGGGACCCCGTGTTCCTGCAGGCCGCCCAGGGGTGCTGCCAGCGGGCACCCCAGCTCCCCTGGGGCTTTCACGGGGGCCCGGCAGGCTGTGGGCATCGCCTGGTACCCGCCTTTGCATCCCTTCTCGCTGCCTGGCAGGGGAGAGGCACAAGATGGGGTGGTGGTAACGGTGTTAACGAAGCAAAGACCCCCCCCTCCCCCCGGGCCTGCAGCCCCAAACCTCCCCTCCCAGCCCGAGGGACCCGAGGCCCCGGGGATGGTCACCCCGGGGGGGATGTGGGGGTACAGTCCCAGGAGAAAGGGGCTTGGTGCAAGCACGCAGCAGTCAAATCGAGCGCTGGGGAGGGCAAAAATCCCTGCTCCCGCGGGGGAGCTGCGGGCTGGTGCTGCTCCCGGAGGGTGTGGGAGCAAAGCCTGGCTTTGGGGTGCTTGGGGACCCGTGGCTGGGGGTCCTGCTTGGGGACCCTCTTGGATGCTGCTACCAAGGGATGTGGGGTGGGCGAAGGGGGACAGAGAAGGCGAGCACGGGATCACCTTGCAGACAGGGCTTTGCTTTGCGCAGCTCTCCTCGTCCCTCTCCTCGTCCCTCTCCTCGTCCCTCTCCTCGTCCCTCTCCTCGTCCCTCTCCTCCCGCTCCCTTCCAGCACGGGAAGCAGCAGCTCAGCTGTGCCCGGGGCAGAGACATCGGGTCCACCAGTAACCCCAGCCCGCCCCGGCGCTGGGCCGTATCCAGACCCCCGCGCTTGAGCTGGGTCCAAGGGGAGCCTCTGCCTGCCCCCGGGCCAGCATTTCCCTGGAGCTGTAACTCTCAGGAAACCATTGGGAAAGGAGTGAAAAATAACGCCCTCCTTTTTCCTGGAGAAAAGCTCCCTTTCCCCACCCTCCCACGGGGCTGGGGGGCCAGAGCAAGAAATGTGGGGGTTCCCCCCTTCCCCTCGCTTCTGGGGCGTCTCATGAAATGGGTTCAAGGAGATAAGTCGCTGCCATGCGTTTCGGAGGTCACCTTTGTCCCCCAGGAGGGTTGTTTGTCCCCACGCGGGGACCCACGGAGCTCAGCGGCTCCGGGCGATGCCGGGTGCTACTGGGACCCCCGAGGAGCTGAACCGGTGAAGGGAGAACTAAGGGGGGACTTAGCGGGGACAGCTTGGGGTCCCCCAGCAGCCAAGGGGACACAGGGCCGTCACCTGGGAAGGAGACAGGCTGAAAATGCCGGGTTTTGCCCTGGTCTCACCCCCACCCCGAGCACCAGCTCCAGAGACTCGGGCTTGCTGCAGGTGGAGACCACTGGCCCCCTCGGAGGGGCAGGATCAGGCCCACGGCCGGGCCTTGGGCACAGAGCGGCGCTCGGGGCTGGCGAGGAGGGAAATCGTCTCCTTCGGGATGGATCCTCCTTCCCAACCCGTTAACCATCGCATCCCGGCGGAGCGGGGTACGGGGTCCCCATCCCTGCAGACCCACCCGGGGCTCTGTGCCCCCCGAACCAGCCCCCGCCGCGGCCTTTTCCGGACTTTCGGTTTTGATTTTTGGTTGTTTCCTAATTAAGGCAATTTGGGGGTTACGGCGCGCAGCCGAGAGCCGAGGTCCAGCTGCTTCGAATTAATGGGCAAATGTTATCTGGGGGGAGGCTGGGGGGGGCGACTGCTCCCCGTCCCTCTCGGTACCGACCTGTCTACGTGCCCGGCGGTGGGTAACGGCGAAGGGATGAGGCCAAATTGCCGTCTCCTCCCCGCTTTGTCCTCCGAAGGACTCAGCCGCCAGGCCGGGGGTAAAAAACAAGCCCCACCAAGGAGCAGAGCGAAGGCAAAAAACCCAAACGTGACCGAAAAGAAGGAAAAATGACCGAAATAAGAAAAATCCCCCTGCGCAAAGCGACGCGAGAAATGCGTCGGGTTTGGGGTTTTTCCCCCGTTTCAAAGGCAACGCGCCGCATTTCCGAGCGGCCCGCGGGTTTCGGCTTCGGAGACAAATAAATAAATGGCCAGAAAGAAGGCGAAGGCAGGAAGGGAGCAGGATACGGGCGCGTAGCTAAATAAACACGGCGTCGCAGGGGGACAAAGAGGATGGGAAAAAGGGAAGATATAGATATTCCCCCCCCCCCCTTCTCAAACTGACACCCCCTGAAAGATTTGGCGGCGCTGGGGAAGTCAGCAGCTGGGGAACAGCTGTACGCTTCTTGGGTTAACCAGGAGGGGAAAAAGAGAACTCAAAGGGATCATTAGCGAAGGGATGGGGGCATGGAAAGGGCTCCCGGGAACCGGGGGGAGACACGGCAGCCACCACCGAAAGCCACCCCCGGGGACGGCAGCATCCCCCCCGCCGCACCGGGAGCAGGTAAGGGCGGGGGGGGGGGAGCGGCCCGGTGGCCCCGGGGCTTTTTCTACCTGGGCCCCCCCGGCCAGGCCCCACCTGGTTCCCATTACACCGCGCCGCTGCCTTTTTCTTCTTATATTTAAGCGAAGGCGGGGGGGGGGATAAAAGGCCCGTGGGAGCGGGGAGCCCCGGCGGGACGGGACGGGACGAGCCCGGTAAGGCGCGGCCGGAGCCCCCGACGGTCCCGGTCGGGAGGGAAAGTGCGAGGGAGCGGCGGGTGTTGCTCGACCGGTGGAAGCGATGGGGAGAGCCCCGGGGAAGCGCCTGGTCCTGCCCCAGCCTGCGGAGGGGTGCGGAGCCCCGGCGGGGAGCGGCCCGGAGCCCCGGAGCTCTGCACCCCGCGGCCGGGCACCGGGGAACCGGGAGCCCCGGAGCCGGGCACCGGGGAGCTCCGACCTCTGCAAGCCCCGGAGCCGGGCACGGCGGCTCGGCCTCCCCGGCCGGGAGCTGACGGTGCCGCCCCGGACCGGAGCCCCGGGCCCGTCCGTGCGGCCGCTGCACCGGTTGCTGCCGCCGGTGCTGCGCGGTGAGGCCCGGGCCCGGGCGGCGGCGGCGGGAGGCGCCTCTGCAGCCTCCTCCGAGGGACGGGGCCGTTCTCCGGCCCCGGTAACGGGCTCCATCCCCGTCGGGACCCGCCGGCCGGGGCGAGGCGGGCCCGGGCCGGTCCCCGCCGTCGCGGCAGCGGGGCCGGGCCTCTCCCACCGCCTCTTCTCCCTCTTTCCCCCCCGGGAACGAGCCCGGAGACCTCGGTCTCTGTCGCGACACAGTCCCGGCTACCCGACACACGGGAGCACCAGCCTGGCCCTTGCCGGCTCCCCGGCTCCCGTCGGGGGATGCCCTGGCGGTCTCCGCTCCGACGGGGCCATATCGCGACAGCAGCCGCCTCGGTGAAGGCGGGGAGAGGGGGAGCGTGTCGGCGATAGGGGGTCAGGGCTGGGGGTCCAAGGGCAGCGGCAGGATCAGGCCCTGGGGCGGGGGTAGAGAGGAGGAAAGAGAAGCAGAAGGGGCCGGGGAGGGGGACGGCGGCCCCGGCTCCCCCCATCCACCCGCCGCTCGCCCCGGTACCTGCAGCCCCGAGCGGGTAGAAGGGCTTCCCATGGACGGCCACGGCGAGGGGGCCCGGGCCGGCGACCCCCGGGTACCGGGGCTCTGCCTTGTCCGGCGGGCAGCGGGCCGGGCGGGGGCTGAGCGGCGGAGGACGCCGGGGGGGTCCCGGTGGGCCGCCGGTGAAGGTGGGGGGAGCCCCGGGGAGCCCCGGGGGGGGTCCGGCCCGCCGAGGCGGGGGAAAGGCCGGGCAGCCCGGTGCCTGCATCCCGCAGGTTGGAGGGAACGGGGAGGGGGGGGCGGCCGGCGGGGAGAGGATTTTGTGCGGGGGGCCGGGGAGGAGGAGGATGGTGGGGATGGGGAGGGAGGGCTCGCCCAGCAGCCCCCCCCCCCCGCACACCCCCACCCACTCGCACACCCCAGCCCACTCCACAGCCAGTCACGTGCGTCCTCCCAGCCACTTCGTTAACCCTCTAATCCCAATTCCCCCCAGCCCCGAGGTCCCTTTCCCGAGTGGGGCGGCCCACAGCACCGGTCCCCCTCCACCCTGAAGGCAGGGGCCGTGGGGGGAGCCCCGCTCCTCCCCTCCCAGCGCTCCCAGTGTCTCCCAGCTGCAGGAAACGCCCAGGGCCCTTCCTTGATTTAAAGCTTCATCCCCAACTGCTACGAGCGGCTCAAAATCCCAGGCAGGGGGGAGAAACTTCCATTTTTCAGACACCCTCTGGGGTTTTTTTCCCCTTCCCAAGCTGTACCCGACCCATTTCCCTCCCCGAGGCCGGGGCTGAGGCCTGGGCAGGTCGGTTCAGGGATGATCGTGACCCTGGGACACGGGATCCAGGATCCCACGGTGCCGTGTCCGCCCTCGGAGCAGGCGCCGGGCTCTGCTGGCGTGGGTGGTGTTCGCTCCCAGCACCGAGAAGGTCCCATCCTGCTCCCCGCATGTCCCTGCCGCTGCTCCCACACCCCGGGATTTGGGTCCCCCCCATCCCAGCAGCCCGGGTTTGGCTTTCGCAGCCGGTGCCGGGGCAGAGCAGACCAGAGCTTGCCTGGACTTTTTTTTTTTCCCTGGTTCACCCTCTCTCCTCCCTTTTTACTCCTCTGCATCCATCCGCTTTGGAGCCGCTTCGGCTGCTCCCCGGGGCCGCGCGTTTGGCTTCGCAGAGCGGGGGCTTATACCGTTTTGGGGGTGTTTGAGTGCAAAACGATGGGGCATGTTTGGTGATTTAAAGGCTCAGTGTCAAAGAAAGAGGGGATTCAATAACAGGCACGGAGAAACGAGCAGATATCTGGGCTGAAGGGGGTGTTTTACGCCCCCATTTGCTGTTTTCCCCGACGCACAGCGCAGACCGCGGCTTTTAACCCATCCTAGGGCATCGCTCCTTGCTCTCGGTCTGGGAAAAAATAACCTGCGGGTATCGGGGCTGCAGGGCAGGGGATGAACTGCGCGGGAGCAGCAAAAAGCGGCAGAGAAGGACCACAGACGTGTGATGTTAAATAGCGGAACAACGGGATAACGCTGACCATTAAATAACATTACGCAGCGTTTTATTGGCGGCGCTGGGGCAGTACTTTGTTATCCCAGGCACGGTGCAAATCTGGCATCACAAGCCAATCTTGTTTCAAAGAGCTTATGATAAAAATATAATGTAACCCCTATGTCTTGGCAGCGGTTGCAGGATTGATAGGACGTTGTCGGGTCGTTGCAAAAACCGGTGTTATCGCGGGAGCGCCGGGTTTGTGGCGTGTGGTATAAATCACGGCTGGATTTTCCAGTCCCTGGTTACGGAAACTGGTATTTGCAGGAAAAATAGCGGCTGGCTTGCGATCCTGGGCTCGAGCTTTTTCTGGCAGCGAACCCTGTGAGGGGCTGGCTCTGCAAACGGGGGTCCGAGCGTGCGGTGCCCCCTCCTCACCCACCCTTTAAATGCCCACGACGGCTCCCTCTGCGTCCCGCAGCCTTCCCCG